>NW_006921858.1:4643496-4716524 GCF_000298275.1 Orycteropus afer afer | reverse complement strand
CGTTGTTGTATTTAGATCTCTGTTAACTGTTTGTGAAGAACAGCCAAGGGTGATTTAGGCTCTTCTTGGTGGTTTTTTATTGTTGGCCCGTTGGCAGTGGCTCTCACTCAGCAAGTGAAGTTGCAGGAGGTGTGGATGTAGTTGTGTCTTATGGGGACTGCTGTTGTCTCCCACTCAGTTAGACATAAATTACAATTGAATAACCATCAAAAAACTAAAATCACATGGACAAAAAACACACCATGTAATCACACAGGAACGGTAGCCAGAAAGGGAAAAAGAAGAAGAAAAAACAAGCCAACCTATATCTGGGGATAGGGCACTCAGAGAAAAAAAGTAGAGAAGGAGAATAATGAACGAAAAAAAAATGGGAAAAACGCAAAAAGAAAAACAAGGAATGGGGGTTAACCACGAGAAAAAAGGGGGAAAAAAAAAAACCCTTAAATTAAAAAAAAAAAAATTACAACCCAGAACAGGGAAAAGAAAAAATGCTGAAAACTAGGACCTGGGAGGGGAAATTAAGAATAATATAATAAGGACAAAAGTATTCATAATAATAGTTGTTTTAAAATAGACAAATGCAAGAAGACTAATCATCAGGGGAAAAAAAAAAGCAAAAAAGAAAAAGAATCGGTGGAGGACAGGGCAAGGCACCCAGGCTCCGTCTGAGCACACAGACTGTGATGGAGTTCCTGTGGTCCCAGAAGTAGGTGGGAGTGGGGGATGGCTGCACCTCCACTCACCAAGCAGGTGTGGGGTATAAGAGTAACAAGAGGAATGTCGTACCTTTTCAGTCTTGCGGGGTCTGGAGTGTCCTTGGGGTTGCTGGAAAGCAGAATGGGTTCTTAAACCCCAGGAATCTGTGAGAGCGCTGTCTCTTTAAATATCCAAAATAGTCAAGCCGCTTTTAAACCTTTAAAATGGCAGCGCCCTCCGAACAGGCAAAAGTCCACAGCTCAGCTCACCTTTCTCTTCACCTTCTCCATTTATTCCCCAGCCACTGTGCACAGTCCTCCGTGCAGTCCCTGGCTAGCAGGGCTGATTTTTTGGTTAATTCTTAGGTCCTACCACCACTCGGGAGTCTCCAAGCTGTCTGTGCCATCAGGATCGCTGCCAGACCGCAGCTCTGTATGTCTCCTTTTTTGGAATTTTCACGCAAATTCCTTCTACTAATTGGGGTTTAGTCCAGTTCTATATCCTTCCCTTCAAGGCTCTGGGGTCCAGGATTATCTCCTTTTGTCTGTGTTAATTGGTTTCCCTTTTCTTTCTTGAAGAGAGTCTGTGCAGTCTTTCTGCCTAGTCCACCATCTTGTCAGTCTCTCCCTTTTCTTTATTTCTCATTTAATTCATGTAATGTCTACTAAATATCACCTAACTTTTATAAATGGCTAGATAATTCTGATTTTAATAAAAGAATGTTTATAGTTGCTCTAGGCTTATTAAAAATAATTTCATTCAATAAAGGAAGAAAATCAACATACCTGTGAGAGCTAACTGCTCCGAGGGATGAAATTTTATGGAATTTACTGTAAAATAAAAATATTACAAAACAATTTTAAAGTAACTAAAACATATCAATGTTTATTAATCACAGCATGCATTACAAAGTTAAAATTTTAAATTAAAAGATCTGGAAGATAAATATCATACCCTCTCATTCAATTACAGTATTAATAAATGTGTATGTACAGTGAGTAAAGGTAAAATAAAAAATAACTTAAGCATGAACTATTATATTATTAAAATACAGGGTGTATACACTGAATAAAAAAATAATAATGTTAATATTGTATTTATTTTAAAGACACAGAAGTTATTTTGAAGTAAAAATAAATCAAGATGAAGAGACAGAACAGGGAATTTTTTGAAGTTCTTCTGAAAAAGCTTCATTTTCTTGATAAAGGAGTTGAAGCCAAGAGCAGAGCTTTCTAGCATCTCCCCTTCCTCCTTTTCCTTTGCCTTGAATGCCGATGTAATAAGAAAAGACATGCACAGCACAACAATAAGTGTGAGGACAGAAATCAACGCACTGAGGTTGGTATAGAGCTTTGATCACAGTATACAGTTGCTCAATCTTGAGCCCACCCAAGCTGCTTACAGATTTTTATTAAGTAAATGATAGATCTTAAAATGATTTGAAAGTCATGGTTAGTCAGTAGTCTCTAATTCCCAAACAAAACACTCACCTTTGATAGAACACTTAATTTCAAGTCACTCTGGGAAAGCCTAACCCTACTAACTTCCATAACCACCCCTCGTCTGTCAGTACATTGTACTGTGGTGGCTTGCATGTTGCTGTGAGGCTGGAGGCTATGCCACCGGTATTTCAAATACTGGCAGGGTCACCCAGGGTGAAGAGTTTTCAGCAGAGCTTCTAGACTCAGATAGACTCAGAAGAAGGAAGGGATCATCCACTTCTCAAATAATTGGCCAGTGGAAACCTTATAAAGAGCAGTGAAACACTGTCTGATATATTACTGGAAAACTTTATGAATAGCCCTGAAACTGTCCAATATAGTTCAGGAAGATGAGTTCTTCAGGTTGGAAGGCACTCAAAATACAACTGGGAAAGAGCTGCCTCCTCAGAGGAGAGCCGACCTTAATGACGTAGATGGATTAAAGCTTTTGGGACCTCCATTTGCTCTTGTGGCATGACTCAAAGTAAGATGAAACAACTGCAAAACTCCATCAATAATTGGAACACAGAATGTAAAAAGTATGAATCTAGGGAAATTGGAAGTTCTAAAAAATGAAATGGAACACATAAAGATCAATACCCTAGGTATTAGGAGGTTGAAATGAACTGGTTTTGGCCATTCTGAATCGAACAACAGTATGATCTACTATGTCAGGAATGACAAATTAAAGAGGAATGGTGTGGCAGTCATCATCACAAAGAATGTTTCAAGATCTATCTGTCCTAAAGTATAATGCTGCCAGTGATAGGATAATATCCATATGCATCCAAGGAAGACCAGTTAATGCTACTAGTATTCAAATTTATACACCAACCACCAAACGCAAAGATAAGGAAATTGAAGATTTTTACCAACTCTGAAGTCTGAAATAGACCAACCATGCAGGCAATCAAGCTGTGTTCATTATCACTGGTGACTGGAATGCAAAAGTTGGAAACAAAGAAGAACCGCCGGTAGTTGGAAAATACACTTGGTGATATAGAAATAACACTGAAGATCACATGATAGAATTGTACAAAACCAATGACTTATTCATTGTAAATACCTTTTTTCAACAACATAAAACTGACGGAATACCCACTGAAATGTTTCAACAAATGGATACTGCTCTGGAGGCATTCACTTGCCTATGCCAAGAAATATGGAAGACAGCTACCTGGCCAACTGACTGGAAGAGATACATATTTGTACTCATTGCAAAGAAAGGTGATCCCACAGAATGTGAAAATTATCAAACAGTATCATTAATATCACATGCAAGTAAAATCTTGCTGAAGATCATTAAAAAATGGTTGCAGCAGTATACTGACAGAGAACTTCCAGAAATGCAAGCTGGATTCAGAAGTGGAACGAGGGATATCATTGCTGATGCTGATCAGATGCATGTTGGCTGAAAGCAAAGAATACCAGAAAGATGTTTACTTGTGTTCTATTGACTATGCAAAAGCATTTGATCGCATGGATTATAACAAATTATGGTTAATACTGAGAAGAATGGGAATTCCAAAACACTTAATCATGCTCATGTAGAACCTATACATAGACCAGGAGGCTGTTGTTCAAACAGAACAAGAGGATACTGCATGGTTTAAAATTAGGAAGGAAGTGCATCAGGGTTGTATCCTTTCACCATACTTATTCGATTTGCATGCTGAGCAAATAATCCAAGAAGCTGGACTATATGAAGAAGAAGGTGGCATTAGGTTCAGAGGAAGACTCACTGACAATGTGCAATATGCAGATGACACAACTTTGCTTGCTGAAAGTGAAGATAACTTGAAGCATTTACTGATGAAGATTAAAGACTACAGTCTCCAGTATAGATTACATCTCAACATAAAGAAAACAAAAATCCTCACAACTGGGCCAATAAGCAGCATCACAATAAATGGAGAGAAGATTGAAGTTGTCAAAGATTTCATTCTACTTGGCTCCACAACCAACACCAATGGAAGCAGCAGTCAAGATATCAGCAACATGTTGCACGGGGAAAAACTGCTTCAAAAGACCTCTTTCAAGTGCTGAAGAACAAAGATGTCTCCTTGAAGACTAAGGAGCATCTAAGCCAAGCCATGACTGCAAACCACCAGCCCCTCCTTGGAAGGAAGATTGGGAAATCTACTTCTGTAGAGAAATTGCCACAGAAACGCAAGGAGGGATCACTATGAGTTGAATCGACTTGATGGCAGTGAGTTTGGTTTTGGTGTGGTCATATGGATGTGAGAGATGGACAATGAGTAAGGAAGGCCAAAGAAGAGTTGACAGTTTTGAGTTGTGGTGTTGGCAAACAATACTGAAAGTACCATGGACTGCCAAAAGAACTAACAAATCTGTCCTAGAAGAAGTGCAGCCAGAATGTTCCTTGGAAACCAGAATGGCCAGACTTTGTCTCACTGACTTTGGTCATGTTGTCAGAAAGGACCATTCCCTGGAGAAGGACATTGTGCTTGGTAAAGTGGAGGGTCAACGAAAAAGAGAAAAGCCCTCAACAAGATGGACTGACACAGTGGCTATAACGATGGATCAGGTATAGCAAGTATTGTGAGGCTGGCACAGGACCGGGCAGTGTTTCACTCCGTTGTAGGGTCACTATAAGTCAGAGCCGACTCGATGGCACCTAACTTCCATAACTTGTAAAAGAATGTAGGTTCCTAATACAGAGTGTAAACGAAATTTTACCAAGCCTGAATAAATTAACTATGTCATTAGGATATTTTTCTGGGGTACCAATGGAAGTGCTAGAAGATACTCTTTTACCATTAACATTACAGATAATTATGCAAAGAGCTGGTGAAAATTTTGGCCACTTTAAATAAAGATTAAACAATAAACAATGCTAAAAACAAACTATCTCTACAAATGACGATAGTTATTAAAATCTATTGTTATCAAGTCAATCCGACTCATCACTGTTAAGTGCCTAGTATATGCCAGATTTTCCGCCAACCACTTGACATGCATTATTTCATTTAAACCTCACAATAATTCTATGACATAAATATTATTAATTTTTCCAATTTCGAAAAGAAAACTACAGGCAGTCCCTGGATTACTAATACTTGACTAATGGACACCCCACATTTGCCCTTTAATGTTATGTAAATTTGCCCTTACTTTGAAATGGTCGAAGCAACCCCTACTCAAAACAAGCTTTCCTTGAACTAAACTGAAAATCCAAAACTACTGCCACTGAGTCAATTGCAATTATCAAAAAACCTATAGGACATGAAAGAACTGTCCCACAGGGTTTCCAAGGGTATAAATCTCTGTGGAAGCAGACTGCCACATCTTTCTGCTGCGGAGCATCTGGTACGTTTGAACCACTGACCTTGTGGTTAGCAGTCAAGCGCTTAACCACTGTGCCATTAGGGCTCTTTTCTTGCACTACAGTAAGGCTACATAAAAACTGCACACATCTGTTTCAACTTGCCTACATATTTGATTTAAAGACACTTAAGAATGGATCTCTCTCACAACCTAGGGACTACCTGTAGTGCCTAACACATTAAGCAACCTGCTACAAGTTTAGAGAGACTTAACAAAGTGAAAATTGATCGATGATCAATTACAATATAATTTTATCAGTGGATGGAAACAGAATGTATGCATGATACAGCACAGAAAGGGGCTTTAAAAGGTATTTTAAATCATCTTCCATAGAGAAAGTCAATAGGTGATTATTACTAAAAGAGAAAAATTCAGCTAGCCTAATTCATAATGGACAACTAGAAGCAGCAAAGAGGAATGTCAGAGGCTGCAATTATTCACAGCAAGCTTTAAAGACACTTAACTTTTTAAACCGTGTGCATGAGTAACTTCAATAAAAACGTAAATGGCAATTTAAAAAGAGAGGAAAATATAGAACAATTCCCTTCACCAGTGATATTCTATTTTTAAAGAGCACAGAAATAGCAAAAACTGAATCTCACACATTTTACTCTTTTAGATCAGAGTGGGAAAATCTATGGTTGAGTATTTTGTTTAGAGGATCCAAAGGGAGGTAAGTAAAGCAAGTTGTTGTTGTTATTATGTGCCACAGAGTCAGACCTGACACCCCTTCTTGGGTTTCCGGCCGGTGAGGTGGGGCGGTATCACGACGGAAGTAGATTGCCCAACCTTCCTTCCGAGGAGTGGCTAGTGGGTTTGAACCACCAGCCTTCTGGTTAGCAGTCAAGTGCCTTAGGCACTACGCTGCCAAGCAAGTAATATACTCAAAACTATCTCTTTAATGAATCATATTAAAAATTCCAGTTAGTTTAATGACTCCCTGTAGTTTAATTATCAGAATACCACCTAGAAGAAAAAAGCAAAAAACAGAGAACAGAAGATCTGAACAGGAAAAGCAAGAATGACAAGCACAGGCTTTTTTTCTGTTCTCTCTTGAAATTTCTCTAGAATGCAGCACCAGTCCAAAAAGAAACAGACATATATCCACAAAGAAGGAAGAGGAAAAAGAAGAATCAAGCAATGAAGTAAGAGAAATCAACAAAATACTAGAAACTAGAAAAGAAGATGGATAACAGTATTCAACTGCACAAATGCAGTAAGGTTGACACTTAAACCTAATGAAGAAAGGAAAACCAACAAGAAAAAAAAAAATAAGTCTCAAGAACTGGATGAGATGACTTCTTGCTATGATGAATAAGCCTACTTTCCTTCTGCTAGGATCATTTATAAAAGCCGTACACAAATGAAAAAAAGAAAACGTTTTTTGAAGTCATCAGATAGCAACCAAGACAGCCAGGGATCCTAGAGAGAAGCACTGAAGTGAGCCCCTACAATCTGGCTACTTTTTCCTCTCAAGGCATTTGCTAATTTCCAGCAAGGGCATAAGAATCAAGCAGAAAGCAATCACAGCAGTCTACAATATGCAGCAACAACCCTTCTTGTTGTTGTTATGTGCCAGACCCAACCCATAGTGACCCTTCCTTGGGTTTCCGAGGCAGGATCACTACAGAAGTAGATTATTTTGTTATTGTTAGTTGCTGTCAAGTCAGTTCAGACTCATAAGGACCTTATGTATAACAGAATGAAATGCTGCCCTGTCTTGCTTACCTCCATGGTTTTTGATGTGCTTGGAGCTCTGGTGGCATAGCGCCTAAGGCATCTGACTGCTAACCAGAAGGATGGTGGTTCAAACCCACCAGCCACTCCTCGGAAGGAAGATTGGGCAATCTACTTCCGTAGAGATACTGCCTGGGCAACCCAAGGAGGGGTTGCTGTGAGTCGAGATCAACTTGACAGTGAGTCTATTTTTTTTTTTTTTTTATGTCAATCCATCTCATTGAGTTTCCCTTATTATTGCTGACCCCCTCCTTTACCATACGATATTCTTTTCTAGTAATTGTACTTTTCTAATGATGTGGTCAAAGTAAAGAAGCCAAAGTCTAGCATCATTGCTGGTTAGCAGGCAAAAATTGGAGTTTGACATCACCAAAGCACTAAGAAATGGGCTCTGGTGGTATAGTGCCTAAGGCATTTCATTGCTAAACCAGAAGCCTGGTGGTTCAAATCCACCAGCCACTCCTTGGAAGGAAGATTAGGCAATCTACTTCCGTAGAGATACCATCTCAGAAACCCAAGGAGCTGTCGCTTTAACTCAAATCATTTCGACAGCAGTGAGTTATTTTTCCCCCCTCAGTATCCTGAGAGCAATTTCCCCTTAAGGCATTGGCCAATCATAAATAGTGCACATATAGCAATAGGTCAAGAAACCAAAGAGAAAGTAGTCTTAAAACCAAAAACCAAACGCACTCTCTTCGAGTCAGATGCGACCCATAGCAGCCCCTCCTTAGGTTTCTGAGTCCGAGGCCCAACCTTCCTTCTGAGAAGTGGCTGGTGGGTTTGAACCACCAGCCTTCTGGTTAGCAGTCAAGTGCCTCAGGCACTACACCACCAAAGCAGTCTTAAAAGAGTAAAAAAGCTGAGCAGATATTGCTAAGAAGGTATTTATATGTGATTAACATTTAAATCAGCTGACCTTAAGTAAAGTAGATTACTTTGCATAGGACAGGGTGGGTGGGCGTCATACAATCAGTTGAAGGTCTTATGAGCAAAAACTGAGATTTCTCAAGATAGAAGGCTTCTACCTGGAGACTGATTTTAGACACAAGACTGCCATAGTTCCCAGCCTGTCACTTGACCTATGAATTTTTTAACTTACCAGTTCTCAAAATCATGTGATCTAATTCCTCAAAATGATCAAACAATCTCAATTTCTGTGTGTATGTGTCTGTGTGTGTGTGTACTTTAGTGGTTCTGTTTTTCTGGAGAACCCAAAAACAGTGTCACACTGTAAGAAGTCTACAAAGAAAAAAACCTTAAGAGATTTAAGGTATTACTGAAGGCAGGAGTATAGTATGGGATTGAAAATGGGACAATTATTTGAAAGTCTATATAAGAAGCAGTGAGATTCCCAGACAGTACTTCTTTCCCCATATTTTCACTTCTTCAACCCAAGAAGAAGACAAGTTCACTTTCTTGATATACTAAGTGGAGAAATAAGAAATTTGTAGGATATTAAGATAAATAAAGGAACTCTCAGAGAACAAGAAAGAATTATCAAAAAAAAAAAAAAAACACTGCCTTCAAGTCAATTACTGTATTACTGTAGGGCAAAGCAGAACTACCCCAAAGGGTTTCCAAGGCTGTAATCCTTATGAAAGTAGACTACATCTTTTTCCCGCAGAGTGGCTGGTGGGTTCAAACCAATTAAAAGTAAATAGCACAAAATTTAAAATATTTTAATAGAAGGAATGAAGAACAAAGTTCAGGAAATCAAGAAATAAGGAAAAAATAAGATAGAAAACGGAAGAGAAAAGATAACAGAATCTGAATAATCTAGGAGTTCTAACATCCTACTAATCTCATTGTCATTGATTCTAACTCATAGTGACTCTGTAGGAGAGTAAGGAACTGCCCCAGAGAGCTTCCAAGGCTATAAATCTTTACAGAAGCAGATTATTACATCTTTCTGCTGCAGAGCTGCTGGTGGGTTTGAACCACCAACCTTCTTGTTAGTAGCCAAAGTTAAATCACTATGCCACCAGGGCTCATCCGATTAATAGGAGTTCCAAAATAATAATAAAGAAAAAACATTTCTGGAAAAATTGACACATAACTATTTCCCAGAACTTAATGACATACATTTCTAGACTGAAATGTCCTACCGAATGTCCAATAAAATAAAGACCCATAGGAAAGGAGAAGAAGAAAATTCTAAAAGCTTAAAAGAGAAACATCTGATCACCTATAAAGAATCAATTCAAAACAGCATTAGGCTTCTTAATACTGATACTGAAAACTATAAAAATAGGACAATAAAGCAATATTGTCAAAGTTTTAAAAATTATTTCCAATGTAGAAGAATATACCCAGCCAAATTATCAACCAAGTGTAAAACTAAAAACCAAACCAAGCTCATTGCTACCAAGTGGATTCCAACTCACAGCAACACCCACTGGGTTTCCAAGGCAGTAAATCTTTACCGAAGCAGACTGCCTCATCTTTCTTCCATGGAGCAGCTGGTGGGTTCAAACCATTGACTTTGGTTAGCAGCCAAATGCCGTAATCACTGTTAACACCAGAGCTCCTTATCAAGTGTAAAGCTAAAAATGTATTTTGCAACCATTCAAAGTCACAAAATTTTCACCTCCAAGATACCTTTTACAAGGAAGCTATTGAAAGATAATGCTTCCTTGAAGAGAGAAAAAACAGAGTACGTGGTACAGGGGAGAGGGAAAGAGAAATCCCAGGATGATACTGAAGGGAAACTTCCAGGGCAGGGTCTTTGAAAGCAAAGGTACCAAATGAGACCAGAGAATGAATGGAGAACTTCAAGAAGGGAACAACAACAAAAAGGGAATAAATAGACTATCTGTTGAATTTGAATTGCTCTATGTTATTTTCCCAACCTGACAAAGCTTAAATATGAATTAACAGATAAATATAGAAAATTAGGCAGGTGAAAAAAGAAAGGAATTATTTACTCCAGATAAAATTAAAACAGCAATGAAAACAATATAGTACATGGGCAATTGTGAATATTATCTAGTCAAAATTATATAAAATCTGAATGCTCATTTAAATTATAACTGCGATACAACTATTTGGGGATGATAAGGAATAAAGAAGTATACATGTAACAAGTGAAGTGAATCATTTTCCTTAATAACAGTCATTTCTTTAAAACTCAAAAATTAAGAAATGATATAATAAGATTATCATTTAGAAAAATGGGAGATAAAAGAATATTTAAAACCGTTAAAAGTGTTGCCTTCTGTGCAGTAAAAAGAGACAGCGAAGAGGGATGAGACAAGAGACCTGTTTTCTTATTTAGGCTGCCTTTACTTTTAAACATTTAGGCCATGTATATGTTTAATTTTTGAAATGTTTTTAAAGAATAAATTTGAGATGAATAAACAGAAACAGATAATACAGTGCTCAGTCATTTAACAAATTTCAGTTGTACTTTTTGGCACCTATTATATTCAGCCCAGGCAAAACTGCAAAACTATGTAACTGTCTTAGATAACTGCAGGCAATACGACAGTTATAACAGACGTAGACGGTCCCTCAGGAAGAGAGGTGGGGCTATAGTATGAAGAGAAGATTTTTAACATGGAAAGACAGGAGGTGTTGCATATGCTTAGGGGAAAGGGCCTTTGGTGAGCAATAAAAGATACAGAACCCATCAGCCACTCCACAGGAGAAAGATGCGGTGGCATGTTTCCATAAAGATTTACAGCGTTGGAATCCCCAGGGGACAGTTCTGCCCTGGCCTATAGGGTGGCAGCAGGGATAACTGAAGGAGTGAAGGTCCTAAGACAGGAGAAGAGGTCGGGACCCACAGTATACATGGAAACACTAGCCTTGGATAGGAGAACAGATATTTCTTCCACTGAGATGGGCAGGAAGACATTCAAGTTGAATGCGGATTTGCTGAAGTTTGTAGATGGGGAATAAACCCAACTTTATAACTTCATTTCAACTTCCTTATAAAGTTGAAGGTGGTTGTTGTTAGTTACTGTTGAGTTGGCACCAAATCACTGCAACCCTATGTAGAACAGGACAAAACACTGCCCAGTCCTGTTCCAGCCTCACAATCCTTGCTATACTTGAGCCCATCATTGCAGCCACTGTGTCAATAGAAGTTGAAGGCAGATAAAGCTAAATAACCCATTTCTCTGTTATCTTTAAAATTCAAGGGAACACTGATGGTTGACATGTCAGTAAAGGAAAGCAGCTGTTGAGAGAGAAAGATTAGAGACGAGGGCATTCCAAGTAAAAGGAACCAGAAAGGGAATTTGGGATAAAAGAAAGAAATAAAATTTGGTCAGAACATATAGTACTTACAGAGAAATAACAGAAAAGAGTTCTATTAGATAGATTTAACTACAGGTAAGAAATACATTAATAGAGGGTACACATCATTTAGCCTGAATATATATCCAAATTATCACTACACTAAAAATAAATCTTGGTCAACACATACTCTAAAGCAAAGATGGAAGGTAAGGAGGAAACTAGATAACTGGAAACAGAAGAAGGGGAACAGAAATAATGAGAATGTTGACACATTGTGAAAAATGTAACCAATGTCACTATGTAGAAATTGTTAAATGGGAACATAATTTTCTGTGTAAACTTTCACAAAAAACGAAATAAAACATTATTTTAAACTACATATAAAAAAGTAAATCTATAAAATGGATATATTTTTTTGATAAATAATGTACATATTTCTATTCCAAACTTTTCTAATCATGGCTTCATAAACAATATTAAATACAATGTAGACTAATACTATTCCAACATGTTTGGGGAGTTAATTTTTTTCCCTTTATTAAAATCATACAAGCTAAAGGTATACCTTATCCTATTCTGTGGAAATACTACATTGCCCTTGAATAGCCAAAACAGTAAAACTTTCAATCAGGTAATATAGTTGATTTTATAATGTGAAATTCTAAAAGAAATCAAAATTGGAAGTGATATCTGAAACAAAGTGTTCATTTACATGAATGCTTACCTGACCCAACGTGACCTGAATATTTGACAAGGCACTTTCCTGTTTCTATACTCCACAGCAAAGCCGTGTGATCTGGAAGGTTGAAATTAAAAAGTAGTAATTTAACCAGGGCCAATTTTATGGTGTTTTAAATGAAAGAATAAGATAAGTATTCTAAAAATATGAAGTTAAACTACCACTAGTATCTCTTGCAACTTCATTTAAAAAAAAAAAAAAAAAAATCCACTGCCGTCAAGTCCATTCTGACTCATAACAAACCCCACAGGACAGAGGAGAACTGCCCTAGAGGGTTTCCAAGGCTATAAATCTTTATGGAATTAGACTACTACATCTTTCTTCCACAGAGCAGCTGGTGGGTTTGAACCACAGACCTTTTTGGTTAGCAGCTGAGCACTTAGCCACTGCACCCCCAGTGCTCCTCTGTAACTTTACACTACTCTGTTATTCAATCGATCAAAAATTAAAAAAAGTTTCCAAAAAGATCAGAGAAGTTGAGGGCTTGTCCAAGGTCATATAATTGGCAAATGGAAAAACTGAACAAGATTTCATAGCTCATTATTACAATGACTTCATCACATTTGCTTAAAATACAGGGGTCATTTATAATAATAGTTTCATTATTTTGTCAAAGTATTAACACTTTTCAGACATCTTAGGGTATTCAAATTCAAATTAATACCATCCAAACCCAGAAACAAATTAATTCAGATTATAAATATTCCTTTGGGCCTTTCCTCTTACAGGCATACTTTCAATAAGCAGATTTTTTTTTAAAGGCAAATCTGAAAAATAAATGCCAATTATCCAAATGGAATTTCAGAAATATTAGAAAAGGGCCCTTGTATTCATTTTTTGTAATTTCCAAAGCAATTTGGGTGCTCATGTATGAAGATAATTTCAAAAAAGAGAGAAAAAGCAAAACAGAAAGCACATTCTTCAATATTCTAACTAGTTTATCATTTTCTATTTCCACTGTATAAAGCAGGATCTAATAAATAACTTTTCACAAGTTGGGAAAGTGATTTGCAACAAGTGAGCACCGTTTTTAATTTTAGCAATTTTTATCTGATGAGGGATTACTTTACACCACTTTAGCTTTCTTTCTTAAGATATCTTTAATGAGAAGAAAGGAGTCCTTAACACCCCATTTCGCTGACTCTTGGAGGTAAACTCTAGAAAAGTCCACCCTTCTCCTCTAGCTAAACTCCTTTGACAATTAGCATTTTTCAGCTATAATCATAGCACTTTCCCTGAGATGTACTTTACTGGTGTGAAAAAAAAAAAATCATTATTTGAAACTTTCATTTCAAGAAACACTCTTAACTATGAATATCAAGAAAACTGGCCAGAAAAATACTTAAATTTGTCTTAAAAATATCCCACCTGGTGTTGCTGCCACCTGTTCAAATACTGATTCTTTCACACAATTAAATTAAGTCCAGATAGAATATGTATTTCCTTACTCTGCTATTTAAGGTTACCGCTGGCCATAGTATCATACTCAGCTACAGTATATAAGACACACTGCAAAGATAGCCCTAAAGGTCTTCAGTACTAAGCACTGCTGGGTGCTTAGATGGTAAAGTTCAATTTGATAGTTTTAGTGACTAATCAATCATGAACTTTTGCTTCAAGGGATCATTCTATTACTGACAACTTTAAAGTCAGAAACTCTAACCAGTTACCAAGCAATTACTTTTCAATTAGCTAGTTTGATTTTCTCTGTTTTAAGTCTTTCAAAATTTACCAGCAGATGCAGTTCCCAGCACCACTGGCTGTGTCCTTGCAACACTCACATCCCAGATTCCATCCCTGTGACCAATATACTCCTTCACAAGCTGGCAGATGGCCCTTGATGTCGTAGTCTTAAAGCTGGAAACAATCTAAAAGAGTAAAGAAAAGGTACATTTTTAAACAATATATTGAAGTGAATTCTCCTAAGTTAAAAAAAGGTAAAACAGAAAAATTGTCTTGAAAAATGCACAAATCATGATTTTTCATTGTTGTTATGTGCCATAGAGTTGGACTCAATTCGTAACAACCCCTCCTTGGGCTTCCAAGGCGGTATCATTATGGAAGTAGATTGCCCAACCTTCCTTCTGAGAAGTGGCTGGTGGCTTTGAACCGCCAGCCTTCTGGTTAGAATGCTTAAAGTATTAAACAGACACAACCCAAGTATAAGCAGCAGAACTGAAATACCTTATCAGTAATGGTAGACTCATGCTGCTAGACAGCACACAGAATTACTACAGTCCTTATGAATGTTTCAGAAGGCTTCCCTGCCACTTCAACTAGATATTATTCAGATAAGTAATGTCTACTATAGCAGAAAAATTTAGATGGTTTAAGTCAGTCTACCACAAATCCAAATAGACAAAATTTCTAAATTCTTTTAACAGAAAAAAAAAAAGAAGAAATAGATAGTTAGCTAGACAGGGAAGAAAAATTGAGGAAGGTATACAACAAACTACTAAGAATAATTATTTTTATTATTGGGGAACCTTCTCTTTTTTTGTTGTTATTTGATCACTTACAACAGAGGAAAAACGTCCCATGAGGAAGGAATCAAAAAGACGACACTTCTAACAAATAAACAGGTTGGTTCAAGATCATTTATTGAACACTTGATTAAGTGCCAAGCACTGTACCAGATGCAGGAGACACAAAGAAGAACAAAACATGGATTCCTTGCCTTTAATAAGCTTACAGTCTAACAGAAAACAGACATGAAAACAATACAGACAATGTGATACATACAATAGTAAAGGTATTGTCTTGTATCATGATACATACAACAATCAATTCTGATTTTCTCTTACAAGGAAAAATATTAAATGAGAAGAAACTAAACACAAAAATTTCTTCAGAGTTTTGGTCTTAAATTGTTCTCATATATAAGAATGGCTTTTTAGCTTTTGAGTAAATCAGAATAATGAAGATTATTCAGAATAATGAAACTGAAAAATCAAGTGAAAAATAAAAACTGATGGTATTATACAGAGTGCTTCAAACACAGACTACATAAAGCCCTGAAAATTTATTTAAATATATTCTTAGTATAAACACATTAAAATACAATCAACTGTTACATCAATTTGGGTATGCACAATCAAATTATCCTGCTGATACAGTGAAAGACTACAACAAAATGGTTGATGAAGATACTGACTCTTTCATCAGTAATATATAAGGGTTTCCTTTGACTTGGCTTAAATTTAAAAGGAATTATAAAAGGACTTATTCAAACCCATCATTATCTTTCTTTCTTTTTGAAAGTTACTATCTTACTCAACCCAGCAAAATGTGGAAAAGTGCTTTTGCTGGAATAAAGTGTCATATAGATGTTAGTATTATAATATTTAAGAGAACATGCAAAACTTCCCCATAATTAAGTTATAGTAAATTTCATTTTCCAAGTCGCACCATTTCTAATATAATATTATTATATGAAATACACTACCTTAAATCAAATTCTTTACCTATTCTAGACTTACACGTAAGAATAGAAAACTTTTCATTTGCTATGAATCCAACCACATTTTCGTTGCATTTGGAAGCAGAAAAGAAGATAATGTGTTGTTTATAGATATTATAACAAATCACCTAATTGGCTTTTTCCAAAATACCTATATACTTCTATCATCTATTAACTTTAACTCTTTGTTCTTAAAAATGTTGACTTAGTCAAGATTACATAGAGGCCCAATGACATAGACAGAATTACTTACAAGGAACATTCATAACAGAAAAGCAACAGAATGAAACAACAAATGGATGCTTACATCTGGTATCCTAGTTTATCATTTCCGTTAAGATAAACCCACCAGCCACTCCTCGGAAGGAAGGTTGGGCAATCCTACTTCCATAGGGATACTGCCTTGGAAACCCAAGGAGGGGTCGCTATGAGTCGGGGCCAACTCGACAGCAAATAACAACAACAACATTAAGATATAATCTAAAATACTTTTTTATGTTAGGGCTTTTCCCACAATGAAACATACGGATGTTTATAAAAATATTACTTCGTGAGTATTTTCACAAAATTTTTTAATGTGATTTGCATAGACTGTCTTACTTCCCTAACAATTTAAATTAAAAAAAAAAATCACTGCCATCGCATCAATTCCAACTCACAGTGACCCCTCATTGGGTGCCCGACACGGTATCTCTATGGAAGTAGATTGCCCAATCTTTCTTCGCAGGAGCGGCTGGTGGGTTTGAACCACCAGCCTTCTGGTTACCAATCAAATGTCTTAGGCTCTAGCCACATTAGAAATATTTCATTAGCCATCCACAAAGGGGGAAAACATCTTCTGCTTTTACTTAATACACTTTTGTTTTCCCACTATCTCACCATACATGCCACTTGCCCTTCATGACTCTGAGCTGGAGGAAAAGCAATGAATCTAGACTAGGGTCTTTTTCTTGCTGTAGGAGTCTGGTGGTGTATTCACGCTTATTTTTAATACCAAGAATCCATGCTGTAGTACAAATCGGAATATATTCTGTTACTGAATTATTTCTTCAGTTTCCAAATAGTATCTTGTATTTTCACCATTATGCTTTAGAACAGGTACACAGGGTATAAAATACTATAAGGATCACTAATAATAATGATCTTATAAATAGGAATGTTTTTCCAGTACCTCAAATGACTAAGGTTTTAAATATCTCTAATGTATTTTTTTAAAAACAAAGGTACATATCCTTACCTTTGCCCAGAATGTATTTTTTACTGCTGATAATAAGGGATAATGTTATATAATCATCTCATCCTCTATGTCAGAAATAATCAGAAGAGTTTAAAATCTGAATTTTAAGACCATACATCGTATATATACGACTGCAGCTACCAGAATAAGCAATTAATACTAAAGGAAAAAAAGTTAAATGAGGAAGAACATAATCTCACACTTCATTTTGCAGAAAAATTGTAATGTTAATATCTGGAACTTTTAAAAAAATAATGAACAAGTATCAAAGTAATTAATAACTCATATTCTAGAGGTTATCAAAAAAAGTAAACAGTAGAAAATACCAGCAATATTCAGATTTTCAAAAAATACAACAAAAAGTTACCAAAGACATTCAAATAAGCAGAAACAGTAGAAGACTGAGTTTGCTCTAGTAACTGCAGTTAATCTTACTGTGGATGTCATGCCAAATAACTTTAATTTCAAGGGAACAAATCAGAAGGAAAAGAAAGGTTAACATAACTATTACACATCATAGCAGATTCACTGCAAATTTCAACTTTTTTTTTTCCCCAGGTTTAGCAAAAGGAACATACATTCATTTATAAGGTTAGGTGACACATCTTTTTTGCCTTTGAAGTACTCCAGAGATGCATACAAAATCATCTCAAAATACTACTTTATAACAGTACTTCATCATAGATGAGTTAATTCACAAACATTTAAATTCATGCCACTTTAAGAAGTAAAAACAAGGTAATTTAAGAGAGAGTAAAATATCAGGAAGGTCTCTGTTTGACTTAGAGACAGACCTTCACTTCTGGATCATACTTAGAAAATCAGGGAAAAGAAGATGATGAACTAAAATGTTAACCATAACTCAGAATATAATTTCCATTGCTTTATACACATTTATTTGCTTTTTCCAAATCCAGAGCCTTTATGTAAAGCCAATTAACAGCAGAAAACATATTTTCCCTCCAAATATAATGTTTACTAATTATAATGTACTGATTTCAATAAATATTAGGGCAGGTTAGTGTTTAAGTATATATATACTATGGCCACTTAAATATCTGATATTCCTTTTAAAAATTAAATTTTCCTAAAAACAAGCTATTTATCTTTTCCTATTACACATTTCTAATTGAAAAATATGCAATTTAAAGTACACATCTACACATCTTAAATACCACATGACTGGTTCAAGAGTAAATACTGATGTAGAACCAAGGGTTAATGTCTTGCATACCTTGCTAGTAGAAGCTTTGTAAGTGGTCTTTAATTTCTGAGAAAGCTGACTGGTACTATGACTAGCTGTAGAGACAAAGAATTGACAATCAAATATAATAATACAATCAAAGAATCACAGAATTTCAAACTGGAATGAGCCTGAGATAGCAAATCCAATCTCTCATTTACACAGGAAGAAATGAAGAAAATGAATCCCAGAAAAAATAATTTGCCCAAAGTGACAAGCAGACAACGGCAGCTGGATGAAAAACTCATGCTCCCTGGCTCTTTATTCTTTTATATCCATACCTGCACTATGCATTTCAAGTTTTGCTGACTGCAAAAAGCAAATGTATCAGTGTCCTTTATTAAATTCCAAATTTTCTCAGTATATAATTTATAGGACAATTCTTTCATGAACATTCAGCCTTACCTTTTGTTTTGAGTTGGCCCTTACTCAGTTCTGCTCCATCAATTGCTTGTCCTTCAGCCGCTAAACGTTCATTAAGAGTATCGATTTCTCTACGCACTAGGAAAAAAAAATTTTTTTCAACTATGTAAAATGTGTACCTTATGTTTCAATATATTGGCCACTTATACAACTTGAGCATATAAAAATGTTATGTATCAGAGCTGTCCAAACAAAAACAGGAATCATATTCTAATAAATAAGATCATGGTTCTCAAAAAACACAATCCCTAACTAGTATAAAAAGACACAAACTCAGTTTCAGACTACCTTCTAATCTAAAAATTAGGAATAAAAGAGTAATTTCATTATTTAAAAAAAAAAAAAAAAGACAAAGAGAAACGAGTAAGATAACATTACAAAAGTAAAAACTATTCCAATACCACAGAAAATATTATGTTCTCAGGATTCTGAGGCTGGGGGGCAGGGGGAACAGGGTCCCCTTTCAATATAATTAGCATTTCTATTGCAATATAATTAGTTTCCTTTGTATTTTAGTCTATACATTTAAGAACATAATTCAGATAGTTTGCAATTCAATGAAGTATTTATAGTTTAGCTGAGAATATTGCAATTGGGAGAAAAGACAGAAATAATAAAATGTAACTATTAATATATGGTACACATAAATACCAAGTGAGGATTTTATATACAAAGATTAAAAATGTAAGAAAAGTTCTTAAAAATTAATAGTAACTATAGAATTATAGGAGGAAAAGAGAGAAGGATAAAAGTAAAGGGTATCAGATATAAGTAAGAGAATGGTCAAAGATACTAGGACAGGACATGAAATTAACGCTGTTGGTCACTTTCTGTGCATCAAGCTCTAAGATCAATGTTGTTATCCATACTGAAGACATAAAGAAATAGAGATTCAGCAAGGGTAAGTAACTGGCCCAAGGCCACTAAGCTAATGAAGTGATGAAGCTGGGACTTGACCCAACTTAAAAAGACTATGTCCTTGCCACTGTACTATGTAGCCTCTCACTATTATAGCAGGTCTATTCAGGGTAAAGTAAGAAAGCTAGTCTGGGTAAAAAGTCTGAGTGAAAGGGCATAATGAGATGAGATTAGAAAGATAGGTGAAGAGCAAAAGCCTGTAAATATCACCCAGTGTATGCAATTTTGACTACATAGTATAAGCAGCAAGAAGCCACCAAAACTTTTAAGTAGTTGACAATGTAAACTCAACAGTATCTTCTAGCATTAATAATTTTTAACCCTGGCAGTCCACATCCACCAGCCACTCCTCGGAAGAAAGATTGGGCAATCTACTTTCATAGTGATACCGCTTTGGAAACCCAAGGAGGGGTCTCTCTGAGTCAGATCCAACTCGACGGTAGTGGGTATGGTTTTTGGTTTTATAGTTTCTTTAGCAAACTGTATGAATTCATTAAAAGTAAGACTTTAGATCTCAATGAAAACTCAGTAATACATCAATTGTTAAAATGTTGATACTACTAAAAAAATAAAATACATGCAGTATATGTTACCTAATTTTTATTTTATGAAAACCTGGAATAATTTCTCCTTCTGTAAATTTTCTAAGTAGATATACAAAAAAGACAATCTAAAATTAAAACATTACATTTTAAAAAAGTGAAGTTTAAAGGATGTAGAATTATATTTTCTTCACTACTGTTCCAATTACACTTAGTTCTAGTTTTTAAGGCATTTGACTGCTAACCAGAAGGCTGGCAGTTCAAGCCCACCATCCACTCCTCAGAAGGAAGATTGGACAATCTACTTCCATAGTGATATTGCCTCAGAAACCCAAGGAGGGACACTATGAGTTGGATCCAACTCAACAGCAGTGAGTCTGGTTTTGGTTTTATGTGAGGAGTGGCTGGTGGATCTGAACCGCCAGCCTTCTGGTAAGTAGTCAAATGCCTTAGGCACTACGAACTCCTTCCTAACATTTCAGTGAAACATTAATACATATGGCCGAAGGCTGACAAATCTAAAAATGGAAGATTATTTAAATTTATAAAAATAATCAGAAGAACTAAAAGCAGAGAATGCAGAAAATATTTTCCTTTGAAGTATGGAATAGGGTAGGCAGGTAAGGAAATGGTAGAGATATTTTTTCTTTTTGTACTATTTATTTAGTTTTCTTTATTTTGTTTTGAAGCATATGTCGGCATCCTCAAAAAAAAAAAACCTCTGTATAGAAAGTGAATTTGCTCCGTAAATCTTCACCCAAATCACAATAAATAAATAAATAAATAACTTAAATAAAAGGCTTAATTAACTCAAAATTCTTTCAATTTAACTAGCAGGTCAAACAAGTAATACTTAACATTTTAGCAAATTTTCAAATTACTATGTAATATGCAATTACTATATTATTATATAATAAAATATAGATCGAAGTTTTTTCAATTTATAGTACACTTAGTATATATAAAATTATAAGGTGAATGTCTTTTTTATAAAATCATAATTTAGACTGGTAGGTGTGGTAGGCAGAATAATGGCTCTCCCAAAAATGGTCCTGCCATGACCTGTGAATATGTTACTTTACATGGCAAAAGGGACTCTGCAGATGTGATCAACTTTAAGGACCTTGAGACAGCTGGAGTATTCTAGATTATCCAGATGAACCCAATCTAATCACACAAGTGCTTGAATGGGAAAGAAAAGTGAAAGAGTGGTTCCAAGATGCACAAAAGGATAAGGACTCAAACCATTGTGGCTAGTTTTGAAGGGGATCCATGAACCAAGGAACATGGCAGTCACTAGAAGCTGAAAATGGCCCTCAGCTTATAAACAGCAAGAAAATGGGAACCTCTGTCATACAACCACAGGAACTGCATTCTGCCAGCATCCAAATAAGCAGGACACGGGTTTTCCCCTAAAGCCTCCAAGAAAGGGTACCTGCTCTGCCAACATGTTGACTTTAACCCTATGAGATCTGTACCAGACTTCTGACCTCCAGAACTGTACGATGATTAAATTTCTGTCACTTTAAGCTACTAGATCTGTTATGGTGGAACTGAAAACTAACACAGTAGCTGCAAATCTACATGCAAATCTGACTCTCCAAGATTTCTATAAATAAGTAGAGTTATAAAAGTATGTTTAGATAAGAGATACTTACATTCCAAGTTTTCAATATAAAGGTTTTCAAATTCTCTTTCTATTTGACCAAACAGCTCCAATAGTGTACTACGTACTGAGGAGGGCAGTTTAGAATCCTATAGAAAAAGGAAGATTATGTTTATAATAAGTAAAAAACTTAGATATCAACTACCAACATATTCTTTCCGCAAATAAATTATAATTTACCCTAAATTCCTACATCATTAACATATTTTATTTATTATACATAGAATGCTTAAAGAATTTAAAGTTTCAAATTTCTACAGAGGAAAAAATGTAATCATATTTTATAATTTGGTTACCTAGTGCAATATGGGATTTAAGAATAAACACTTCTTCAAAATAACACAAATTTTTTCTCTATGTGGAAGGAAATAAGCCTATCTTATTCAAAAATTCCAAATTTTTAGAGAAGGCAGTTTCCATAAATAAAATTATATTATAAAGTCTTTAAATTCTGTTATTTAAAAAAAAAAAAACTCACTGCCGACGAATCGGACCCAACTCATAGCGACCCTTCCTTGGGCTTCCAAGGCGGTATCACTATGGAAGTAGATTGCCCAACTTTCCTTCTGAGGGGTGGCTGGTGGGTTTGAACCTCCTGCCTTCTGGTTAGCAGTCAAATGCCTTAAGCACTATTCCACCAGAGTTCCTAAATTCTATTACATGCTATTTTAAATGTATTTTAATGTGCTCTACTGCACTGCCATGGAGTCGGATCTGACTCAAAGAGACCCCCCTTTCTTGGGTTTCCAAGGCAATATCACTACCGAAGTAGATTGCCAAACCTTTCTTCTGAGGAGTGGCTGGTGGGTTTGAACTGCTAGCCTTCTGGTTAGCAGTCAAATGCCTTAGGCACTAAGCCACCAGAGCTCCCTTAATATTCTATACACTTGCCTGTTAACCAGACGGCTGGCAGTTCAAACCCACCAGCCACTCCTCGGAAGGAAGGTTGGGCAATCCTACTTCCGTAGTGATACTGCCTCGGAAACCCAAGGAGGGTTCGCTATGAGTAGGGGCAGACTCTACGGCACATAACAACAACAACAATACCATAATAGTTCGCATTATGCTTCACTGGGCTTCAAGCAAAAATGAACTGGATATTTCCTGTAACACTACTTAATATCTACAAGTTCAGGTTGTGAAGAGGAAAAAAAGAAGTATCTCACCAATAAGATCAAAATCTCTGTTAGTTAAAATGAAAACATTAACAATTATGTTCTTGAACTGTGCCATATTCTTCATGCCTGCATGTCTGGGCACATGCTTTCTCATACCTCTAATCTCTAGTCTCTGTCCAAAGAGTCAAGGAAAGTTAATGGGAAGAAGCAATATCTCAGTTGAATTTTTCAGTATGATCAAATAAGTTAGGAACACCAAATATGTTCACAAAACATTTACTTCTCCTGGACACTGCAGATAAATAAGAAATACAGACTTAATATTCTACCCTAATATCAGTATCACTTTGCCTCCCCACACACAGCATTCAGAACAATTTTCAAAGTTCTCAATAAATATCTCTAAAATAATGTTTCAATACTTAACTACTGTCACTGTAATTTTCTAAATGACTTTTCAAATTTATATACAGCACAAACTTTACATTTAGTATGTCACAATTTTTAAATATATAAACAACGTTAATTATAAATTTATTCTCATATTAACTTCTTAGGAAGACAATTTTAGGGGAAAAAATGATCTCTCTGGTAGCATAGTGCCTAAGGCACTTGACTGCCAACCAGAAGGCTGGCAGTTCAAACCCACCAGCCACTCCTCGGAAGGAAGGTTCGGCAATCTACTTCCGTAATGATACCTAACCTTGGAAACCCAAGGAGGGGTCACTATGAGTCAGATCCAACTCGTTGGCATTGAGTTTGACTCACCTATACCCGTAATGCTCTGGTAGCATAGTGGCTAAAGCACTTGACTGCTAACCAGAAGGCTGGCGGTTCAAACCCACCAGCCACTCCTTGGAAGGAAGGTTGGGCAATCCTACTATCCGTAGTGATACTGCCTCGGAAACCCAAGGAGGGGTCACTATGAGTCGGGGCCGACTCGACACAACATAACAATAACATACCCGTAATGTTTTAAGATCCTTATTATCCTATAACTGTTATATTTATTTGAATATTAAATAGTTCTCAATAGTAAAAGTAATTATTATAGAAAACAAAGCTGAGATATCACTGTTAATCTTACTTTATAAAATAATCAAATAATATAATTTCATAAAGTGACATGAGAACTTTTCCACTAGAGGGCGAGTTAGCCAAACAGAAAACTTATAAAACTTCTTCTCAATCTTTTTTAATAGTACTACTTTGGACTTTAGATGCAATTAAACTTCAGAAAAATTTAAACCTGCCAGAACATCTCATCCACACTAATATTATATACATACGCACACACACACACAGTTCCCCAATAATTGAAAGAGCATTCCTATCCACTTTGTCTAGAAAGTTATCATTCTTATCATTCAATTCAAATCTGCCTGCAGTCAACTCTTTATCATTAGATTCTTCCACTTACACCTACCATGCCAACTGATTGGATCAAAACACATGTATCACTATCTTCTCCTTCTTGCTGCTGAACTAGGGAGAGCCCCTGTTGCTCTGGCCACTCGGTGAAATATGCTGACTGGTCCAACTGCAATTAAGTTTATTCACTGAACAAAAAAGCACTGTCTAGGAAATGTTGCTAACATAGAAACAAATGCCATAGGAGAACTACCATGTATTGGGTAAAGTTGAGAGAATTCTGAATTATCTCCATAAAGGGTTACTAAGAGTTACAATTATCTACTTGTTTTACATCACAATAGAGGACTGGCACTTAAGAAGGCCAAGAAAATAAGACTTATTTACTTTATAAGAGAGTTATCTCTAGAATCTGATAGCAAAGGAGGTTGTGGAACTTTCACTATTAGAAATATAAGTAAATCCAAAAATTAAAAAAAGAACCTATTTTAGACTGCTATTTTAGACTTACCTACACTGTCCAATATGGTAGCCACTACCCACAGATGATTATTTAAATTTAAATGAAAATTAAATAAAATTTCAGTTTCTGAGTCACACCAGCCACATTTCATTTGTTCAACAACCACATGTGGTTAGTAATTATAGTATCAGATGACATATATCTAAACATTCCCATCACCACAAAAGTTCTATGGGACAGTTTGGTTTAAACATTCACTTTCCAAAGAACATCAAAGATATTCTGGAAGCTCCTTAAATCTATTATTTCCAGTATTACAGTAAAATTTAATCATTTCATATAGAGGGTAGAAACATGTACTTGCTTATTCATTCATTTATTCCTTACATAATAAGCGAATTTTAATTGAAGACCAACTATGTGCCAGGAGCTGGTTTAGGTTCTGGATGTATACTAATTCCCTTGTAAAGATTACATCCTAGAAGTTCAAAGAGATAAAAAGTTCCTGACATAAAGTTATCTGTATGGTTCCAATAAGATCTAATATCATATGAGTCAATTTCTCAGATTTAAGCTTTATATTCCCATAATATTATAGCTTATGAATTAGTTCTAATTGTGGAAAAAAACAGTTATAAATTTAATTTATATACATATATCATTTTAAATACAAATATATTAGATATGGTTATAACTTATTTTAATATAACATGTACTTTTGTCTAGCCTTCAAAATAATATGCTTTATTAAATTCTAACACATTTTCATCATCTATAAAGGAATTCATTAGAAAAATAAGCAAAACTTATCTTTACCAAAATAATATTCACTCATAAAATTTAAAAAAAAAAAAAAAAAGGAGCTCTGGTGGTGAAGTGCCTGCATCTGACTGCTAACCAGAAGGCTGGAGGTTCAAACACACCAGCCACTCCTAGTAAGGAAGGTCGGGCAATCTCCTTCTGTAGTGATACTGCCTTGGAAACCCAAGGAGGGGTCACTTTATAAATTCTAACACATTTTTATCATCTATAAAGGGATTCATTAGAAAAATAAGCAAAGAACTTTAATCTTTACCAAAATAATATTCACTCATAAAGGAAGCAACAAATTATTGGAACGATATATAATCTAATTAAAAAAAGAAAAAAAAAAGAATATGGCACACTCACTGCAGCAGAGACAGGGATAGAGCCAAGAAAAGTTGCCAGGTAACTTTCTTTTTTACCAAGTATTATAAATATAGGTTAATCTAGCAATCTAATTCTACTCTGTGAATGTTGTATTTCACAGTAATTTTAATGGTTTGGGAGGGTTTTTGTTGGTGTTGTTTAGAGACTATTTTTGATAACCCAAACCTTTTTTTTAACTTTGGAAACCTGTATATATTTGAGTATTTGTATAACACTACAAGTATGATCAGCATCCTTTAAAATAAGACACTGAGCAACACTGACTTACTTGTCCTTCTAACATTTCTCTTGGTAGTCCTGTCCTTTCTTGTTCTGAGCTGTTAGTTCTTCTTATGGAAAGGCTATGTGATTTGCGTTTTTGTTTTGCTTGGCGAGCAGCTGAACAACTTCCGCTTTCTGTGGGCATTACTTCTAGAAGATAATGTCCTGGTCACTCCTGCCAATAACCTAAACAAAAGCAGGAAAAACAAGTATTTTATTTCTGATATAGCAACCTGACATAAAGGAAAAGTACTGGAAAAGGTAATTATTCTTTTAATTACAAACATCCTTAACATTAACTATACAATCTGGAATATACCAAATTGTTTTAAAGTAGAGGCCACGGCCTTTGTTATATAATATGTTTTAAAAATCAACTAACTTAAAGAAAAGCTTAAAATGTAAAACAACTATCCATAACCTGACTTTCTCCAGGTTCAGCCTTCTCCCCAAAGGGAGCCAGTTTTAACTACATATTCTAGACTAGGTTCTAGAGCAGTGCTGTCCAAGAGAAATACATATGTAAATTCAAAATTTTCTAGTAGCCACATTAAAAAAAGTAAACATGAGTAAAATAAAATAAATTTTAATGACTTATCTAAGTCAATATGTCCAAAATATTATTTTAGCATAAAATCAACATAAAAATATTAATGAGACAGTTTATATTCTATTTTTCTACTAAGTCTTCAAAATCCAGTGTGTATTTTATTTTACATTCACAGCATATCTGAATTCAGACTAGCAGCCACATGTCAAGTGCTCAAAAGCCACATGGATTACTGGCTACCATTAGAAGGCAGTTCTATAAGTCATCACTCAAATATAAACATTTTGATTTATCCATTTTGGATATTATCTACTTTTGTCCTACTATTATCTATCCTTCCTCCCAAAAGAATTCTATAACTAACATTAATGTAATTTTAAATAGTTTTTACATTATTTTATCTTCCTCCTTTAACTATAAATTTATCCATTTGGGACATTATGTGCTATTTTTTTTTTTCTATTACTGATTATTTCTTCTCCCCATATAATTATACATCACTATGCTCACTCATAGGAGCTCTGGTAGCATAGTGCCTAAGGCGATTTTGACTGCTGACCAGAAGGCTGGAGGTTCAAACCCACCAGCCACTTCTTGGAAGGAAGGTTGGGCAATCCTACTTCTGTAGTGATACTGCCTCAGAAACCCAAGGAGGGGTCGCTATGAGTCGGGGCCGACTCGACAACACATAACAACAACATGCTCCTTCACAAGGAGCTCTAGTGGTGTAGTGCCTAAGGCATTTGACTGCTAACCAGAACGCTGGAGGTTCAAACCCACCAGCCACTCTGCAGAAGGAAGACTGGACAATCTACTTCCATAAAGATTTACCACATCGGCAACCCAAAGGGGTCGTTAGGAGTTGTAATCGACTGAATGGCAGTGAGTTTGGCTAGTTCACATAGTTTGCCTAAGGCATCTGACTGCTAACCAGGTTGAAGTTTCAAACTCACCAGCCACTCCATGGAAAGCAGACTGGGCAATCTATTTCTGTAAAGATTTACCCCCTAAGGGGGTCGCTACAAGTCGGAATAGATTCAATGGCAGTGAGTTTCATAGTTTTGGGAGCTCTGGTGGCATAGGGCCTAAGGCATTCAACTGCTAATCAGAAAGCTGGCAGTTCAAACCCACCAGCACTCCTTGGAAAGAAGGCTGGGCAATCTACTTCCATAGAGGTAATGCCTCAGAAACCCAAGGAGGGGTCGCTATGAGTCGCAATCAACTCACCAGCAGTGAGAGTTTTTGAGTATCTTTGATCATCTCCAAACACCTCACTCCCTTTAACAAATAAGCTAGCAGTGTCCCTGACCTTTTCATTCACTCATTTATTTTAATTGTGATCTGGGTAAAAGTTTACAGAGTAAAGTACCATTCAACAATCCATACATACTGTTTTGTGCCATTTACTGCAATCCCCACATTTTAGTTTCCTACTTATTCCTGTACCCATCCCTTCCCTTCAGCCTTCCTGCCCATACTCTCCCAGCTCTACCCCTGGGCAAATACTGTCCTCTTGATCACTGATGCTTGAGTATTCTAATGAGTACATACCCCCCTGATATTACTATTCATGCTTTATAGGCCTCTCCATTGTCTGCCTGGCAGATGATTCACCAGGCTTAAGTCCAGTTCCTAGCTTGAAGAGTATCTAAGGATCATAGTCTTGGGGGTTCCACCAGTCCTCGTCAGACGAGTAAGCCCAGTCTTTTCATGATTTTGAATTCTGACCTCTTCTTGAGCTTTCCCCCACAACTATGTCCCATTTTTTGTTAACTATAGTTTGTCAAGAATTATTATTTATATTCTATTCTTGTATCATAAGTAAGGTATCTAATATACAGATTGAGAGTTTATACAGTGTTGACATCATTACGATTATGGAAAGAGTGCAATAATTTACTATTGAGTAAACAATTCTTATACCTTTTACCCTTTTATCTTACACCCTTTATCCCTTTGAAATTTGACTGTTAATCTTTGTTATCTTGTATTTTGTGCCTTTATTGCATCCTTCATGTCTTTCCATATCATCTTTGAAAGTGTGAATTACAGATTCCCCTCTTCCTTTTGTCTATGTTCTTCCCTTTCAAATCTTTCCACCTTCCCTCTCTAGGCTTAATGACCTGTTTTCTAGGTCTTATAAACACTTATTTTCCTGGGACTTTTCTTTGTCTCTTCTCCTGAGTTGACCTATACCCCATGCTATCTCCTTCTTGGTTTGTTCACCAACTCTGCTGCAGGATATCCTCTAGTAACTCCTTAAGAAAGGATGTATGGAAAGTTAGCATCCCAGATACATGCATACCTTAAAATGTTTTAAATCTGTTCATATACTTGTTTGCTATTAAAGTAAATACAGAATCCTAGGTTGAAAACGCTACTGCACTTAGTACTTCAAAAGACCTGTCTTCTAGAATCTGAGTTAGCTGATGAGAAGTCTGATGCCAGTCTAAGTGTCCATCATTACTTTGTAAGCAACCTGTTTTATTTTTATTCACTCCCTCAAATATTTGATATCTTCTCTTTATCCTTGTTGTCCTGAAATTTCAGTGCTATATCCAGAGGTCCTTCTTTTTATTTCATTCCTTTTGCTACTCACTTGATGGGCCAATTCAATCTGAAAATATAGATCTCCCTTTAGTTCTGGAAATTTTCATCCTACACATTTGAAAATGTATTCCTTTCATCCCATTATTCTCTTAATAAAAGTCCCCTTAGAAAAGATATTAATTTCTGTTGGATTGATCTTCATTTTTTTTGTCATTAATTCTATTTTCTGTCTTTTGATTTTGCATTCAGATCAACTGTATATACTTTTTTTTTTTAATGGGGAGTGGTGAGTGGCAATTTCAAAAGCTTTTCAATAGTCTCCAAGAATTCCTTTCTCATAATATCCTGTTGTTCTGTGGTTATAGTGCCTTCTCAAACATCACAGATACTCATACTGATTACTTTTTTTAAAAGTTTTCTTTTGTTCACAAAATTATGTATTTCCTCCAGCATCAATTTTTCTGTTTATCTTGGTCTCTCTTTTTCATGTAGTCTTTCTTAATCTCCCTGGTTACCTTTGCTTGTCTGTTTCTCTATGAGACAACAGAAAAGCTGACAGAAGACTTTTAGGTGACAGGCAGAACTTGTTGACTGGAATGTTTTACTTTAGGCAACACTGACAGAACCTATTGTTTGGAAACTGGCTGTGGGAAAGAGAGCAGGAAATGGGTCACTAAACTGAAAGACCTGTGAATACCAGAATTTCTAGGGCTTATTCTGCAGAGCCAACTCGCCAAGCAGTTTTTCTCCTTTGCCAATCCATTCAATTTCTTTGCAACAGAGAGCCTTTTTCTCCCCTCACATTTGGTTTTTAGTTCAAGAACCCTCCAAAACTGTCACACACATGCGTATGCAGACAAAGCACAGACATTTCAGGGATTCTGCAAGGAGAGGGGATTGGCATTCTCTTTGAACTGCATCACTTTCTACACATCTCTGAGTCAGAGACTTCCTCTGCTCTGCTTTATCAGTGACGATTCCTCCACCCCATTTCCACCTTCCATAAATGTTAAAATTGTCTACTTATATGGCCTTCACTAATCTTCTTTGCAATCATTTATGAACTATTCATATTTTATTCCCTTAATACAGTGGTAGTGGTGTATCAAGAAAGAAAGTAAATGCATGTGCTCAAACTGTCATCCTGAACTTGAAATTAATACTCTTTTTAATAGTTTATTTGGTATTCACACACAATAAATTTACTTAATAGTTATATACTAAAAGCCTAGCTTAGCTCCAGGAATGCAAAGACAAGTAGGGAGTTCAATCAATCCTGGTTTGCCCAGGCTTATCCTGGTTTTAAGGAACCCTGATTGTGTAACAGTTACTTGCTTGACTGATAATCAAAAGGTCAGCAGTTATAAACCACCAGTGGCTCTGTGGGGATAAAAAAAATCTGTTCCATTCCAGTAAAGATTATAGCTTATGAATCCCTAGGGGACAGTTCTACTCTGTCCTATAGGGTGCCCATGTGCCAGAATTGACTCATTAGCACACAACAACAACATCTTGGTTTTAGTATTCAAAGTCCCACAATGGTCCTCAGTGGTAGGCAAATCAGATGGCTGGTGACCCTAAAGACAACAAAGACCTTTCCATCAAATTCTTTCTCTACAAAAAAAAAAGCAGCAAACAAATACTGAATATGTTAAGTACATAATAGAGAGATATGTGAAGTAATGAAACACAAGGAGAGAGGAAAGCTAATCTACCTGTAGGAGTTAAGGAAGGCATCAGCGGGAAAACCACTTGAAATGAGACCTGAAGAGGAGAATTTGATAGAAGAAATTCAAAGAGAAGAATTTTAGGCAATAAAATCTCATGAAAAAGTAAGAGACCATGGCTTATGTAGTAAAGTATACAATAATCAGGATTGACAGAGAGTAAAGTACAAATAAAGAAGTGGCAGAAGAATTGTGGGAGATTGCAGTCAACGTCATGAGACAAAGCATATGTGAACTGTTACGTGGAAGATGAATTTGCTCTGTAAGCTTTCACCCAAATCACAATAAAATTAAAAAAAAAAAAAAAAAAAAAGTGGCAGAAGAGAAGCTACAGAGGAGCCAAGAAGCAGATCACAGTCTTAAAAAAAAAATATATCAACCAAACCAAAACCGAACTCACTGCCACGAAGTTGGATCCAACTCATAGCAACCCCCTCCTTGGGTTTCTGAGGTGGTATCACTACAGAAGTAGACTGCCCAATCTTCCTTCTGAGGAGTGGCTGGTGGTTTTGAACAGCCAGTCTTCTGGTTAGCAGTCAAATGCCTTAGGCACTCTACCACCAGAGCTCCCTATCAACAAATGCCAATAAATTTGATCAAAGAGAGTGAAGTAATCAAATTTGAATTTTAAAAAGATTACTTTTGGACCAATAGGGAATCCCCATTAAAGGATTCTAATTAGCTCTTAGCTTACCACAGCAATCCAGATAAAAGTCATGAGGACCTAAATTAAATGAGGAAGTAAAAATAAGAAAGGAACCAAGAGGGGACGATGGTGTCATACCTGTAGCCCACATGTTTGTTCCCTCTAGCATCTTAATTCTAGCATCTTAATCTAGGTACAGCAGATAGAAACAGTTACACTGGAGTTGTTAGCTACTAGTGAGAAGATAGGGTACCAGATTTGGTAAAGGTTAATCAACTGGGAAAAATAAATGAACCTGCTTAGCTGGCAGAGAGACTGAGAATGGAAGTATAGGAAGTTAGCAATGCAGAGGAGATCAGTGGAGAGGAGGGGAAAGGGGGAAAAAAACACAGAACCCACAGAGGTGGTGAGGACTCGAAATACCCACACCAGGAGCTTCTGACAGAGTCCTTGGGAGCTGAGCTGAGTGAATACATAATCTTACTGGGAAACGGATCAAAACTCCCCTTGGCATGGGCTGCTGTGGAGTTCAGAAAGCAGTAGGGCAAAGAAAGAAACTCCTCCTAGTAGGAGGAGCCCCAGAGGGAGCTCACAGCCGTGGGATGGAATTCAACTCTTCCACAACTGCTTTTTAACAGAGTAGACTGGGACACAGGGTTTTTGAGGCTTCCCGATCCAAGTGGAAAGTAGGGCCCCCCCTACCTACTGGGATCTCTGTCGATTGTGAACTGAGGGTCTGTGATTGATAGCAAGACATCATCATTGATACCCGTCACAGAAAGACACAAACCAAACTGGCTGAGCCAGCAACACCTCACCCAAATGTGGAAAATGGGGACTCACTACTGGCACCTTTTTTTTTTTCTTTCTCTTTTCTCCCCTTCTTCCTTGCCTCATCCAACAGAAGGAGCACATTAAACCACCACAACATCTACTTGACCCAACTCCAAATCCCCTTCACCATGAACAGAGACCTGCATCCACATCCCCCCCCCAGTGATTCCACAAACACAAAGAGAACTGGACAGCAACTCAGTACAACTGAATTAGTAATGCAAAGCACATCCACTCCACACTTTCAAACATAGCTAAACATAAAATCAAGGTGAAACAAATTTATACATAACTAATAGTTAAAGACAACAGCTTCAAAATGTCTACGAAACAACAGACAACCTCAAAGCAAACAAAAAAAACAGGATGACACAACAGAAATAAAACCTAAAGCTAGAGAATTATCTATCATGGAAGAAGAACAGGCAATAGAATTATCTGAGAAGGAATTCAGAAGATATGTATATAGGACTCTATGAGAGCTTACAGAAACCACAAACAAAATCAACAAGAAGACAATACCCAGTTAGATGGAGGAATAGGCAGACAAGCAACACAGACCCTCTTCAACAAAGAATAGAAAAAACAATGGACAGGGTTACAGAAGATAATCCTAGAGCCCTGAGCTTTGGAAGGAACTATACGGAAGTGGATTAGGCACCAACTAGCGGAAAAACCTGAACGAAAATAGTGGATATAGAGACAGTCGGAGCTGTGGACTGTCAGCTACTCTGACGGGACCAACAGCCTGAATATTTCCAAGTGGTGTTGGGACCTGAGAATTGACCTAAACATCAGCCTTGATCACCAAGGGCTACAGGGACAACTGTGCTGGTGGCCTATGACTAGGAAGGGAAATAGCAAATAGGGCGACAACCTGAGCTGCTGACTTTCTGCTATCTGGAGGGCACAGCCATTTTGATTGTTTACACACAGCAGCTATTTTGCATATTTAAAGTGAGCAAGAGCACAGCCATTTTGAATGTTTGTAAGTGGCAGCCATTTTGGATATATACAGTAAACAAGAGCACAGCCATTTTGAGTGTTCACAAGCTGTGGCCATTTTGGATATTTGAAGTGACCAAGGGCACAGCCATTATGAATGTTTACAAGTGGTGGCCATTTGGGATATCTTAAGTGACCAATGGCACAGCCATTTTGAATCTTGACAAGTGGCAATCATTTTGGATTTTAAAGTGAGAGCATTCTCATTTGGATTCCAGGGACCTAAGAATAGCCTCTGTTTGCCAAGGTTGGCAGGGACATATGAGAGGCTGACAACAGTAAAGGAGATAGGTAGTGAGTGTATAAGTACTGTCAACTAGCGAACAGAGGAGCACAGTACCCTGCTTGTGTAGATAACATACAAACAAAACAAAGAAAAGGAAAATCGTGGACAAGTCACTCCAACATACAATCACCAACTAAATATAAACACAAAAAGTCACAATGCCTCAGAGACAACAGAGCATCACAGTCCACACAAAGAAGCAAGATAAAGCAGGAGCAACAAGGGACCAGGATACAGACCCAAAACAAATCCCTGAGGAAGACGCAGCACTGGAACTCCCTGATGAGGGATTCAAAGAATTATATTTAGGTATCTTCAACTAATTGAGAGACAGATCAAGGAAAACACAGACAAAACCCTAAAACAATTTCAAAAGAAAACACAAGAACAAAATGACAAAATAAATGAAAAATTAGATACGATACAAAATCTACACACAGAAATCCAGAAGATCAGTACTAAACTTTCAGAAATAGATAAGACATTGAATGGGCAAAGGACCAGAACTGAATCAATGGAAGACAGAATTAGGGAGATTGAAGGCAAATACCTTAATACTTCTTTGAAAAAGGGAAAAATCAGAAAAAAAAAAAAAAGATCTAAACAAAATGAAGAAAGCCTAAGGTTCATGTGGGATACCATCAATAGGAATAACCTATGTGTAATCAGAGTTCCAGAACAGGAAGACACAAATAAAACCACAGAGAAAATTGTCAAAGATTTGTTAGAAGAGAATTTTCCTGGTATGATGAAAGATGAGAATATATCCAATGAGGAAGTCCAATGAACCCCAAACAGGATAGAACTCAAAAGAAAATCACCCAGACATATCATCATCAAACTTACCAAAACCAAAGACAAAGAAAGAATCATGAGAGCAGCATGGGAAAAACGAAGTTACCTATAAGAGGCAACCAATAAGACTAAGCTGGGATTTCTCAACAGAAACCATGCAGGTGAAAAGACAATGGGATGGTATATATAAAACCTTGAAAGAGTAAAATTTCCAACCAAGAATTATATACCCAGCAAAACTGCTCCTCAAATATGACGGTGAAATTCGGAGATTTCAAGATAAGCAGAAACTAAGGGAATTTGTTAAAACCAGACCAACCTGACAAGAGATACTAAAGGGAGTCCTTTGAATAGAGAACCAACAGCAGCAAACAACAATCAACCATTAATACTGAAGATCACATAACCCAGAAACCACAGCTATGGACATATTCAAAGTAAAATAAGGAATTAAGGAATACCCATTGAGATGCTTCAACAAATGAGTGCCACACTGGAGGCACTTACTCATCTATACCAAGAAATGTGGAAGACAACTACCTGGCCAACTTACTGGAAGAGATCCATATTTGTACCCATTCCAAAGAAAGGTGATCCCACAAAATATGGAAATTATCGAACAGTATCATTAATATCATATGCAAGTAAAATCTTGCTGAAGATAATTCAAAAAGGGTTGCAGCAGCACATTAACCAGAAACTTTCAGAAACTCAAGCTGGATTCAGAAAAGGACGTGCAATGAAGGATGTCACTGCTGATGTCATATGGATCTTGGCTGAAAGCAAAGAATACCAGAAAGATATTTACTTGTGTTTTAGTGACTATGCAAAAGCATCCAATGGTGTGGATCATAACAAATTATAGGTAACATTGAGAAGAATGGGAATTCCAGAACACTTAATGGTGCTCATGAGGAACCTGTACATAGACCAGGAGGCTGTCATTGGAACAAAACAAGGAGATAATGCATGGTTTAAAATCAGGAAGGGAGTATATCAGGGTTGTATCCTTTCCCCATACTTTTCAATCTGTATGAGGAGCAAATAATCCGAGAAGCTGGACTACATGAAGAAGAACACAACATCAGGATTGGAAGAAGACTCATTAACAACCTGTGATATGCAGATGACACAACCTTGCTTGCTGACAGTGAGGATGACTTAAATCACTTACTGATGAAGATTAAAGACTACAGCCTGCAGTATGGATTATACCTTAACATAAAGAAAATGAAAATCCTCACAACTGGATCAATAAGCAGCATCATAATAAATGGAGATTCAAAAGACTGAAGTTGTCAAAGATTTCATATTACTTGAATCCACAATCAACACTCATGGAAGCAGCAGCTAAGACATCGGACGACTTACCGCACTAAGCAAATCTGCTGCAAAAGACCTCTTTCAAGTGCTGAAGAACAAAGATGTCTCTTTGAATACTAAAGTGTGCCTAACCCAAGCCATGGTATTTTCAGTTGCCTCATATGCATGTGAAAGCTGGACAATGAATAAGGAAGACGGAAAAAGAGTTGATGTTTTTGAGTTGTGGTGTTGGCAAATACTGAAAAGTATCACAGATTGCCAGAAGAATGAACAAACCTAGAAGTGTCCTGGAAAAAGTGCAGCCGGAATGCTCTTTTGAAGTAATAATGGTCAGAATTCATCTCCTCTACTTTGGTCATGTTGTCAGAAGGGAACTTCAGTAGTTAAGTTTGTATGTCAACTTAGCTGGGCCTGGTTGAGTGGCTGGGCAGCTGAATGTAGTATTCCCCATTATGAGACTGGTAATCAACTCCACGGTGTAATCTACTATGAGCAGCTAAGTAGCTGCCTGAGGGTTATGGTCTGCTTCCTGTATATGAAGAGAAGCCTTGGGAAGGATCTCTAGCTTATAGCACGCTTAAAGCCTGCATATAGCCTTGTCACTGTTCAGCAGCCTGCCATGCTTTGCCAACCTTGGGACTTCAGTGGACTTGAATTAATGGCCTGCTATGTGGTTTGGTAACATCAAGACAGTGCCATTTTACTTGTCAACCTTGGACTTGTCAGCCTCAGCAGCCAGCAGCTGAGTGAAGAAAAGTTTCCAGCTTCAGTGGGCCGGGAGCAGGAGGCAGAGCTGAACCCCAAGGCTGAGGGGTTTTCACCCAGCCCCTAGAGCTGGCACTTTGAACTCAAACTTAAAGCCTCTAAACTGAAAGAGAATAAACTGCTATTTCTTCAAGCTCTCCCATTTGTGGTATATTCTGTCAGAGAGGTACTAGGTAACCAGAACAGAACCATTCACGGGAGAAGAATATTATGCTTGGTAAAGTGGAGGGTCAGCAAACAAGAGGAAATCCTCAACAAAATGGAATGACACAGTGGCTGCAATGATGGGTTCAAGCATAGCAAGGATTGTAAGGATGGCATAATACCAGGTGTTTCACTTAGTACATAAGGTCACTATGAGTCAGAGCCGACTTGACGGCACCTAACAACAACATTATCTGGCTAATTCAAAGTCTGCCTCTTCCTGTAATTTTTTTGGCTACATTTCACCTACTAATAGTCTACCAAAATCAGTTCTTTAGATTCATCTAGTTCTTCTAACTTCTTTTAAATTTATTCTTTTTTTTAAGTTGTCAATCTCTTTGATTGTCATTTAAATTTTACTCCTATTTCTTTATTCGTATCTTTTACCTTTTCTCCCAGTCTTTACTGGCCCTACACCCCCTCCTTCCTTTAACACCAGATCCATAGAGAGTAAGTCCTTGGTCCAAGAACTAAAGTATCTTCAGGTTACAGGTACTACTGTCTTCATTTCAGACCATGTGTCAATAACGGTATAAATGCTTCTTAATATTTGATTTAATAACAAGTAAATAGTCTTGTCAGGTTGGTTTCATAAGAACATGAGCAAGGGAGTTTAGAGTATTTGTAGAAGGAAGATTGAAATGATGAATCATGGATGGAATCTAAGAAAAGGAAGGAAGTGAAGACACAAAAGAATTAATGGAGAAACACAGAAAAAAAGTTAGTTGTTTGGTAGGTCTATCTAAGAAGAAAAATCCTATTACCATAGACATGCTGTGAGGCTTAAATTAATTAATAAATAAAGTACTTACTGCAATGCCTACCAAAAACCCAAATCCACTGTCATCAAGTCAATTCCAACTCATAGAGATACTAATAAACAGAGTAGAACTGCCCATAGGGTTTCCAAAGCTGTAAATCTTTACAGAAGCCGACTGTTTCATCTTTCTTCTACAGAGCAGCTGGTGGGTTCGAACCACCAACCTTTTGGTTAGCAGCCAGTGTTTTAACCACTGCACCACCAGAGCTCTTTAGAGCAATGCCTGGCACATCATAAATGTTCAAAATGTAAAGAAATATCTACTAGTTACCTACTGCTTACAAGGTACGTGCTAATCAACTATGGGTAATACAAAAATGATTAAGACTGATCTCAAGAAACTCAAGTTCACATGCAAAGAAAAATAACTACTAAAAGTTTATAAAAGTTTAACACAACACTCAGGGAACAGATGGTGGATAATGAAAACCAAAGTAAAGTACAAGAGAAATCATTTCTGTAAGAAGAAAAGTACAAGTAAAGCTTTATGGAAAGATCTGGAGCTGGTAATGGGCAAATAAACACCAACACCACACACTGCTGTCAAGTCGGATCCAACTCATAGTGACCCCTCCTTGGGTTTACGAGGCAATATCACTATGGAAGTAGATTGTCCAACCTTCCTTCCAAGGAGTGGCTGGTGGGTTTGAACCGCCAGACTTCTGGTTAGCAGTCAAATGTCTTAGGCAGAATTTGAATATGAACAAATCGTGTAGGTATTTTAAGTAGACTAAAGTGAGCAAATACAAGCAAGTATGGGGAGATATTCTCAGTTAAAATAAAACAAGTTTGACAAGTGCAAAGATTCTGTAAGTCTATTACTAACCAAAACCAAACCAAACTCACCACTGTTGAGTCAAATCCTACTCATAGCAACCCCTCCTTGGGTTTCCAAGGCAATATCACTATGGAAGTAGATTGCCCAACCTTCCTTCCAAGGAGTGGCTGGTGGGTGTGAACTGTCAGCCTTCAGGTTAGCAGTCAAGTCCCTTAGGCACTATGCTACCAGAGCTCCCATCTGTTGAGCAGTAGTCAAGTGTAAGTGGTTTAGGGTCATGCTTTTATGGGACATCCCAGTTAATTGGCCTAATAATGTGTTTAGAGCTTCCATTCTACCTCCTAGTTCACTGTGTACTGCCTGGGGTTTTAAACGCTTTCGAGCAGCCACTCAAGGCACAACAATTGGTCTCTGTTCACTTAGAGCATCAGCGGAAGGAGAATCAGGAATAGGAGGAGAATATGGAATGTGTGGCTAATTACCTCCAGAAACAACTGCTTCCTCTGCCATGAGAACAGAAGAAATGGATGGTGCCCAGCTACCATTACTTAACATTTTGACCAAAGACATAACAGAATAATCCTGATCAAGGGGGGGGGGGGGCGGTGGACGACAGCAGAATAGAATTTCAAACTTTCAAAGACTCTAAACTTTCTAGAGCCATGGAGGATGGATGAACCCCTGAAACTACCGCCTTGATATAATCTTTAACTTTAAAGCAAAAATATCCCCTGAAATTATCTTAAAATCGAACAACAGTTAAGCTTAACTAGTAAAAAAGGTCTGCCTTGAACATTATACTCTTTTAAGAACTGTCTACAGCAGGAACCTAAAAGATTACATAGGCACCCTAAGGGGCAGTGAGTTTAGATTAATAAGCAAGGAACAACTCCAAAAAGGAGGATAAGAACAGTTGCAGAACTCAAAGAATATAATCAGTGTCACTAAATGATACATGTAGAAACTGTTGACTTGGTATATATTCTGCTGTGTATATCGTCAACAACAAAATAAAATTTAGGAAAAAAAAAATGAACTGAAAAAAATAGCAATACAACAAACTGGATTTGAGCTTTCATTTGAAACAAGAACATACAAAATATTACTATCAGTTTCATATCCATTTAAAACATTTTTAGCAAGAGGAAAACATTTGCTTAAATGGTTAATTTCATGAATGTTAATCATGTAAAAAATGGTAAAAAGATACTATGTATGTGACATTAAAAGATATAAAATGTTGACTGAATTTACACAACAATTGAACACAAGAAGTTCACTGGAGTTTTTCATAATATTTTATTGCAACAGCACTGTTAGGCGAATTCTAGCAGGCTGAAAAACCAAAGTCAGACTGCCAAGCAATATCACAGGAGAGAATGATATCTAAAGACAACCTCAGAAATCTGTCATCAGCCTTAACCTGCTTCAAATTCTTTAGCATTGATGCAGATGTGGGCATGGAATATATACTTATCAGTTCTATGGATTAACAGTGAACTGAAAGAGATCAATAAAAGGATAAATAACAACAAAGATGTTTAAAAGATCTCAATAGCTAAAGGAATGAGTCCAAACCAAAGCTGATATTTAATAGGGATAAGTGTAAAATCCTGTCCTTCGAAGACTCAAAAGAATAATTAAAAGAGGGTGGAAGGGTTAAGTGTTTTAGTTCAGCAGGTTCAAAATGAGTAAACAGCATAGCTGCCCAAAAATAGTACTAAAAGAGTTTGCAAAGTGGAAGGAAACATACTTACTAAACATATCCTGTCCAGCACTTTGCGAGAAGGCTCAGCAGTTTAATCCTCTCAATGACAAAATGAGGTTGGTATAAAGACCATTTTAGAAAATAAGAAATGGAGACTTAAAGTTCCTAGCCCAAGGTGATGACATTGCTGTTTTTAAATATGGCAGTACCCACAACACCACTTCCTCTCATAGCCTGTATTAATAAAGGTAATGTCCAAAAATCTATTTATTTATGAATACAGATCATATACTGTGTTCACGTTTGGGATGTGTAAAAGACTAAAACTTGACGAGGGTGGTATTCAGAACAGTGCAGGGGTGGGGATGGGGGGTCCCGCAGAGGATTCTTAAGAGGCGAGAAGATCCGGAGGTACATAGTTTTAACTATCTGGAAGCTATCTATTTGGAGGTAACTAATTTGAAGACACTAATTTTAGTGTCATAATGTGAGCGATAAAATTCATAGGCCAACATACCCAGTTTAAAGGAGCTCTGGTGGTGCAGTGCCTAAGGCATTTGACTGCTAACCAGAAGGTTGGCCATTAAAACCCACCAGCTACTCCGTAGAAGGAAGGGGCAATCCAGTTCCGTAAAGATTTACTGCGTCGGAAGCCCAATGGGGGTCGCTATGAGTTGTAATCCACTCGATGGCAGTGGCTTTGGTTTAGTGACCCAGTCTAAGAGAGACTCACCTTAACTTAAATAAATGAAACTTGCAAACAATTAACACTCTCCTGTACAGTATCAGCTTCAACTAGCCTACCCAAGTATAAGGAACATTGAAGAGTTTGAGATGGAGTATAAAACCTCTAAAAACGTGACCGAACATAAAGATCATTTGCTCATAAATTGGAAAGGTTTATACAACTGTTTAAAAAACAAGTATATTATTACTGTGTTGCTGTTGTGTTATTCCGGTGAATCAACCAACCAAAACCAAACACTGCCGTGGAGTCGGATCCGACTCATAGCGACCCCTCCTTGGGTTTCCGAGGCGGTATCACTACGGAAGTAGGTTGCCCAACCTTCCTTCTGAGGAGTGGCTGGTGGCTTTGAACGGCCAGCCTTCTGGTTAGCAGTCAACTGCCTTAGGCACTACGCCAATAGCTAATTTAAAATTGCTATTTTCCTCTGATGGCAGTTTACAGGGAAAAACAAAGTGAAGAAGAAAAAAGGGAATAAAAACGTCACTGCTGTATTTCATCATTAGCTCACTCTAAATTCATTTCACCTATTTCCCTTTGTTGCAGGTGGCTCTTACCAATCTCACTCTTTTTGGTGGACGATGTCGTTGTTTTTGAAAGCCTCCAAAGACACGCATAACGTGAAGTTAGAAGCTTCCAGCGACAACGCCAGCACTGGGGATACCCCCAGTCGGTGCTGCAGCATCAAAAGCGCACGCTCCCAGTGGAAGAGCACCGCGCAGCTGGTGTGGAAACACGGGTTAGGGAAGAGAGGGGCGGGGCGGAAATCTCCTAGGAAAATCCAATGAATCAGAACCTAACTTACAGACGTTCCTTAGAAAACCCCCAGAGCATCCTATACAAGCACGACCCCATGTTTTCTGGGTAATGAAGTCTCTCCTTGTTTAAACTGGATGCAAGACCCCATTTTCTGAGGATCGGACAGCGGGGGCATCTCTTGAAGGAAACAGTGTCCAAAAGAGTAAAGTCTAGTCTTTTGCAAGCGTGCAAGTGTGGATTAGGCCACAACAGGGCCCCAGAGCTGCATTATCCTAGGGCCAATAGAGGGTAAGAAAATGGGGGTTTCGTACACCTTCATCCGTCCGCTCCGAGCAAGAAGATGGCGGCTCCAGTTTCCCCGGGACAAGCGGGTCTGTGCGCCGGAGGGACAGAAGCCAGTCCAGCGGGCGCTGCAGCTCACAGACCGAACAAGGGAAGGGGCTAGCAGCAAGAAACCAGCTCGGAAGCGCGGCTGGTGTGCCTCAGGAGAACCGCACTCACCTGTCAAAGCCGCTGCCGTGCCCAGCTACCTCCCAGTACCCAGCCTTAAGTTACTTCGCTGCAGCCCGACAGTTTCTGACGACCGCGGTACTCCACGGACTCGGTAAAAACTGGAAGACACCAGGTATCTCCCGCAACTGACACGACCCTGAGCAACCCGGCCAATCCGGACTCCGCCCCTCACTTCCGGGACTACCGGAAATCCCGCCCCTTGGCTTCCATGCCAACACTGCCGGAGCTCGCCTGTAAGATGTTTGCGCTGCCCTTCTTCGGGAAGGACCTTGGGGACTGAAGAGGGAAGGCCAGTGACGGGACGCACAACGAGGCCCTCTTCTTGGCCTTGGCGCGAGAGACACTGGTCACTGATTATTATAGTGCGCTGAGATCATCCTCTACCAGCCCGGTGGGCTACGGAGAGGACAAGATAAATGACCTCGTTTGCAGTGAACTGGTACCGCGCCGCCTGCTGGCACCAGTCGGCGGCATGCAAGCGTGTTTAAGAAACACTGTAGTTAATACTTCTTTGTCACATTATAGGGAAACGCAGAATTTTATTTAAAAAAACTTATGTGTCACAGAATAGGCAAAACTCAACCTGCCCACGGGCATTTCATCAAGAAACTATACAGTTAAAAATCTAAAATACCTGTGTTCCAAATTCACTGCCCTACATAAACTGGAAATTCTGCACCACCACCACCACCCTGTACACACACACAAAATGGTTCAAAATAACGACTTCTGGATTCCTCAACATTTTTAAAATCTAGAAAACAGAAATTACCCTCTTTGGAGGATATGTATACTCACTGCAGCAGGTATTCTGGTGATGTTGCAAGATCATGCAGGTTTTAAGTCCATCTGTCCTAAAAATTCCCTAAAATCTAAGAACTAGGAAGAGAAAAAAAAAAAAAAAAATCCCTTAAGATACAAGTCCAAGTATACTGTTCATAGCTATTAATCAGTTTTAAAACCTTTCACATCCAACCCATTTTGATAGGTTTATTTGCTATGAACTACTTCAATAACAAGAGTTCTGTGGGAGTGATGCTATTTGGCTGCATGAAGCCTGATGGAGCTAGAACTATTAATATTTCAGCTTATCTGCAGAAGATGACTCATCCAGTTTCCTTTTTGAAATATCTGATCACCATTGGCTATAAAGAAAAAACAAAATCAGCTGTTCGCTCCAAAAGGTGGGACTTGAACTCCTCCCCCTACCCCCCCCCACTGGCTTTTATCTACATTGGATAAACTACATAATGGACTAGAGTTCTTATATTAACTTAGAAAACAACTCTAACTGGACCTTCAAAGCTCATGTAAAACAAAAGCTACATATACATGAAACCATTTTCTTTCAGATTTTTGCTCCTTTTGGAAAATAAAGCCCAGGATTCACATTCATGAAGCAGTAATATATTTTGTTGCACAGGAAACAAATTTAACATTACATCTTGGGATAAAAATAATTTTTAAAATAGTAGAATAATACCTGAAGTTATTTGTGCATTAAGAATAACTTTACCAGCATAATGACAAGGAAAACGAGGACACAGAAATGTGCACAAAACATATACACAACAGAGGCAAATATTACTTCATGACCAATACTGCATTACCAGTGGCAGCTATGGGTAAATGCAGAGACAGGTGAGAAGATCAGGGGTGGATAGGCAAACAGAAATATACCCATGACCAAAGACAGATTTGGCTGACCATATATTCTTACATATGTATATGCACTACAAAAATATCCATGTATGTTTCACAATTAACAGGGGGCAAACTTGGAGTTGCTTCACAATGACAACCAAACACCTTAAGGGAGAGAGTCACCAGGCCTGTGGGCTCAGGACTGTAGTCTCAGGGGACATCAAGTTCAACTGGCACAACACAGTACATAAAAATCGTGTTTTACACCATATTTGAGCTCTGGTGGTGTAGTGCCTAAGGCATTCGACTGCTAACCAGAGGCCAGAAGAACTAAATGTGCCCCAGCTTGTGTACAAAAGCCAACCACTTGGAAAGAGATCAACACTGGGGATCCTGCATAGAGTGGGAGGGGAAAATGTAGAACAAAATTCAAAAACACAAAAAATGAGGAGCTCTGGTAGCATAGTGCCTAAGGCACTTGACTGCTAACCTGAAGGCTGGCAGTTCAAACCCACCAGACACTCCTCAGAAGGAAGGTTGGGCAATCCTACTTCCGTAGTGATACTGCCTCGGAAACCCAAGGAGGGGTCGCTATGGGCCGACTCGATGGCAAATAAAAACAACAACAATGGTCAGATAGAGGCTGAGGGAACTCCCAAGACTATGGCCCCAGGTTATCCTTGGGGCCTGAAACTGGATTCACTTCCATGGATTAGCTCTAAGTCAAACAGTAGAAAGGCCTACAAGCAGAACACCTACCCCAGGAGGATGCACCTATCTACCCTGAGATGTACTCCTTAGATAAATCAACTTTGAGACAACAGAAAGGCAGCATTTTCATAGAGGGAAAGCTTGGACAGATAGGAATGCATAAATAAGAAAGACACAAGGAAAGGGTAGTCACAAGGAGGAAAGCTTTTTATTGTTGGGATTGTAATTGGGGTTGTGAAACCAAATGTGCATGAACTGTTGTGAGTAAAACCAATCTACTTTGTAAATTAACACCCAAATCACAATTGAAAAAAAAAAAAAAAGAAGAGGAACAAAAAAGAAGAACTTTACCACTGGAAAGAATTCTGTAAGATGAATTTCTAAGGAAAAGGTGATTCCTTTAAAAAGTCATTTAAAAACTTTCGGAGGTTGTTTTAGTATCAGCACTGCTATAACAAAAATAACACAAATGGTGGCTTTACTAAAGAAATTTATTATCTCACACACACACTAAATAAATAAAATAAACACTGCCATCAAGTTGATTCTAACACATATCCACCCTTCAGGACAGAAACCACAGGGTTTCTAAGGCTGTAAATCTTTATGGAAGCAGACTGCCTCATCTTTCTCTTGCTGAGTGGATGGTAGGTTCGAACCACAGATCTTTTTGCTGGCAGCCAAATGGTCTAACCACTACACCAACAGAGCTCCTGTTTTCTCACCCAAACTAAAACCCACTGCCATTGAGTCGATTCTGACTCACAGCAACCACCACTGGGTTTTCAAGGGTCATGAAGGCTGAGGTCTCTGTGGTCCATCATGTCCTTGGACTAATTGTTTCCACATGATTTTGATTTTCTTCACTCTTCTTTGCTCCAGACGAAGGGAGACCAACAGCTGCATCTTAGATGGCCACTTGGAAGCTTTTAAGACCCCATTTAGTACTCGCTAAAGTAGGGTATACCCCAAAACCCACTGCTGTCGAGTCAGATTCGACTCACATTGACCCTTCCTTGGGTTTCCGAGGTGGTATCATTACAGAAGTAGATTGCCCAACCTTCCTTCCGAGGAGAAAGGAACCCCCAGCATTTGACCTAGGCACCACCAGAAGGTTCAAACCCACCAGCCAGTCCTCGGAAGGAAGCTTGGGCAATCTACTTCCGTAGTGATACTGCCTCAGAAACCCAAGGAAGGATCACATATGAGTCGGATCCAACTCCACGGCAGGGAGTTCAGTTTTTTGGTTCTAGTGAACAGGAGACAGTGGGCTGTTTATGCTGATGAAAGTGGAGGAAACTAGAGAAGATACTGTTATTTTTTTTACAAAACATATATGTATATCTCCTTAAGTGTAAAAATCATCTACTCACATGATCTGGAGAGCATCAAGGGGGAAAAAAAACAACTTAGAGTCAGAATGGTCTCTGTTTTCTCTCAATTGCTCCTGATTTCAGAAGCCACACATATTAAAGGAGGGCCCTGGTACCAGTAACACTTTCCACCATGAAAGATACTGGGTTTTAAACAAGTATTTCAAAGGAACCCTCTTTTAACCTAATAATATCCACGTTATATCCTCTGGAGACCTACTGCTTCCTTTAAGACCCTAAATCTTCACAGCCTTTTTGAGTAGTTAGAACACAAGATGACATGAAATGCTGTAATGCTGATACCTCTCCAAGAAGTGCTTGGCAACTACACAACACCACTCAAAAATATTTTAAGAATAATGGAAAATAATTCCCACACATTTATATTAACTGTGTGAATTTTTTTATAAGACCATTTGATTGGATTATTTACCATTTTATTAATTTGGTTCTCATCCCTTGCAAAAAGTATATACAGTTAGTTGCTCACAAAAATATTTATACTATACAATAATAAGAAATAGTTCCACAAATTTGTGAAATTTTGCCAAGGGTTAAATGGACATGATGTATAACTAGTTAAGGAGAGTTACAAGTTAACCTCTAAGTTCCTGTATACTCAGATCAATCCCAGGGTCTCTGTGACTACAGCCCTTGAGGGGTGAATGCTCCAAGAACAACTGATGAAGAAGCTAGTGGGTAGCCATTTTGGAACCTTGCACTCAGATACTCATGGCCACTGCTAATTGACACAGAAATGGAATTTTGACAAAGAGGATGACAAATAATTCAAAATTGAGAAACCCAATAAAAAGGACAATTCAAAACGAGTACAAGGCTTTCCAGATTCTCTCTTTCAGAAAATTTAACTAAGACATAAAAGACAGAGACATAAAGCAATTGGAGCAAAAGTATAAAGGCCCTGATGGACTATGAGGACACCAAAATTAGGAGGCAGAATATAACCAGGAGGTATTAGAAATATATAAAGAGTGAGAAAGCAAGTCTGCAGCAGTGAATTCCTTCTGTTGTTGTTGTTAGGTGCTGTCAAGTGGGTCCCAATGCATAGTGACTCTATGTACAACAGCATGAAACACTGCCCAGCCCTGCACTATCCTTACAACTGTTACTATGTTTGAGCCCATTGTTGCAACCACTGTGTCAATCCTCCTCATTGAAGGTCTTCCTCTTTTTCACTCATCTTTGTTTTTTAACACTTTAAAGAGGTCTTTGGAAGATTTACTCAATGTAATATGTCATTTGATTTCCTGACTGCTGTTTCCATGGGCATTGACTATGGATCCAAATAAAATGAAATCCTTGACAACTTCAATCTTTTCTCCATTTTGAACACAATAACCAAAGACCAGAAGAGTTGTGGGATGATATCAAGGATGTTATATGTGAAAAATGAGTAGACATTAAAAAGACAGAAAAGACAGACAAAAATGAATGTCAGAAGTGACTCTGAAACTTGCTCTTTAATAGCTGAAGTGAATGGAAAAAATTATGAAGTAAAAGAACTGAATAGAAAATGTCATAGTGTGGCTTGAGAAGACAAAATAAAGTATTAAGATGAAATGTGAAAAGACCTGGAGTTAGAAAACCAAAAGGGTAGAACACATGGCATTTCTCAAATTGAAAGAACTGAAGAAAAAATTCAAGCTTCAAGTTGTAATACTGAAGGATTCCATGGGCAAAAAATTGAATGATACTGGAAGCAAATAGAAGATGGAAACAAAAGAAGATGGAAGAGATCACTTCTAAAGTCCCTAAAATGTTAAAGAATCCAGTACCACCTTCCATTCTCAGGCTACAAAAGTTGCTAAAGCTTCCATTCTTGGGCTAGCATGACTTTTACCTCCCTCTAATTTTACAATGTTAATGGTGGTGTTGTTAGGTTTCTTCAAGTTGGCTCTGACTCACAGCAATTCTGTGTACAAGAGAACAAAACACTGCCCAGTCCTGCGCCATCCTCACAATCCTTATGCCCATCTGTCTTAGTTCTCCAGGGCTGCTATAGCAGAGATACTACCTACAATTGGATGGCTTTAACAAACAGGATTTCATTATCTTATACTTCACACTCAGTAAGTCCAAATTCAGAGAGCTGGTGCTAGGGGCTGGGTGAAGGCCCCTCAACCTTCCAGTGTAACTTTGCCTCTTACCTCAGGCCCACTGGAGCTGGAGGCTTCTCTTAACTAACGAAGCTGGTGGCTGCTGAGGCTGAGAAAGCCAAGATCAACAGGTAAAACTGCACAATCCCAGGATCAACAGGCACAGCGCAGACTGCTGGTTCAAGTCCAGAAACAATCCCAAGATCAGCAGGCAACACAGCAGGACACTTAGATGAATACTCAGCCAAACACAGGATCCAGATGTGCCAAAAAGCTAGAAACTTGTCCCAAAGCTTCTCCTTATATACCGGAAGCAGCCACACCCCAAAGGCAGTTCCCTTTCCACTGAGTATTGTCTCACAGCAGATTCCACTATGGAGTTGATTTCAATCTTAGCATGGAGAAGAACGGCATCCATCTGCCCAGCGACTCAAAGCCACAGCCCAGCCAAGATGACACACAGCCTTAACTACCACACCATCATTGCAGCCACTGTGTCAATCCATCTTGTTGAGGATGCCCTTTTATGCTGACCCTCCACCAAGCATGATATCCTTCTCCATGGAATGGTCCCTTCTGGCAACGTGACCAAAGTAGGTGAGTGAAGTCCAACCATTCTCACTTCTTAGGAGCATTCCAGCTACACTTCCTTCAGGGCAGATTTGTTTGTTCTTCTGGCAGTCCATGGTATTGTTACTATTCTTCACCAATACCACAATTTTCTTCAGTCTTCCTCATTCATTTCACAATACTTGTCCCCTTTTCTGTAAGTCCACTTAAGGATATAACTGAAACAACCTTTTTGTGGTTATAGCAAAAACCAAACAGCACTTTCTGCATATGACAAAAATAAGCTATAGTCAGAAGCTCCCGTTGTCAAATGACAAAGAGAAAGGGATAAAATCACTAGTATCTTGGCATTAGTATCAGTGCTAATTGGTGCAGTAGCACCAAACTGTACTTGTAGTCATTGTATGCTGCACTGTCACACATCTGCAATAAAAAACATAAGTTTTACTAATGTCCATGATGAAGTGGTAAAAAGTATTAATTTTAGTAATCTTAGCCCTTGAGTACTCATCTTTTTAATAATCTGTGTAACAAAATAAAGGAGCTCTGGTGGCACAGTGGCTAAAGCATTTGGATGCTAACCAAAAAAAGGTCGACGGTGAACCTACCAGTTCCTCTGTGGGAGAAAGATGAGGCAGCCTTGTTTTCATTAAGATTTACAACCTTGGAAATCCTATGGAGTAGTTCTACTCCATTCTATAGGGTCACTATAAGTCTGAATCAACTCGATGGCAGTGGTTTTGGTTTTTTGGTAACAAAATAAACCGAACTCACCGCTGTCAAGTCAATTAAACTCACAGCGACCCTTCCTTGGGTTTCCCAAACAGTATCTCTACAGAAATAGATTGCTTAATCTTCCTTCCGAAGAGTGGCTGCTGGATTTGAACCACTAGCCTTCTGATTAGCAGTCAAATGCCTTAGGCACCACACCACCAGAGCTCCTAAATATATAAAGCATTTCTGCAGTATACTGGAGTATGACTGGAGTATGATGGTTGTCCTGAGGAAAAGCATTTCTAGGGATATTTGAATTGTGACCAGAAGGCTGGCGGCATTTGAATTGTGAGCTAAGCTAGCTAGCTGCTTTTTCATAAAACATCATCATTATTGTAAGCAATAATTGAGAAACAAATCACTCAGACCTACCTTTTGCAGACATTTTCTTGAAAGTTTATTCAGATGTGAATATTTGGCAGATATTTTCTTAAGAACAAGTGAAAACCTGTCACATCAAGGACAATAAAAAATTCACTGCCTTCAAGTCATTTGCGACTCACAGTGATACCTCCTGGGGTTTACGAGGCGGTATCTTTAAGGAAGTGGATTGCCCAGTCTTCCTTCCGAGGAGTGGCTGGTGGGTTTGAACCATCAGCCGCCTTCTGGTTAGCAAATAGCTTACAGTGTTTCTTGCCAATGCTAAAATTCAAAATTTCATTCAAAAATGGTAATTTTAAAAAACTTGCATTCACCAAGTGCTTGCAGCTTCCTAATATCTAAAGACCTTTCGATCAGATTGCTGTTAGGTGCTGTCAAGTCGTCTCCGACTCATAGCAACCCCATGTACAGCAAAAGGAAATACTGCCCAGTCCTGTGCCAGCTCCTTGATCCTTGTTATATCTAAGCCCATAGTTGCAGCCACTGTGTCAATTCATCTTGTTGAGGAGCTTTCCCTTTTTCACTGACCCTCCACTTTACCAAGCATAATATCCATCTCCAGGGACTGCTCCCTTCTTACAACATGCCCAAAGTAGGTGAGATGAAGTCTGGCCATTTTTGCTTCCAAGGAGTATTCTGGCTGCACTTCTTCCAGGACAGAGGTTTTAGTTCTCTTAGCAGTGCATGGTACTTTCAGCATTCTTTGCCAACACCACAAATCAAAAGCATCGACTCTTCCTTATTCTTTGTCCAGTTCTCACATGCATGAGGCAATTGAAAATACCATGGCTTGTGTCAGGCCCTCCTTAGTCTTCAAGGAGCTATCTTTGCTCTGCAGCATTTGAAAGAGGTCTTTTGCAGATGTGCCCAGTGCTATATGTCATCTGGTATCTTGACTGGTGCTTCCATTGGTGTTGATTGTAGAACCAAGTAATATGAAGTCCTTGACAACTTCAATCTTTTCTTCATTTATCATGATGCTGTTTATTGGTCCAGTTGTGAGGATTTTCTTTATATTGAGGTGTAATCCATACTGCAGAGTGTAGTCTTCAATCTTCATCAGTATGGCTTCAAGTCATCCTCACTTTCAGCAAGCAAAATTGTGTTGTCAGCATATCACAGGTTGTTAATGAGTCTTCTTCCATTCCTGATGCCATGTTCTTCTACATATAGTCCAGCTTCTTGGATTACTTGCTCAGCATAAAGATTGGATAAGTATGGTGAAAGGATACAATCCTGATGCACTCCTTTCTTGATTTTAAACCATGCAATATCCCCTTGTACCGTTTAAATGACAGCCTCCTGGTCTATGTACAGGTTCCTCATGAGTACAATTAAGTGTTCTGGAATTCCCATTCTCTTCTCAATGTTATCCACAATTTGTTATGATCCACAGAGTCAAATGTTTTTGCATAGTCTTTAAAACACAAGTAAACATCTTTCTGGTATTCCTTGCTTTCAGCCAAGATCCATCTGACATCAGCAATGATATCCCTTGTTCTACATCCCCTTCTGAATCCAGCTTGCATTTCTGGAAGTTCTCTGTCAATATACTACTGTAACCATTTTTTAATTATCTTCAGTAAGATTTTACTTGCATGCAATATTAATGCTATTGTTCAGTAATTTCCACATTCTGTGGGATCACCTTTCTTTGGAATGGGTACAAATATGGATCTCTTCCAGTTAGTTGGCCAGGTAGCTGTCTTCCAAATCTCTTGGCATAGCTGAGAGAGTGCCTCCAGTGCGGCATCTGTCTGTTGAAACATCTCGATCAGTATTCCGTCAATTCCGGAAGCCTTGGTTTTTGCCACTTCCTTCAGTGCAGCCTCCACTTCTTCCTTCAATACCATTGGTTCTTGATCATATGCCACCTCCTGAAATGGATGAAGAGCTACCAATTCGTTTTAGTACAGTGACTCTGTGTATTATTTTCATCTTCTTTTGATGTTTCTTGCATCATTCAATATATTGTCCATAGAATCTTTCAGTATTGCAACTCGAGGCTTAAATTTTTTCCTCAGTTCCTTCAGTTTGAGAAATTCTGAGTATGTTCTTCCCTTTTGGTTTTCTAATTCCAGGTCTTTGCACATTTCATTACAGTAATTGGCTTTGTCTGCTCGAGCTGCTCTTTGAAATCTTCTGTTCAGTTCTTTTATCTTGTCATTTATTCTATTTGCTTTAGCTACTCTCTGCTCAAGGGTAAGTTTCAGTCTCTTCTGACATCCATTTTGGTTTTTTCTTCCTTTCTTGTCTTTTTAATGACCTCTTGCTTTCTTCATGGATGATGTTTTTGATGTCATCCCACAATTCTCTGGTTTTCAGTCATCGGAGTTCAATGCATCAAATCTATTCTTTAGATGGTCTCTAAATTCAGGAGGCATATATTTAAGGTCATATTTTGGCTCTCATGGACTTGTTCTAATTGTCTTCAACTTCAAGTTGAACTTGCATATGAGCAGTTGATGGTCTGTTCCACAATCAGCTCCTGGCCTTGTTTTGGCTGAAGACACGTCATGTCACAGATGTAGTCAATCTGATTCCTGTTTACTCCATCTGGCAAAGTCCAGGTATATAGCCACATCTGTGTTATTTAAAAAAGGTATTTGCAATGAGTAAGTTTTAAAATAAGTTTGCAAAATTCTATCATTTGATCTCCAGTGTTATTTCTATTACCAAGGCCAAATTTTCCCACTACCGGAGATTCCTCTTTGTTCCCAACCTTTGCATTTCAATCACACCTTGATTGCATGTTCGGTCGATTTCAGACTGCAGAAGTTGGTAAAAATCTTAAATTTCCTCATCTTTGGCTTTTGTGGCTGGTGTGTAAATTTGAATAATAGTAGTATTAACTGGTCTTCCTTGTAGGGGTATGGATATTATCCTATCACTGACAGCACTGTACTTCAGGGTAGATCTTGAAACATCCTTAGTGATGATGAATGGCATGCCATTCCTCTTCATTTTGCCATTCCTGGCATAGTAGATCATATGGTTGTCTGATTCAAAATGGCCAAAACTGGTCCATTTCAGCTCACTAATGCCTAGGATATCAGTCTCTATACAGTCCATCAACTTCTAATTTTCCTAGATTCAAACTTCATACATTCCATATTCTGATTATTAATGGATGTGTGTAGCTGTTTCTTCTCATTTTGAGTCGTGCCATGTCAGCAAATGGAGGTCTTGAAAGCTCTACCCTGTCCATATCATCAAGGTTGGTTCTACTATGATGAGGCAGCTCTTTCCCTGTCATATTTTGAATGCCTTCTGACCTAAGGCACTAATCGGTAAGATTAATGTAATATTAACAAATGGGATTTTTTTTCAATTGCAGAGTGAAATGTTTCAACATATGGATGATCTTATAATTTAATGGATTAGTATTTTCCAAATGATCAGTGCACAACATTATAAAATCATGTACTGAAAATGATGTGTTTGAGAAGCAATCTAAATCAATGAATTTTAAGGTAGTAGAGTATGAAATTTCTTTTGATTTAGTTTCAGATTCTACATATGAGATAAACTTGAAAAAATACCACTTGCAATGTTTTGGTATAGTATCAAAAAGGAATAACCATGATTATCTGGAAAGGATATTAAAATACTTCTCCATTCTCCAACAACTTATCTGTGTGAGTCCAGATTTTCTTCATCTATTTCAGCCAAGACAACATATCACAAAAGATTAAATGCCAAAGCAGTTAAGAAAATATAACTGTCTTCTATTAGGTCAGACATTAAAGGGATTTGAAGAAATTTTTTTTAAAGACATATCTAAATTTTTTGTTTTCAAAAAAAATATTTCTCACAGAATATCATGTTAACATGTAATGAGTTTATTATTTTAAAATGAATTAATATGCTTAAATGTATCACTTTAATTTATAACCATATGTAGGGATATAAACAATAGGCAAAACTTTTGGGGTCTGAATAAAACACCAAAAAGTTGGAGAACTGCTGCACTACAACACACTCAGCTAACAATCCAATATTTTAGTTTTCACACATAGAACTAGAGGAATAGAGGAAATAAATTTTTATTTCAACTACACCTTGTTGTGTGCCATCGAATCAGATCCAACTCATAGCGACCCCTCCTTGGGTTTCCAAGGCAGTATCATCACTACGGAAGTAGATTGCCCAACCTTCCTTCCGAACTACACATACATTTTGCAATTATTTAAAAACTGAAAAATGATTTCATATATAATCTTAAATATTCCTAATTTATTCCATTTAAATTGTTTTAATGTTTGCCACCAAATGGCTTCTTTACTAATCTTGTTCTTTGCCATCAAATACATTCTGAATGGTGGTGACCTCACCTGCGCAGAGTAGAACAGTTCCATAGAGATTTCAAGGTTGTGACCTTTCAGAAGCAGATGGCAGGCCTTTTTCCTAGGCCAAAATAAACCTATTAAGGTTAAGAAACTTGCCTCCACCTCAATCAGCTTTGCTAAACAATTGTTCTCTAGTTTCAAAGCACTTTGGAAACGCCACTGCTTTAAGTCCATAGAGGCAGATTCCTCAAAGATTCCAAATAAGGTAGCTCTCATAAGGAAAAAACCAGTCTTCCAAACTTAAGTTATCAAGCGACTTCTTGCTTTTTCTTAATTAAAATCAAGTTTAAATTCACCCCAGTCAGAAGTCCTAATCTTTTAGCTCTACTGCATACCACATGTAACTCGTTCTACCTTCTGTAATTTTCACTTACGTCTAGAACTAAAGATTTTTAGGAAGTTATATTCCCCTAATTTGGGCTGTCATTCTGGTTTAAAACCCACAACTCATGTCCTTAAAGCGTGAGTTTCCAGAGCCCCTCCTACGTCAGCACGTACCATCCGCAGAGCCATCAGGGCACGCCCTGAACCCCTACCTCTAATGGATTGGCTAAACTCAACCAGGCCATAGAAGACGATTGGCTGGCGGTCGGTGGGCCGTAGGTGCTCACCAATCCAATCTCTTTTCTGTTCCTTCTAGCAGTCTCTTCTCAGTTAAGGAACTTCACCGCAGCAGGGTAGGGAGGGCATTCTGAACGCCTAATTCTCCTTCTTCGGGACAGTAAGAACCTCGGATTCGTGGTGCACGGGTCTGTGGCGCCGCATCTCTACACCCGGGCTGACTCTGTCGACCCGGGAGTGGTCAGCGGAAGCAGCCTCGAGTAGGGGAGTCGGGGCATAAGGAGTCTTATACCACGGGTCAGCCCCACCCTCGCCAGGGGTGGTGCCATCAGGCGATCTGACGACGTCAGGCACGGGCCGGCGCACGATTGGTCGCACCGAGAATGTGGAGCGGCTGGTCTGCAGTGGCGCTGGCTCAGGCGGTTGGGCGCTTGGCCGGCTCGGCCTGGGGGTGGGGCCTGCGTGCTCCTGCCGGCGCTGAAAGGAGGCGCGCGGCGCTGCCGGCCTTGGCAGGCGTTTTTGTCCGACTCTGTGACAGTGCAGTAGGCTGCGGCAGTAGCGCAGGGTAAGGCAAGGGGCGATGAGGTCCAGGTGCCTAATTCTATTCTCCCAGGAGAGGTGAGAAGGTGCCGGGGGGATGAGGGAGGGGACGCGGCCGGGCGCTTGGTGGCGGGACTTGTTACGCGCCCTGGAGGGTGGGCGGTGAGCGGTGTAGGGAAGCGGTATAGTTACACCGAGCGCTGGAGTGCAGTGTTCACTGCTGCGGCCACGGACTGAGTTTCGATGCTGCGGAGGAAGAAGTGAGTTGGGGAAGAGTCGGAGTTTCTGCATCTTTTAGCTCAGGTTGACTGATGGGAGTATCCCAGTGACCATTCAGCCGTAATAGTACAAGATGCTTAGTACAAAAGCATGCTTAGTCTTTTTAAAAAATACATGAAAGCCATGTTTACAGGATCAACAATATTTAAATCCATCCTCCTTTTTTAGCAGAAAATATAAAATATGTAATAAATGCTTCTGTTTCCATTCTGCATTTACTTTAAACTTTAGTTGTATATAATTATTAATATATACAATGCCCGCAAGAAAGTAAGAGGCATTAAAACCAAGGAGAGTTAAGCTAGGTACTAATTTAGAAAACAAGGAAGGTTGAGTATCTACTTCCATAGTGATACTGCTTCGGAAACCCAAGGAGGGGTCGCGTTGCGTTATGGCTGAATTGGAGCTGGTAAGCTAGAAACAGTTGGGTATGAAAAAATGAACTGTTGGTAGGTAGCCCTTGAAATACATGTTTAGAAAATTTTATTTCACTGGGTCCTTATAGTTCACTGAGATTATCAGATCAGAAAGATAGCTTGTAAGTTGATAATACTTGGGGAATCTTACTTTTAGGAAGGTAACTGGCTTGAAAATCTGGTTTTCACCTTAGTGTGGGAGGCAGTTAACTTGCTTCCTCTGCTTAAATAAGTTTCCCAACTTTGCTTTCTTATGATTTAATCAGTGACTTGCTGATTTTATGGTTTGTAAATGCCTCATGCCTTTTTAGAAAATGTTTCTTTTTTTTCATTAGTAAATCTGCAGATATTATTAACCTGTCTTTTTCAGCATACTAAAACTCACTGCCCCCGAGTCATTTCTACGGATAGCAAACCCCCCCCCCCTTGGGTTTCCGAGGCAGTATCTCTACAGAAGTAGACTGCCCAGTCTTCCTTCTGAGGAGTGGTTGGTGGGTTTGAACCACCAGCCTTTTGGTTAGCAGTCAAATGCCTTAGACACTACGCTACCAGAGTGCCCATAGGACATTTTAAATCTTTTATCAGTCACTTTTAAGCAGTGAAAAAGGAAGACTATCTACTCGTAAAAATATGGCTGACCTTTACTCAATATTCATTTAGAAAAATGAATATTTAAAGGCAAGTCTTGGAAGATTGCATAGAGTACAATTCCATTTTATAATGTTTAGAAACAAAGTAAAACAATATATGTTTAGTATATGTGTGTGTGTGTGGTAAAACTTCTCTTTCTCTCCTTCCTCCCTGTGTTTATATACATGCCACATAAATGCAAGGGAATGATAAAACAAGTTTCAGGAGACTGTTATTTCTACAAGTAAAGCAGTAAAAGAGATGGGGAGCATCACATTAATAGATGTAACTTAATCGTTTTTTTGGTTTTGGTGATGTGTTCCTACGTCTACATATTATATTATCCTCAAGTGAATAAATATATTTTACGATTGTATGTGAAGTTCTGTCCTAAGATAGAAGTTCTGAAAATCCTGAAAGAGAAGGGTAACTTAAAAACATTTCTCATTTCAAAAAGCTTTGTTGTTCTGTAAGTTACAAAATCTACTTTAGTGATGATTTTAATATATGTTCAACTAGCCTATGAAAGTTGTAAACAAATCTTTAAAAAAATGTGGCTGACTTTGAAGTAAACCCACTGCCATCAAGTTGGATTCAACTCATAGTATCCCCTCCTTGGGTTTCTGAGGTGGTATCACTGCAGAATTAGATTGCCCAATCTTCCTTCGGAGGAGTGACTGGTGGGTTTGAACCACCAGTCTTCTGGTTAGCAGTCAAATGCCTTAGGCACTATGCTACTTTGAAGTAGAGTATTAAAAGTTATCTTCCTTTCCACAATATTTTTTCTCTTGATCTCTGGTTTTAATCACTAAGCATATCTTCAGTTTTTGTGTATTAAATATCATTTTGACTCTCATATCATCGGCAACTCCTAGCAATCCTTCCACACACAGCCCACCCCAAACCTTGTTTAAGTGAGAACTTTTTGTCAAGTAGCCGTTTTGTACTTACATGTTTTGTGTACGTTCTCTTGTATGCTTAAACTCTTTTGAAAATGTCACTAATTAACTATATTTGAAAGAAAATCATAACAAAGCAGAGGACATAGACTCTTCAAAATGTATAGTGTGGGAAAGATGCAAGGAACACAAAGGATTTACTGTGGTTAGGCTGCTCTCTGAAGGATTCAGAGGTCAGAGATCATAGAAATTACTGGATGTATTAAAAGTATGAGGAAGAACTAGAAAGTGTGCATTATTAATAAACTTAATTCACATGGAAGGATTAATCAGGGGTCAGAGAGAATAATCATTAATGCACTAATCTGACTCCTAGCGACCCTGTGCACAACAGAATGAAACACTGCTCAGTCCTGTGCCATCCTCACAGTCATTGCTATGCTTGAGCCCATCATTGCAGCCACTGTGTCAGTCCATCTTATTGAACATCTCCCCCTTTTGTGCTGAGCCTCTACTTTACCAAGCATGATATCTTTCTCCAGGGACTGGTCCCTTCTGATAACATGCCAAAAAGTACAAGAGACAAAATCTGGCCATTCCCACTTTTAAGGAGCATTCCAGTTGCCCTTCTTCCAAGACAGATTTGTTTGTTCTTCTGGGAGTCAATGGTATTTTCAGTACTCTTTGCCATATCACAATTCAAATGCATCAGTTCTTCCTTGGTCTTTCTTTTTCATTGTCCAGCTTTCACATGCATGTGGGACAATTGAAAATACCATAGCTTAGGTCAGTTGCACTTCATCTTTCAAAGTTTTCAAAGTGACATCTTTGCTCTTTAAAGAGATCTGTTCAGAATTACTGGTCAGATAGAGACTGGTAGAACCTGTATGACTATGGCCCTGGGTTGTCCTTTGGAACTGGAACTGAAGTCACTTCCATGGATTAGCTCTCAGCCAAACAGTAGAAAGGCCTACAAGCAGAACACCTAGCCCAGTGGGATGCATCCCTTTGATCAATCAACAATCAACCATCAGACATCATAAGAGCAGCATTTCCCTAGAGGAAATGTTGGACAGACAGAAATGCATAGATAAGAAAAGCACAGGGAAGAGGTAGTGGATGGGAGGAGAGGTTTTTATTGTTGGGATTACAATTGGGATGTGAAACCAATGTGCAGGAACTGTTGAGAGTAAAACAAATCTGCTTTCTAAATTTGCACCCAAATCACAAGAATTTTTTTTTTTAATAGATCTTTTGCAGCCATTTTGCCCAGTGCAATATATCATTTGATTTCTTGAATGGTGCTTCCATGGGCATTGATTGTGAATCTTAAGTAAAATGAAATCCTTGACAACTTCAGTCAAGTTTCAGTATCCTAAATCAAGTTTTATTGAAACAGCCAGGCTCAGTTTACACATTGCCTAGTTCAGACATTGTCTGTGACTGCTTTTGTGCTATCAATTGGCAGAATTGATACAGTCTGGCTCTTTATAGAAAAAATTGCATTGAATGTAATGAATTAAGTTTTCTTCATCATCTAGAATGATATGGACCTTTGGAATAATAGAAGCTCTGGTGGCATAGTGGCTAAGGCATTTGACTGCTAACCAGAATGCTGGCGGTTCAAACCTACCAGCCACTCCTCAGAAGGAAGATTGGGCAGTCTACTTCTGTAGAGATACAACCTTGGAAACCCAAGGAGGGGTTGCTATGAGTTGGATCTGATTCTATGGCAGTGAGTTTTGTTTTGTTTTGTTTTTTCTTGGGAAAACTGAAAAACAGTCACTCAAATTATTTTTTTCTGATTAGGAACCAGGTTGAGAAAGCCTGGATTAAATTTTATTGGGGTATTGAATGTTTGGCACATGAGTTGGACCTTGAGGAAAGAATTTCATCAGATTGTCATAGCATTCTTGAGCAACTATACAGACACAAAGAGTGGCAAAGCATGTTCTTGTTATGTGCCATCTAGTCAGACCTGACTCATAGCGACCCCTCCTTGGATTTCTGAGGCAGTATCACTATGGAAGTAGATTGCCCCTTCTTCCTTCCAAGGAATGGCTGGTGGGTTTGAACCGCCAGCCTTCTGGTTAGCAGTCAAGTGCCTTAGGCACTGTGCTACCAGAGCATGTTAGGTACGGCTATAGGAATACACAGTAGAGAATACAGAAGCATTTGTGGAAAAATAGGGTGAAAAGTTAGGTTGGGGCTACCTTATAGATAGATGTGCATCCTCCTAAGGAAGAAAAATGTACAAAGGGAGAGAGATTGACTATATCAGTGCTGTAAAGAGTAACGTAGGACAAGGATTGAAAGGAGAGTATTAACTGTGGTAATTAAGAGAGCAACTATATGAAAAGCCAACTGTGATGGCCTATAGGAGCAGTGGTGGGTGAGGCTGGGGCTAAATGGTGGGCCAGCAGTATTATTGGGAGACCCTGATGGGGACAAAGAGTGGTGATGCTGAATGTAGGAGCACCAGGTATAATTCGCACCCTTTTTTGGAATGACTGAATCACTTAGTTCAGAGATCTGTAATTGCTTCACTACTATGTTTATATGGAGTCTGGATGGTATGAATGGTTAACACCCTTGGCTGCTAACTGAAAGGTTGGCGGTTTGAGGCTACCCAGAGGTGGCTTGGAAGAAAGGCCTGGAGATCTACTTGTGACAAATCAGCCATTGAAAACCCTATGGAGCACAGTTCTACGGTGATGCACATGGGATCCCCACGAGTCAGGGCCAACTTGACAGCAACTGGTTAACTGTTATATTTATGTTACCTTCGAAGAATTATGATATAATGGCTTTTCTGTCTCCTTTTCTTAGTGTTTTAGGACAGATCAGACATATTGTAACAATGCCTGAAATAAACACTGACCATCTTGATGAGCAGCAGGTTCAACTTCTGGCAGAGATGTGCATTCTTATTGATGAAGATGACAACAAAATTGGGGCTGAGACAAAAAAGAATTGTCACCTGAATGAAAACATTGAGAAAGGTACTGTTTGCAAATATTCTATCTGATAAAAGTGATTTTCTTAGGCATTTCACATTCACTGAGAAAAGTGCTCTGATAAAGGAGTTATGATTCTTAATCATTTCATATTTTATCTTTGGCTCTAGTTAGTTAATGTGGCATATTATTGGGAGACCCTGATGGGGTCTCATCCATGCTACCTCCTTGTTTAATATATATATCCTCCCTTCATCTGTCTTTTACTCATATTCTTCAGGGTTATTTTGTAGAAGAAAGAATGGACTAACCCTAATATAACAGCAGTTGCCAAATCTTCTAATGAATATACAGAGGCAGGTGTCGTAAAGGGGAGAATGTGCCTTTGTAAGAGGAGAAGACTATCTTGTTTAAAGCTGAATATCCATGAATAGAAACTTGGTCATTGGCAGAGCAGGCTAATAGGTTCTCATTTCTTCTGCTCAGTGTCTGACAACAAGTGTCAAAGCTGTTCTCCATGACAGCCATGCAGAGGCTTATCCAAACTGAAGACTATGGGAAAAAAGCAAAAATGACAGCAAGTTACTAATACTATTCTGAACTCCATGTGGAAAATCAGGCAAATAACTGGTATTTAAAAACTAAAATAGTAGTATTTCTTTTGCTTTCAGGATTATTGCATCGAGCTTTTAGTGTCTTCTTATTCAACACAGAAAATAAGCTCCTACTACAGCAGAGATCAGATGCTAAAATTACCTTTCCAGGTTAGTATACTTAATCAGCAATGCATTGGTGGGAATGGCATTCAAAATGACTTTTGATTGTTATTTGTGAGGGAGGTGACATTAGGACTTAATCCCTGAGAATGGGAAAAAGGCTCTTAATGGTATTAGAGGTAAAATTTCTTAATCAAGAATCTATTACTTGTTATTTCCTAAAGAGTAGTTTTCCTTGGCCAGTATGAAGTATGTTTTAGCAGAGTACATGTCACAGTTAAAACTGTTACAGTAAACCTTAAAAGCTATTATAAAAAGCTTAAAAAATAAGTTAGAAAACATTTAAAGGAATGGAGAGAAAAGTGTACTGGGAACATGCCTGTAATGATGTCGTTGATCACAGATTAACTCTGAACTTCCTTATAGCCAGCGTCAAAAGAGAAAGCCTATGAATGATGTAATTTCATATTCTGCATAAAAGAAGCTTATACAGTGAATGCAACCTAAGAAACCCCACGGCGACTGAGTTGATTCAGACTCAAAGAGACCTTATAGGACAGGGTAGAACTGCCCCGTTGGGTTTCCAAGGCTGTAAATCTTTATAAAAGCAGACAGGCTCATCTTTTTCCTGCTGAGGGGCTGGTGGATTCAAACCACTGACTTTTTGGTTAACAGCCAGATGCTTTAACCACTGTGCCACCAGAGCTCCTGCAATCTAACAAGACAACAGTAATGCATAAGAACTGCTAAGGGATGGGGGTGTATATGTGCATATAAAAAAACCCACTGCCATCAAATCAATTGTGACTCATACCAACCTCTGTTGGGTTTCCAAGACTGTAAATGTTTATGGAAATAGATTGCCTCATCTTCCTCTTATGGAGAAGCTTGTAGGTTTGAGCTGCCGACCTTCTGATTAGCAGCCAAATGCCTTAACCACTATACCACCAGAGCTCCTTGTATATGCATATATTTACCTATATTTTGTGTATCTACACATCTTGATTATCTTTTTGGTTAATCAGCCATTAATAAAGAACTTACCTACAGATGTCTGTTTTTAGGAATAATTAGTGATACTCCATTACAACTGATTTTAAATCCTGCAAACCTACTTTGAAGAGAAGTTAACCTACATCTATGTTAACATTTTCCAGGTTGTTTTACCAATACTTGTTGTAGTCATCCATTAAGTAGTCCAGGAGAACTTGAAGAAAAGGATGCAATTGGGGTAAGACGAGCAGCACAGAGACGTTTAAAAGCTGAATTGGGAATTCCCATGGAAGAGGTAACCTGCTTTCCTGTACGTAACCATACAGGTTGAAATCTAAACATGCATTTAAAAAAGGTTTTATAAAATTTTCAAATTCAAGTGAAGGTCTCTGTTTTTTAACCTTTTGAGGTAGCAGTGAACCCCAGAAAACACCTTAATTAAAAAAGAGGATATAAATTTTGATTTAATATTACTGATCAGAATTAATTTCAATACTGAGATAGATTAATACATGAACTGGTATATAAGGTTGACTATTTTTGTAATTGATGGGCTCAAAGATGAATATTTTCTTGTGAAAATCCTTAGGAATATGAACTACATGCCTGATTGGCTGAATGGAAATAATCTCTCTTTTTCTCTCCTGGAAATGTTCCTTTTAAATAAGATCTGAATAAATTAGTTGTCTCCTAGTTAAAATGCTAAGTTACTTTCCAACAAAAAATGATCTTAAGATACAAAGGAGAGTCTATCAGTGACTGCTTTTTCTTTCTTTTAATAATTATTTTTTTAAAAAAAAAGTCTGATCATGTAGGAAAAGCAATTAGACTCTTGAAACTAACAAGGCATAATATTTCCATATAGCAACAGGAGATTAATATTTTAAAAATTCTAACTCTAAAACTACTGTGTTCAGACTATTACTGAAGTGTGGTGAAGTGTTACTTTTAGATTACTTTTTTTTAAAATGGTATTTTTATTATTGTGTTCTATTTTTCAATAGGTTCTGCCAGAAGAAATTAATTATCTAACACGAATTCACTACAAGGCTCAATCTGATGGTATTTGGGGTGAACATGAAATTGATTACATTTTGGTTGTGAAGAAGAATGTAACTTTGGATCCAGATCCCAATGAAATTAAAAGCTATTGTTATGTGTCAAAAGAAGAACTACAAGAACTTCTGGAAAAAGCAGCCAGTGGTGAAATTAAGATAACTCCATGGTTTAAAATTATTGCAGAGACTTTTCTCTTTGAGTGGTGGGAAAACTTAAATCATTTGAATCAGTTTATTGAACATGAAAAAATACATAGGATGTGAAAGTGGAATGAATGATTAGTAAAGTCCTACAAAATTACTCTGTAGTGAACTTAGAATGATGGGTTTTTTTGTTTTTTTTTTTAATTTGGTTCTTTATTAGAAGAACTCTCATTTGATACAATGATGCTTTTATAAACGATTAGATGATGTGTGAAAAGGACAACTGACTTAGTTTGGTAACATATAACCCATCCATATGCAGTGCTGTTTGTAAAAGAAGACATGAGATATTGTTTAAAAAAAGCAAATAAAACTTCATTTTACCTGTCCACAAACCTATCCATGAAAAATTTGAACTAATAAGAAAAGCTCTTCCCTTTTTATATTGTGATAAACTTTCACAATACTTGAGGAGCACTTTGCTATTTGCCAGGCACTTTATATATCATTTAATTCTTATTGTGGTCCAGAAGACTGTACAAAGGAAAGTATTTGCTTAGCTACTTTAAAACAGTCCTAATTAACTTCCAATAGTAGCAGATTAAACTAGATAAGCAGGTGAGAGGGAAATTAAATGGTATATATCCTAATTTCTGTCCTTCCAAGTTGGTTTTTTGTTTGTTTGTTTGTTTGTAGGTTGGTTTTGTGGTTTAATCATTCTGAAATTATTATTTAGTTACTTCAAGTCAACCATTGCTTTTGGTTATAAACAGAAGTGGTTACTGATTAGGTTAAATCTTCTTTTAAATAAACCAGAAACAAACTGTTGTTGTCAAGACAACTCAGAGCGACCCTTTAGGGTAGTGGAACTGCCTGTAGGGTTTCCAGCACTGTAATCTTTGTGGAATCAGACTGCCACACCTCCTGCAGAGCAGCTGGTGAATTCCAGCTGCCAAGCTTTCAGTTAGTAGCAGAGAGCTTAACACATTATGCCACCAGGGCTCCTTTTAAATAGTCTTTGCCAATTAGCAAAGTATGTGTTCTCAGAATTACAGTTGACAGGCTATTCATAAAATGGTAATTGCAGCAGAGTTTCTTAATCTTGACACTATTTACACTTGTTGTTAGGTGCTGTCAGGTCACTTTCAACTCATAGTGATCCGATGTACAACAGAAAGGAACACTGCCCAGTCTTGCACAATCGTTGCCATGCTTGAGCTCATCATTGCAGTCACCATGTCAACCCATCTAATCTTTCCTGATAAATGACCAGAGTACAAAATTCTTACATTCTGCATTTCAGTTATTAATGGATGTTTACACTGTTTCTTCCCATTTTGAGTCATGCCACAAAAACAAGTGAAAATCTTGAAAGCTTGAGGCCATCTACATCATTTAAGGTCATCTCTGCTTTGAGGAGGCATCTCTTCCCCACTCATGTTTTGACTGCCTTCCAACCTGAGGGGCTCATCTTCTGGCACTGTATTAGTGTTGCACTGCTATTCATAAGATTTTCAGAAGAGGACTGCCTCTTCTTCCCAGTCAGCCTTAGTCTGAAAGCTCCACTGAAACCTGTCCACTATGGTGACCCTTATGGTATTTGAAATACTAGGGGCATATCTCCCAGCAGCATGCAAGCCACCATGGTACAATAGCCTGATGGACAAGTGGTACATTTACATTTGGGTCTGGATAATTCTTTGTTGTGGGAGCCAGTCCTGTGCACTCAGCAGCACCCTTGGGTGCTAGGAACACTACTAGATGCCAGGAACACCCCACATTTGTGACAACCAAAAATGACACCAGTCATTGGCCAGATGTCCCTGGGGATGTGGAGTAGGAAGTAAAGTCACTGGCCTTTGAGAACACTTCTACAAAGACAGGCCATATTACAGGGGGTGGTGGGGATAACAGAAAAGGCTAATCATGTTAAATAGATTGAAGTTATGGAATATGTATGAATATTTATAATTGTGTCTTAACTAATGAACTTTATAAATTTATTGTCATTGATTTCTTAGCTATGAAATCTTAAGACATCTTTATTATTCTTGAATGCTATATAATAATAGATACTGAAGAAAAAAATATTTCTTAGAAAGTTAAGCAATTTATAAATTCAATAGTAAAAAATCATTTCTTGTTAATCTTGAATGGGTAACTTATAATTTTAGCCAAGACACTTTTATGCAGCAAGTGCTTATTTTAATAAAAAGTGAAAATAATAAAAATCTACCACATTTTCTATACTATTACCTAGTTAAATTTTTAATAGAATAATAGACAAATCTGCCAGGAATAGCTGAAACGATATAAATGCCAGATAGTTGCAAATGAAATTATTTCTAGTTCTTCAATTTCATTTTCTAGGAGGTTTGAGGCTGAAAGGCACACATAATTAGTTGCTTAGTAGCCACATGTGGCTAGTGTCTTCTGTATCAGTGGATCCTTAGACCATCACCTGGTACTTTGTAAGTGTTCAACAAGTGTTACACGTTACCATCATTAATAGTACTAGAATACCAATTGAAAACCTAAGTATGAATATTTTGGACCTGATAAGCTCCTTCAAACCAAAATCAAACTCACTGCTGTTGTATCAATTCCAGCTCCTAGTAACTAACCCGCTGCCATCAAGTAGATTCCGATTCAGAGCAACCCAATAGGTCAGATTAGAACCACCCTATAGGCTGGTGGTTCAAACCCACCAGCAACTCCTCAAAAGGAAGGTTGGGCAATCTGCTTCCCATAGTGATACTGTCTCGAAAACTCAACGAGGGGTCGCTGTGAGTCGGGTCCGACTCGACGGCACATAACAACAACAACATAGGCTTTCCAAGGCTGTAAGTCTTTACAGAAGCTCACTGCCTCATCTTTCTCCTGTGGCTAGTGGGTTCAAACTGCTAACTTTTTAATTAGCAGCCAAGTGGTTTAACCACTGTGCCACCAGGGCTCTTTATAAGCTGCTTCAGGCTCAATCTTTTATTAAAATCCCTTTCCTGGAATATAACTGCCTTTGATCCCAAAGGTAAAACATAGATGTGTTTGTGTGTGTATTTTCATTTTAAAGGTAATTGAGACTTTTTTTTCCCCCTTAAATTGTTTAAAATTAGTAGTCTATCAAATATAACTTTAATTCTGGGCACTACCAGCTACTTTAAGGACCAGGTACAAAAAATTATGGCCTATAAAATTGTTTATTCTCGCCCCATACCTCTATTATCTGGAAAACAAGAGCATAAAAGAAAATCCTGTGGAGAGGAGGGGACATTATTTTCTTCTTTCTTGGCCTCAGTGGACAGGGACCGGCACAGATGATATGACAAGATCAAATAACTCTCCGAATCTCACAAGCATATTATCAGGGCAACTGGAATAATCTCAGAAAATTCTTGGGTAAAAGTCCTTCAGTCTGGTTGGCCTGTTGGGGATTCTTGCTTAAGGCTCATTCACTCAATTGGGTCAGTCCCACCTTTTGAATCCTTACCAGGATTGGGTGTCCAGTCCTATATAAATCCGTGGGATGTCCATACTCACCTTCTCATACTCCAAGTCCCTTCTCTTGACAGATGTCTTTTGTTTACTTTTTCACGTACAAATCCTCACCTCTCAACTGAGTATTTTATCAGTCCTAAACTTGAACTTCTCACTCAAGCTTTCAGAGAGTGAACTGGTGTGTATTTTTGTACATATTTAAATACTCTTCTACTTTACAATTTGCACACATACTTTGTATTTACATGCATTAGACTCCCAAATGTAAATCTTTAGCCAAACTATATGCATATAGCCAGCTCTCCATATAACATCTCCACTTGATATTTAAATAGATATCATATACTATTGATATTTAAGTAGGTATCCTACGTTTAAATAGGTATAACTTATGTTCAAAACCAAGTCCTCACATGTGCCCCACCTGTCCCAACATGCTACTCCATAGTCTTCCTCTTCTCAGCTGAGGGCAACTCCATGCTCAGGCTGAAAATTTTGGAATTGCCCTCAATTCCCTTTCCTCTCACTATTGCTACTTCAAATAAACCCCAAATCTGTCTCTCACCACCTTTGCCACTACCACTTTGAATTACCATTATTTTTCACTGAATTATTGCAATTGACTCCTGACAGCTTCCACACTTGGGTGCCAGTGTCTATTCTTGACACAACAGCTAGAGTGATCCTGTTATCTATCTGCCAAAATAAAATGCATCCTCACAGAGGCTAACAAGGTCTCCGATGTGCCCCCATTGCCTCTGATGGCATTTACTATTTCTCTCATCATGCTCAACCCCTACCCCATTGGCTTCTGTCTTAGCAATCTAGTGCTGCTGTAACAAAAATACCACAAATAGGTGGCTTGAACACACAAAATTCCTTTTCTCACAGTTAAAGAGGCTGTGAGTCTGAACTCAGGGTGTTGGCTTTAGGAAGAAGGCTTTATCTGTGGGCCCTGAAGGAAGGTCCTTGTCTCTTTAGAGCTTCTCGGTGATCTTTATGTGGCTTGACATCTCTCTTCCTCCATCTCTGCTTGCCTCTCTATGCCTAATCTACTCTTTTTAGATGTCAAAAGAAACGGATGCTAGACACATCTTACACTAATACTGCCTTATTAAGATAATAAAGAATACCCATTACCAAAGGGAATTATAACCACAGGTCTAGGAATTAGGATTCACAACATTTTCTGGGGGGGGCCACAATTCAATCCATAACAGCTTGCTTACTGTTCCTCAAGCCCATCAAGCATGTTTCCACATTGGGTCTTTATAAACTATTTGTTCTCCCTTGAAAACTCTTCTACCAGATACATAATGACACATTTCCCGAGACTTTGTTAGAATATTAACCACCTCACCAGAAAAACCAAACTCACTGCCACTGAGTTGATTCCAACTCATAGCAACCCCCATTAGGTTTCTAAGACTATAAATCTCTATGGAAGCAGACTGGGGAGCAGTCTTTCTTCTGGGGAGCAGCTGGTGGGTTTGAACCACTGACCTGTTGGTTAGCAGCCAAATGTCTTAACCATTACACAACCAGACCTCCATATCAACCACTTAACCCCTCAAAGAAAGGAACCCACTGCCATCAAGTGGATTCTGACTTACAGTAACCCCTACTGGGCTTCCAAGACTGTAAATCTTTACAGAAGTATATTACCTCATCTTCCTTCCATGGAGCAGCTGGTGGGTTTGAACCACCAAATTTGGGGTTAGCAGCCAAATGCCTTACCCACTATACCACCAGAGCTCCTTTTAACCACCTGTTGTTGTTGTTATGTGCCGTCGAGTCGGCCCCGACTCATAGCGACCCCTCCTTGGGTTTCTGAGGCAGTATCACTACGGAAGTAGGATTGCCCAACCTTCCTTCCGAGGAGTGGCTGGTGGGTTTGAACAGCCAGCCGTCTGGTTAGTAGGCAAGTGTCTTAGCCACTATGCTACCAGAGCTTTTAACCACCTAGTGAGACCTAATTAAACTATTTTAATTGCTACCTATCTCCACATATTCTGTTTAAATAGAAGAATTCAAAGACAAAGTCAATTATTATAATGAAATGTGCAAAGACCTAGAGTTAGTAAACCAAAAGGGAAGAACACGCTTGCATTTCTCAAGCTGAAAGAACTGAACAAAAAATTTAAGCCTCAAGCTGCAATATTGGAAGATTCTGTGGGCAATATATTGAATGATGCAGGAAACATCAAAAGAAGATGGAAAGAATACACAGTCACTGTACCAAAAAGAATTGGTCAATGTTCATCCATTTCAGGAGATGGCATATGATCAAGAATCAATGGTATTGAAGGAAGAAGTCAAAGCTGCACTGAAGGAATTGTTGAAAAACAAAGCTCCAGGAATTAATGGATACTCTTTGAGATATTTCAACAAATGGATGCTGCACTGAAGGCACTCACTTGGCTATGCCAAGAGATTTGGAAGACAGCTACCTGGCCAGCTGAAAAAACAAAAACACTGCCATCAAGTCGGAACTGACTCATAGTGACCCCTCCTTGGGTTTCCAAGGAGGTATCTCTACAGAAGTAGATTGCCCAATCTTCCTTCTGAGGAGTGGCTGGTGAATTTGAACCTCCACCCTTCTGGTTAGCAGTCAAATGCCTTGGCACTATGCCACCAGAGCCCCCAACTGAGTGGAAGAGATAGATATTTGTACCCATTCCAAAGAAAGGTGATTCCACAGAATGTGGAAATTATAAAACAATATCATTAATATCACATGCAAGATCTTACTGAAGATAATTCAAAAATGGTTACAGCAATGCATTGACAGAGAACTTCCAGAAATGCAAGCTGGATTCAGAAGAGGACGTGGGATGAGGGGTACCATTGCTGATGTCAGATGGATCTTGGCTGAAAGCAAAGAATACCAGAAAGATGTCTACTTGTGTTTTATTGAGTATGTAAAAGCATTCTATTGTGAGGACTTCCAGTAAGATGGCAGAATAGGCAGACAAGCTACACAGACCTTCTTCAACAAAGAAAAGAGAAACCAATTGACAGAGATACAGAAGATAATTTTGGAGCCCTGAGCTTTAAAAGGAAGTGTACAGTAGTGGATTAGGCACCAACTAGAAGAAAAACCTGAATGAAAACAGTGAGTACAGAGATGGACAGGACTGTGGACTGTTAGCTACTCTGATGACACCAACAGCCTAAATATTGCAGTCTTTGTTGCCAATGGCTGCAGGGACAACTGTACTGGTGGCTGATGACTAGGAAGGGAAACAGCAAAGAGGGAGACAATCTGAGCTGTGGACTTCCTGCTGTCTGGAGGACACAGCCATTTAGATTGTTTACAAGTGGTGGCCATTTTGGATATTTAAAGTGACTAAGGATGCAGCCATTTTGAATGTTTGCAAGAGGTGGAAATTTAAAGTGACAGCATTCTCATTTGGATTTTGGTGACCTAAGGATAGGCTCCACTTGCCAAGGATGGCAGGGACATACAGGAGGCTGACAACAGGAAAAGAGACTGGTGGTGAGTGTATGAGTGCTGCCAACTAGCAAATAAAGGAGCACAGTACCCTGCTTACTTAGATAACATCCAAAGAAAATGAAAATCTTGGGCAAATTGCTCCAACATACAACCACCAATTAAATGTTGTTGTTGGTGTTATGTGCTGTTGAGTTGTCTCTGACTCATAGCAACCCCTCATTGGGTTTCCAAGGCAGTATCACTATGTAAGTAGATTTCCCAGCCCTCCTTCTGAGGAGTGGCTGGTGGGTTTAAACTGCCAACCTTCTGGTTGGCAGTCAAGTGCCTTAGGCACTATGCCACCAGAGTGCCCACCAATTAAATATAAACACAAAAATGTCACAATGTCTCAGAGACAACAGAACATCAAAGTCCACACAAAGAAGCAAGATGAAGCAGGAGAAACAAGGGACCAGAATGCAGACCCAGAGCACATCCCTGAGGAACAAACAGCATTGGAACTTCCTGATAAGTAATTCAAAAGAACTATATTTAAATACCTTCAGTGGATTAAGAGACAGATCAAGGAAAACACTGACAAAGTTGAGAAAGCACTGACAAAACTTTAGAAAAATTTTGAAAGATGATACAAGAACAAAATGACAAAATAAATGAAAAATTACAAATGATATAATAACTACAGATAGAAATCCAGAATATTAATGCAAATTTTCAGAAATAAATAACACATTGAACAGGCAAAGGAGTAGAATTGAATCAATGGACGACGGAATTAGTGAGATTGAAGACAAGTACCTCAATACTTCTTTGGTCAATCAGAAAAAAGATCAAAACAAAATGAAGAAACCCTAAGGATCATGTGGGATACCATAAAAAGAAATAACCTATGTGTAATCAGAATTCCATAAAAGAAGAAACAAAATCACAGAGAAAATTATCAAAGATTTTTTGAAAGAAAATTTCCCTGGTATGACAGATGAGAATATATTCATTCAAGAAGTCCAATGAAACCCAAACAGCATGGATCCTAAAAGAAAATCACCAAGACATATCATCATCAGACTCACCAAAACCAAAGACAAAGAAAGAATCCTGAAAGCAGCACAGGAAAAAGGAAAAGTTACCTATAAAGGGAAACCAATAAGACTAATTTCAGGTTTCTTGGCAGAAACCATGCAGGCAAGAAGACAATGGGATGGTATATATAAAACCCTGAAAGAGAAAAATTTGCAACCAACAGTTATATACCCAGCAAAATTGTCCCCAAAATATGGTGAAATTAGGACATTTCCAGATAAGCAGAACTTAAAGGAATTTGTTAAAACCAGACAAACCTTACAAGAGATGATAAAGACAGTCCTTTGGACAGAGAACCAACAACAGCAAACAACAACCAACCATTAACACACATCATGACATAACCCAGAAACCAAACCAGTTATGGAAGTTGTTGTTGTTGTTGTTATGTGCCATCAAGTCGGACCCAACTCATAGCGACCCCTCCTTGGGTTTCCGAGGTGGTATCACTACGGAAGTAGATTGCCCCATCTTCCTTCCGAGGAGTGGCTCATGGGCTTGAACCGCCAGTCTTCTGGTTAGCAGTCAAGTGCCTTCGCCACTATGCTAAAGGAAATAAGCCTACAAGATTGTAAACAGAACCAGGGACATCAATTGATAAATGAGGACAACCACAAAGCAAAAAGAGGGAAAAAATTGTGTAGTTACAGAACTTCTAAATGGTAGAGAAGTCAAGACAACTGCAAAATAGAATGGACTATCTTGGGAAAAAAATTATAAATCACAGGGTAACCTCAAAGAAAAATGATAAACCTTCACTTCAAAATAAAAAAGAGGACAAGCACAAATATTTAGCAAATATTAAAATAATACAATGAAGGAAGTGATAACATGATTAATTCATAAACAAAATGAACTCAGCACAGAAAATTACACAGGACAAAGAAATCAGCAACACTATGAAAAAGCACATAACAAAATGACAGCAACAAATTCACACTTGTCAATACTTACATCAAATGTCAATAGATCAAATGCACCACTCAAGAGATGGAAAGTTGCAGACTGGAAAAGAAAACATAACCCATTAATATGCTGTCTACAAGAGACACATCTTAAGAGACAAAGACAAAAATAGACTAAAAATCAAAGGTTGAAAAAGATACCAAGCAAATGGCAACCATGAAAGAGCAAGAGTGGCAATACTAATTTCTGATAAAATTGACTTGAAGACAAAAACCACCATAAGAGACAAGGAAGGATATTATATAATGATTAAAGGATCAACTGAACAAGAGGACATAACAGTAATAAATATATATGCACCCAATGAAAGAGACCCAAAATACATAAACCAGACTCTAACAGAACTGAAAAGACAAATAGATGACTCCACAGTCATAGTAGGAGACTTTAATACACTGCTTTCAATCACAGATAGAACAACTGGAAAGAAAGTCAAAAAAGACAGAGAAGAACTAAGAAATACAATCCACCAACTTGACCATATAGACATCTACAGAGAACTTCACCCAACAACAGCACAATACACATTTTTTCCAGTGCACATGGAACGTTCTCCAGGATAGAGGATATGTTAGGCCACAAAGCAAGCCTCAATAAATTTAAAAGCATTGAAATACTGCAAAGCATCTTCTCAGATCACAATACTGTAAAATTACAAATCAACAATGGGAAGACGAATGGAAAAATAGCAAACGTGGAAGCTGAATAACACCCTCCTTGAAAATGACCGTGTAATAGAAGAAATAAAAAATGAAATTAAAAAATTCCTTGAATCAA
>NW_006921858.1:4640840-4643186 GCF_000298275.1 Orycteropus afer afer | reverse complement strand
TCAAGTGAGAATGAAAACACAACATACCAAAATCTTTGGGACACAGCAAAAGCAGTGATCAGAGGCCAATTTATAGCAATAAATGCACACATCAAGAAAGAAGAAAGCCAAAATCAACACCTTTACCCAACATCTCCAACAATTACGAAAAGAGCAGCAAAGAAAGCATACACTCACCAGAAGAAAATAAATAATAAAGTTTCGAGCAGAAATCAATGAAACAAAATAGAAAGACAATAGGAAAAATCAACAAGACTAGAAGTTTGTTCTTTGAAAAGATTAATGAAATTAACAAACCACCAATAAATTTAACAAAGGAATAGAAGAAGATAATACAAATAACTCAAAAAAGAAATGTATTGGGTGACACCACAAAAGAAATTAAAAGGATAACATCAGGATACTATGAAGAACTACACTCCAAGAAATTCAGAAGTTTGGAAGAAATGAACAGATTTCTAGAAACATATTACTTACCTAAAGTAACAGTGGTTGAGGTGGAAAACTTAAACAAACCCATAACAAAAGAAGAAATTGAACAGGTCATAAAAAAAATTACTAACAAAAAAACATCCTGGCTCAAATGGTTTCACTGGTGAATTCTACCAAACGTTCAGAGAACTGACACCAATCCTACTCAAACTATTCCAGAACATAGGAAAGAATGGAATCTTTCCAAATTCACTTTATGAAGCAAGCATAACCTTGACACCAAAACCAAAGACATCACTCAAAAGGAAAATTACAGACCAATATTCCTTATGAAAATAGATGCAAAACTCTTCAACAAAATCCTAGCCGATAGACTCCAACAACATATCAAAAAAATAATACATTATGACCATGTGGTGTTCATACTAGATATGCAAGAATGGTTCAACATTAGAAAAACAATCAATGTCATCCATCACATAAAACAAACAAACAAACAAAAAAGAACCACATGATTATATCAATCAATGCAGAAAAGGCATTTGGTAAAATCCAACACTGACTCCTAATAAAAGCTCTCAGCAAAATAATAGAAGGAACACTTCTCAGCACAATAAAGGGCATATAAGCAAAACAGCGAACATTATTCTCAATGGAGAGAGACTGAAACCACTGCCCTTGCAAACAGGAACCAGACAAGGATGACCTCTATCACCACTTCTATTCAACATTGTATTGGGAGTCCCAGCCAGGGCAATAAGGCAAGAAAGGGAAATCAAAGGCATCCAAACTGGTAAGGAAGATGTCAAACTATCCCTATTTGCTGATGATATGATCCTGTACACAGAAAACCCAAGAGCCTCAGTGAAAAAAACTACTGGAACTAATTAAGAGATTTAGCATAGGGGCAGGATACAAGATCAACATACAAAAATCAGTTGATTCCTCTATACCAGCAAAGAGATTGCTGAACAAGAAATAAGGAAATCAATACCATTTACAATCAACTCACTGCCATCTAGTTAGATCCAACTCATAGCGACCCCTCCTTGAGTTTCTAAAGCAGTATCACTATGGAAGTATATTGCCCAACCTTCCTTCTGAGGAGTGGCTGGTGGGTTTGAACCGCCAGCCTTCTGGTTGGCTACCAAAAAATAATAATACAATACTTGGGAATAAATCTCACTAAGGGCACAAAAGATCTGTACAAAGATAACTACCAATCACTACTCCAAAGAAACCATAAAAGATCTACATAAATGGAAGTACATGTCATGCTTGTGGACATTGTGAAAATGTCAGTTCTGCTCAAAGCATTCTATACAATGAATGCAATCACAATCCAGATCCCATCTGCATTCTTTAATTGGAAAAACCAATTACTAATTTTATATGGAAAGGAAAGAGACCTCAAATAAGCAAAGCACTACTGAAGAAGAACGAAGTAGAAGATCTCACTATCCCAGATCTCAAAATATACTATATAGCCGCAGTAGTCAAAACAGCCTGGTACTGGTGCAATGATAGTCACACAGACCAGTGGAATAGAATTGAGAATCCAGAAATATTCTGTGGTCAGCTGATTTTTGATAAAGGGCTGAAATCCATTAAATGGGGAAGAGATGATCTCTTTAACAAATGGGCCTGGCAAAACTCGATATACATTTGCAGAAAAATGAAACGATCTGTACCTCACACCATACACAAAAACTAATTCTAGATGGATCAAAGACTTAAATTGAAACCTAAAACTATAAAGTTCCTCATGGAAGAAATAGGAGCAAATTTAAGGGCTCTCATTTATGGCATAAATAGACTGTCAAGATAACCCAAAATGCACAAACTCACAATCATTAGCCATCAGAGAGATGCAAATCAAAATAACAATGAGATACTGTGATAGTTGGAGCTGTG
>NW_006921858.1:4634600-4640410 GCF_000298275.1 Orycteropus afer afer | reverse complement strand
GCGGAAGCCAAGGCGGCCGCAAGCCCCATCTCCTCCAGAGACGGACTTTTCGGCTTGGACTTGTCAGCTTCTATACACTTGTGAGCCATTTACCTAAGATAAATCTCTCTCTCTCTCTATAAGAGGTTTTTTGTGTTTCTCTAGAGAACCCAATCTAACACAGATACTATCTCACTCCAGCACTAATGGCAAAGTTCAACAAGACAGAAACTAACAAATGCTGGTGAGGATATGGAGAGATTGGGACTTTCATACACTGCTGGTGGGACTGTCAAATGATACAACCACTGTGGAATGCAGTATGGTGATTCCTTAAAAAGCTGGAATTAGAAGTACCATTTGACCCAGCAATCCTATTACTAGGTATATATCCTAAAAAAGTGAGAGCCAGGACAAGAAGATATATATGCACACCCATGCTCATCACAGTACCATTTACAATAGCCAAAAGATGGAAACAACTAACATGCCCATCAACAGAAAAACAGATAACCAAACTATGGTACATACACACAATGGAATACTATGCAATACTAAAGAATAATGTAGAATCTGCAAAACACTGAATAACATGGATGAATTTGGAGGACATTATGTTGAATGAAGTAAGTCAATCACAGGACAAATATAGTATTAGTTCATTATGGTAAAATGTCAAGGAAAGGTTTATATATGGAAGGAAATTTTGTTTGTTGGTTACCAGGGGTGGGAGGGGAGGGGAGGGAACACTGCAAAACAAAACAAACAAAAAAAAATGCATTGACCCATGTCACTTTAATTTTGTGTATTTCACTGTACATAAATTATATTTCAATGAAATGTATATTTTTAAAAAAAGCATTCAATTGTGTGGATCATAACAAATTATGGATTAAATGTTAAAAATGGGAATTCCAGAACACTTAATTTTGCTCATGAGGAACCTGCACATAGACCAGGAGGCTGTCATTCGAACACAACAAGGGGATACAGCATGGTTTAAAATCAGGAAGGGAGTGCGTCAGGGTTGTATCCTTTCACCATACTTATTCAATCTGTATGCTGAGCAAATAATCTGAGAAGCTGTACTATATGAAGAAGAACGTGGCATCAGGATTGGAGGAAGGCTCATTAACAGCCTGAAATACACAGACAGCACAACTGCTTGCTGAAAATGAGGATGACTTTAAACACTTACTGATGAAGATTAAAGACTGTAGTCTGTAGTATGGATCACACCTCAATATAAAGAAAACAAAAATCCTTAGAACTGGACCATTATGCAGCATCAATATAAATGGAGAAAAGATTGATGTCAAAGAATTCATATTACTTGCTTCTACAATCAACACCAATGGAAGCAGCAGTCAAGATGTCAGATGACATATTGCACTGGGCAAATCTGCTGCAAAAAACCTCTTTCAAGTGATGAAGGACAAAGATGTCTCCTTAAAGATTAAGATGTGCCTAACCCAAGCCATGGTATTTTCAGTTGCCTGTTATGCATGTGAGAGCTGGACAATGGCTAAGGAAGAATGAAGAAGAGTTGATGCTTTTGAGTTGTGGTGTTGGCAAAAAATACTGAAAGTACCATGAACTGCCAAAAGAACTAACAAATTTGTCCTGGAAGAAGTGAAGCTGGAATATTCTTTGGAAGTGAGAAAGGCCAGACTTCATCTCACCTACTTTGATCATGTCAGAAGGGACCATTCCCTGGATAAGGATATCATGGTTGGTGAAGGGTCAACAAAAAAGGGGAAGGCTCTCAACAAGATAGATTGGCACAGTGGCTGCAATGACGGGCTCAGGTATATGTGAGGCTGGCACAGGACTGGACAGTGTTTCCTTTTGCTGTATATGGGGTCGGTATGAGTCAGAGACGACTCGACGCCACATAACAACAACAATATCCCCACTCTACTTTTATTTCCAAGCTTATTTTTCTCCTTTCTCATTCAGTGCCTTCTAGTATGGTATATAATGTATTTATTGTCTGTCTCCTCCCACCAGAATAAGGACAGGAATTTAGTTTTTCTTTCCATTTTGTATTTTGAAAAATATCAAACCTACAAAAAAATTGTTTTTATGTGGATTTATCAGTCAATAACTGTTTGCCTTGCACATGCTGAAACATTTTCAAACTATTTAGACTTTTAATGGTATTTCACCCTCTACTTCAGCACATTTTGTCTGAAAATACATCCTCCTGCATGACCACAATATATTTAGCACAAAAAGGAAATTTCACTCTAATACAATATTGTTATCTAAAGGACAGTTAATATTTAAATTTTCCCAATTTCCTCAATAAATATCCTTTACAGCTTCTCATTTTCTATCCATCCCTATCTCATTCTCATCCTCTCTCCTCTTTTTCTCCCTTTTCCCTCTCTCTAGGAGCCAGTCAAGAATTACACATTGCATTAATCATGGCTTTAATCTCCTTGAATCTGGAACATCTCCCCAGCCTCTTTTTCATGACGCTATTTTTAAGATTCCATGCCAGTTATTGTACAAAAGTTTCTCTATTTTTCTTTTGTCTCAATTTCCTCACAATTAGATAAAACATTTTGAAAAGTATTTTGATCCCTTCTGAGTGGTTGGCATTGGTACCTGGACACCATCTATTTCTTCTGGTCTCAGGGTCAAGTAGGCTGAGGTTTCCATGGTCTACTAGTCCCTTGGACTAATTGTTTCCATGAATCTTTTATTTTCTTCTCTCCTCTTTGCTCCAGATAAGGAGAGGCCAATTGTTGCATCTTAAGTGGCTGCTCTCAAGCTCTCAAGGCTATTCATCAAAGTAAGATATTGTTGTTGTTTGTTGTTGTTATGTGCCGTCAAGTCGGCCCCGACTCATAGCGACCCCTCCTTGGGTTTCCGAGGCAGTATCACTACGGAAGTAGGATTGCCCAACCTTCCTTCCGAGGAGTGGCTGGTGGGTTTGAACCGCCAGCCTTCTGGTTAGCAGTCAAGTGCTTTAGCCACTATGCTACCAGAGCTCCTAAGTAGGATATAGAACAAGGATTTTGAGGTACACACTTCTTGACGACATTTGTTTTCAGGTTCATCAGAGTGGAGAGAGCCTAGTGAGCTCCAGACATTTAGTTGAAACCCCAGAAAGGTAGCACCTTAGAAGTAAAGGCATGTCTCAAGAGCTGTTGCAGATAAATAAATAGATACATCAATCAGTCATACTGTAGAAGTAGTAAAGGATTTCATAAAATTATCTCTATTGATGATGACATGATCCTATATATAGAAAATCCTAGAGTCCATAAGAACACTTCTAGAGCTAATACAGTAATTTAGCAAAGTTGCAGGGTACAAGATCAACAAACAAACATCAGTTGAGTTTCTATACCCTAACCATAAGAAATATGAAAAGGATATTAGGGAAATCATTCCATTTTTAATAGTATCTAAAGAAATAAGTGCCTAAGGCATCTGACTGCTGATCAGAGGGCTGGCAGTTCAAACTCACCAGCCACTCCTCTAAAGGAAGTTTGGGTGATCTACTTCCATAGTGACACCGCCTCACAAACCCAACGAGGGGTCGTTATGAGTCAGATCTGACTCGATAGCTGTTAAGTTTTTTTTTTTTTAAGGATGTGAAAGACTCATAATAAAAATTGTAAAACACTACTGAAAGAGATGGAAGAAGACTTAAATAAATAAATGTTCCATGTTCACAGATTGGAAGATTTAATATTCTTAAGATGTCAATACTACCCAAAGCAATCTATAGATCTAATGCAATCCGAATCAAAAGTCCAATGGCCTTCTTTGAAGAACTAGAATAATCCTCAATTGTATTGAATATGGAATAGCACGAGACCCCAAATAGCTAAAGCAATGTTGAAAGACAAGAACTCACACTGCCTGATTTTAAACATATTATATAGCAGCAGACTCAAAACAGCCTGGTACATAACAATAGACACATTCACTAATGGAACAGAATTTAGAGTCCAAAAATAAACTCACGTCTATGGTCAACTAATTTTTGATAACGGTGCTAAAGCCATTTGATGAGGAAAGAAGAACCTGTTCATTAAATGTTGTTGGGGAAATTGAATTTCCACATGCAGAAAAGTGAAAAAAGATCCATGCTGTTTCACAAAAACAAAAATTCAACACAAAATTCCATACACAAAAACAAATTCAAAATGGATTAAAGACCTAAATATGCAAACTAAAACCATAATATTCTTAAAAGAAAATGCTAGGGTAACACTATTGGACCTAGCTTGTAACAATAGATTTTCTATCATAGTAAATAACAAAAGCACAAACAAGAAAAGACAAAATAAATAAACAGGACCTCATAAATATTAAAAATCAAAAGACTTTACCAAAAAAGTGAAAAGATAAGCTACCACCCGAGAGAATATCTTCTGAAAACATATATTCAACAAGAATCTAATAACCAATGTTGTTGTTGTTGTTATGTGCCATCAAGTTGGACCCAACTCATAGTGACCCCTCCTTGGATTCTGAGGCAGTATCACTACAGAAGTAGATTGCCCCATCTTCCTTCTAATAGCCAACATATATATTAAAATTCCGCAACTTGAGCACAAAAGACAAATAATCCAAACATAAAATGGACAAAATAGACTATGCACTGAAGTAGACATTCCAATGGTCACCAAACATGTGAAAATGTGTTCAACATCATTAGCCACCAGAAAGATGCAAATCAAAACCTCAGTGAGATATCATTTCACTCCCATACCACTCTTCTGTCAGTTTGTTGTATATGGGAGCATAGCTTATATTTTATTGTAATGCTGGAAGGTATGCCACCGGTATTTCAAATACCATCACGGTCACCCATGGTGGACAGGTTTCAGTGGAGCTTCCAGGCTAAGACAGAATAGGAAGAAACACATGGTGGTCTATTGAAAAAATTGGCCACTGAAAACCTTATGAAAGTAGTGGAACATTTCTGATATAGTTCCAGAAGATGAGTCCCTCAGGTTGGAAGCCACTCCAAATATGACTGGGGAAGAGTTGCCTACTCGAAGTAGAGTCAACCTTAATGATATAGATGGAGTAGAGCTTTTGTGATCTCCATTTGCTGATGTGGCATGATGCAAAATAGAAAAAACAATCGCAAGTATCCATGAATAATTGGAACATGAAAGACCCTCAACAAGATGGATTGACACAGTTTTTGCAACAATGGGCAAACATAGCAATGATTATGAGAATGACACAGGATGGGTAGTGTTCTGTTCTGTTGTACATGGGGTTGCTATGAATCAAAACCAACACAATAGCACCTAACAACAACAACAGGATGGCTAACATGAAAAGAATAAAAAATAACAAATATTGGCAAGTCTTAGTTATCTAATGCTGCCATAACAGAAATATCATAAGTGGATGGCTTTACCAAAGAAAAATTTATTCTCTTGCAGTTTAGAATGTTGGAAGTCCAAATTCCAGATGCTAAAACCAAACCCACTGCCATTGAGTCGATTCCGACTCATAGTGAACCCCATTGGGTTTCCAAGGTGGTAAATGTTTACAGAAGTAGATTGCCCCATTTCCTGGAGAATGGCTGGTGTGTTTGAACAGCCAACCTTCTGGCTAGCAATTAAATGCTTAGTCACCACCACCAGAGCTCCTTTCAAGGTGCTCAAAGAAAAAACAAAACCAAATTCACTGCCATCGAGTTGATTCCAACCCATAGTGACCCCTCCTTGGGTTTCTGAGCCAGTATCTCTATGGAAGTAGACTGCTAGTCTTCCTTCCAAGCAGTGGCTGGTGAGTTTGAACCACCAGCCTTCTGGTTAGCAGTCAAATGCCCTAGGCACTATGCCTCC
>NW_006921858.1:4606765-4634500 GCF_000298275.1 Orycteropus afer afer | reverse complement strand
TGCGATGATGGGCTCAAGTATAGCAGGGATTGTGGGGCTGGCGCGGGATCGGGCAGTGTTTCGTTCTGCTGTGCATGGGGTCTCTATGAGTCGGAAACGACTTGACAGCACTTAACAACAACAACAAGCTCTAGGGAAATGCTTTCTCTCTCTCTCTCTGCTCTGGGAGAAGGTCCTTGTCTCCTTTTAACATCTGTAGGCCTGGCATTCCTTGGAGATTTCCATGTGTCTTGGCATCAATCTTCCCCTGCATCTAGGAGGTTCTCAGCCCAGGCACCTTGAGTCCAAGGACATGTTCTACTCCTGACACTTCTTTCTTGCTGGTAGTGAAATCCCTCTTCTCTCTGCTCCCGTCTCTCTCTCCTTTTATCTCTTGTAAGGTATAAGGTGCGACTCAAACAAGGTGTCACTTGATTAAGGGTGTGGCTTAGATAGGGGTGGGACTTGAGTAAGGGTGGGACTTAGTAAGCTGTGACTTGGGTCACACCTTTTATAAGGTTGAAACTCAAGACAAACTGCACACTAATCCTGCTTCATTAAGATATAGAAGTTAGGATTTACAGCTTTTAAAATGCAGGATAATTATATCAGATCACGAAATGGAGGACAACCACACAATACTGGGATTCACAGCCTAAACAAGTTGACACATTTTGTCAATTTAATCCATGAATCTTGAGAAACTGGAACACTTATCATTGCTGGAGGGAATGCAAAATGATACAGCCATGTGGAACAACAGTGTGCGGTTCACCAAAAAATTAAAAATAGAACTACTATATAGCCCCATATATATTCAAAAGACTTGAAAGCAGAGACTCAAACAGATGTTTGTACAACAATGTTTATTGCAGCATTGCTCACAATAGCCAAAAGGTGAAAACAACCTAAATGCCCATGGACAGAAGAATGCATAAACTAAATATGGTACATTCATACAATGGAATTCTACTCAGCCAATAAGAGAAATGAAGTCTTGATACATGCTACAATATGCATGGGTTTTGAAGACATATGTTGAATGAAATAAATGAATCACAAAAGGACAAATTCTACATGATTTCACTTATGTAAAAAGACAAGAAAAGGCAAATGTATAGAAATCAAAGCTTGCTTGCTTATTTATTTATTTATTTATCGATTGTGATTTGGGTGAAAATTTATGGAGCAAATTCACTAGAAACCAAAGCTTACTAGTGGTTTGTTAGGGATGGGACAGAGGGGGAAAAGGAGAGGTGTTATTGTGTATTGGGTACTAACTTTTGGTTTATGGTGATAGAAAACCACATTGATTAAGGGTAGGGTTGCACAGCTGATTAATGTAATTGATGTCAATACTTTGTACACTTATAAAAAGTTGGAGTGGCAAAAGTTGTTTAATAGATATATTTACAACAATGACAAAAATAAAAAGAGTAGTTGCTGAGGCTATTTATGTAGTATCATGGGATTTGGTTCCTTGGTTTGGAGGTTTAGGGCCATGTTTTGAAGGAACATCCCAGTTAATTGGCCTAACAATGTATTTAGTGCTTCTTTCCACCTCTTAGTTTGTTGCATAGTGCCTGAGGCCTTAAAAGCTCATAAGCAGCCATCCAGGGTACAACAATTGGTCTCTTTTCACTTGGAGAAACAGAGGAAGGAGAATCAGGAATAGGAGAATCAGGGTATGGAATGTGTGACTAAGGGCCTCCATGAACAACTACCTTCTTTGCCATAAGACCAGAACTGGAGAGTGCTCAGCTACCATTACTGAACATTTTGATCAGAGATCCTATAGAAGAATCTTGATCAAAGGGGAAAATGAAGAACAGACTGCAGAAGTTGGTAAAAATCTTCAGTTTCCTCATCTTTGGCTTTGGTGGTTGGTGCATAAATTTGAATAATAGTAATATTAACTGGTCTTCCTCGATGGCTTATGGATATTATTCTGTCACTGACAGCATTGTACTTCAGGATAGATCTTGAAACATTCTTTGTGATGATGAATGCCACGCCATTCCTTTTCAATTTGTCATTTCCGACATAGTAGATCATATGGTTGTCTGATTCAAAATGGCTAAAAACAGTCCATTTCACCTCACTAATACCTAGGATATCAATCTTTATACATTCCATTTCATTTTCGACAGCTGCCAATTTCCCTAGATTCATGCTTCATATGTTCCATGTTTCGCTTATTAATGGATATTCACAGCTGTTTCTTCCTATCCTGAAGGACATCAGCAAAGGAGGTCCTAAGAGCTATACTCCATCCACATCATAAATGTCAGCTCTATTCTGAGGAGAAAGCTCTTTCCTAACTATATTTTGAGTGCCTTCTGACCTGAGGGGCTCATCCTCTGGCACTATATCAAACAATGTTTCAGGGCTATTTTTCAGACAGTGTTTCACCACTATTCATAAGGTTTTCACTGGCCAATTCTTTGAGAAATGGATCTCCTCTTCCTTCTTCTGCGTCTGTCTTAGGCTGGAAGCTCCACTGAAAACTGTCCACCATGGCTAACCCTGTTGGCACTTGAAACACTGGTGGCACAGCCTCAAGCGTCACAGCAACACACAAGCCACCACAGGAAGACGAACTGACAGATGAGTTCATCTCCCTTAGCTGTTCCAAAATGCTCCACTCCCGCTTCACGGCAGTCCCTACCAGTTCCAGCCCTCCAAAAAGCCATCTGCTGCCACCTCCCAGCCGTCCTTACCAGTTCCAGCCCTCCAAAAAGCTGTCTGCCAAAGACTCATTAAGAGAGCTTTAATCTGAGACCCACACCATGAAACTCTAGGATGGGGCCGTTCTTCAATTGGCACCTAGTCCCTGGACCACTAGACCCCAGCCTGGGAGGAGAGGTATCATCATGGATAAATAACATGTGGAAATGAAAATAATTGGTCTTCCTCATCTCAGCTGCTAAGTGCTGTTAAAGGCAAACTGTGTTTACACAACAACCTCTACTGTGCAGTAAGAGGAAAATATTTTCAAATACTACTTGGAATGCCAAAATTGTAAGCACAGGCAGAGAAAACTACAAAGGTTCAGAAGCATAACTCAAATGTGATCTACATTTGACATTTCTTGAAATTCCAGCTTTTTAGAAGAGAGAAATTAGTAGAATCATAGAAATGTAAGCACTGTGCATTATGTCTTTTCCTACTCAAGATACATCTATTTAACATTTTAGTAATTATGACTTTCAACCTGAGACATCACTTTTAAGCTGAAAGTAAATTACAACATAAACTTCATTGGTTAAAATGATTTCCTGGGACTTCAAGTTTAGATCATCTTTATAGAACAAAAGGGTTGAATCAAAATAGTGCTTCAATTTTAGCATTAACAGAAAAGTGTGCATTTCTATGTTATCAAACAAGAATATATTTTTCTAACACTGCAAAAAGAAAGTTTGACTTTGTAATTTCACTTGAAGTAATTTTAAAATAAATTGAGCAACCCATTATCTATGGGTAAATAGATGGGTAGACAGGCTGTATAGTCAGGTATGTCTGAGCAAAAGAGAATATACCCATGACCATATATAAGGTTAGCAGACAATACTTCTACATACATATTTGAATGTGCTGTAAGAATGTCCAAATATCTAATAACGTTCACAAGGGGCAAAGTTATGACAACATTTTGGCCACAGCTAAGCACCTTGAAGGAGTGAGTAGTTGGACTATGCCTTGGGGACATCAAACTCAATTGACATAACATACTATACAAAACATTGTCCTACATCCTACTTTGGTGAGTAGCGACTGGGGACTTAAAAACTTGCAAGCAGCCATCTAAATGCAACAATGGGTCTCTCCTTGTCTAGCGAAAAGAAGAATGAAGAAAACTAAAGACAAATGGAAACAATTAGTCCCGGGGACTGGTAGACCATGTGATCCTCAGCCTAGATGAACATGAAACCAGAAGAACTAGATGGTGCTCGGCTACCACTGTCAACCACTCAGAAAGGGATCAATGCAGGAAATCCTCGATAGAGTGGGAAAACAATGTAGAACAAAACTCAAAATCATTAAAAAAAAAAAAAAAAAGACCAGGTTTACTGGAGTGATAGAACCTGGTGAGACCCCTGAGACTATGACCCCTAGTTACCCTTCAGGTCTGGAATTGAACTCACTCTTGTGGCTTCCAGCCAAACAATAAACAGGCATATAGGGTAAATGTTTACATCAGGTAGATACACTCCTTACAACAATCAATGATCAATCTTCTGGGAGAAGAGAAGGGCAATGCTTGCACATGGAGATAGCTGGGGGGGGGGGGCAGGAATGCATAAGAAAAAAGGGTGCAAGGAAGAGGTAACTACAGGGAGGAAGTGGGAAGTGAGCTGTTACATGGTGGGGAATTGCAGTCACTGTCGTGAAACAAAATGTGAATGAACTGCTGTATGGAAAATTAATCTCTTCTGTAAACTTTCACTCATTTTACAATAAAAATTTAAAAATAAAATAGGCATTTCTGAGGGGAAGAAAAAGGAGATTTTCCTAGATTATCTAGGTGGGCCCAATGTAATCAGCAGAATCCTTTGAAGAAGGAGGGAGGTAGAAGAGGAGAACAGGGTCAGAAGGATTTGAAGATGCTACCATCCTGGCTTTATAGATGGAGGAAGGGACACAAGCCAAGGAAGAGAGGTGGCCTCAAGACACTGAAAAAAGCAAGATTTTGGAAATACTCTTTGTCTTGATTGGGTGTTCATTTACATTGGTGAACATATATGTTAAAATTGATTGAATTCTATACTTAAACTTTGTGCAATTTACAGTATGTAAACTCTATCTCAATATAAGTGAAACAATATATTAAACTATACAAAATAGTAACACGTAAGCCAGAGTGGAATAAATGGTGTTAATATATTCTAAGGTAAGTTTTATCCAAAAAGAGATTGAATTATTTATTCATAAGTGTGATACATAGATAAGGTTTTATGTGTGCTAAATTTTGAATGTTTAGATGACAAATTATACCAGGGGTTTTCCACATCATATACCACATCAGTACTCCCTGCCAACTATGAATAGGGCTGATTAGGGCAGGAGCCAAGGTTTGCTTGTCATGCTGCTGTTTCATCCAGCCTCTGACCATGTGCCATCCTTCCTAATCTATGCCACTTCAAAGCCCCACACCCAATGGTCAGAACCCCTTTTCTAGAGTATGACATATGGCCCTAAGCTTTCAATTCATACAACCCCAAGATACAGTAATGTTTTGTGAAAATGGGCACGAACTCATCTGCTATTGCCCCCTTCTCTATGAATAGCCCTCCAATAAACAGTGTGTACTCTCTGGTCATTCACCTTTGTATGCTCAATAACAGTAGGGAGGTATGGATTACCTTTTCCCCATTTTAGCTCATGATGCTGATGTTTGGATTCTTCTTCCCTCCCTTCTTTCCTTCCTTCTTCCCTTTCTCCTTCCCTCTTTTCCTCCTTCTTTTTGCCCCTCTGCCCTTCTTTTCCTTATTTATTACTGCTTATAGTTGGATAAGGTAGATTATTCTGGGCCAGCAGGAACTTCCTGTGAATGGTCAGCAAAGATTTCAAATGTTGTGTACCCAAGGATTCCCTCTCTTTTTGCTAAAGTGATAAAAAATATTCTCTAAACTATGACATGTCTATGTGTCTACATCTTGTTTGTCTCTCAGAATCTAGCTCGGCTCAGAAATGTTTTTCACTGCCAGCCCACAGGTCCCCAGTTTTTTCCCTGTCGTTTGCCATGAGAACTACAACCACTAGCTCTCAGAAAGTAATTATTTCTGGATACTCCTGGGGCATGTTTAGAGGCTTTTTCTCTGTCTGGCTCGGGATGGCATCTTGTTTGATCTCAGTCTTGCTCATGTTGTTGTTGTTATGTGCCGGACCCGACTCATAGCGACCCCTCCTTGGGTTTCCAAGGCAGTATCACTATGGTAGTAGATTGCCCCATCTTCCTTCCGAGGAGTGGTTGGTGGTTTTGAACCACCAGTCTTCTGATTAGCAGTCAAGTGCCTTAGGCACTATGCTACCAGAGCTCCTAGTCATTCTTAATTAGGCTAATTTCCTCTGTTGATTGAACAAATCTTCCTTGACCATTTCTGATCTCCATTACCACTGGATGCTTCCACACTCCTCGTCATTCTCTGCCACTGCACTCCATCTTCTACACTGGTTGTGATGGTCTCAGATACTTTTAACCACACTATATTTCACTTAGAGCCTGTGATTTTCTCTGTCTCCTAAATTCACAGAGATGTGATTTCATTTTCACTTTCTTTGTGCCCATGATAATTTCAGGAGATAAACTGAAAAAGTGTCAGAATTACCTAATTATCCACCATATCTTGCATCACTCTCTCCTTAGTTTCTTACACTTGAGCCACTTTGGCTTTAAAGTATTAAACTCTTTTGATCTCCATTTTTACGTGTTCTATTCCTTCTACTTTGGAATGTGTACATTTCCTTTAGTCTGTTGTTAGTTGTCATCGGCTGTGACTTGTTTTGATCCCATGTACAACACAACAAAATGTTGCCTAGTCCTGTGCCATCTTCATGATTGCTGGTAAGTTCAAGTACACTGCTGCAGCTATTGTAGTACCTTGTAACCTAAGGGAGCTCATCTTCTAACATAGACAATATTCTGTTCTGTTCCATAGGGTTTACTTTGGCTAATTTTTGGAAATAGATCTCTAGGTCTTTCTTCCTAGTCTGTCTTAATTTAGAAGCTTCTCTGAAATCTAGCCACCATGAATGACTGTGCTAGTATTTGAGATACCAGCGGCACACCTTCCAGCATCATAGCAACATGTAAGCCACCACAGTATGACAAACTGACAGATGGGTGGTAGTCCCCTACGTCTACATCTGGCTAAACGTGACTTATTCTTAAACACTTAGCTTCAATGTCATCTGTTCAGACAGTGCAGCTAAGACTCATAAGTCTAAATTATAGCATAAAGTAGGATCTTAATAACTATTAGTTGAACAGATATATGACTGAATAAATACAAATGTAAGCTTTTACTTAAGGCCTTACCTATTTTTGCATACAAATGGTGTTCTGTTAACAATAACAATTCTATCTATGTCAAAGATCGTCTCGTATTTCGCTATAGATAATGACAGTCCAGGCAATCCCATAAAATCTATCTACCAAGAACCCCTAAAAACCTGAATATATATATTAGAACTAAGAGGTCTTAAAAGAAATAAGGGGCCAAAATCCAAGAGAAAAAACTTTGGGGCTGCTTTTTCTCCTAGGGGCAATGCCCAATTCAAATAAAGGAAACTGACAGAGGGCAAGACAAATGTTGTCCTGCTAACACACTCTGCCCAATCCTTCTGCAACAGAGACCCAGAAAAACCACATGGAAACATACTAATAATGCTCCTGGAATTCTGAATATCAAATGAGAGGATAAAGAGATTAACACTGATTGGAAAGAGAGGCTGAGGGAGGTCAGTGACTGGGGAGAGAAAAGAAGTCAGGACCAATTAAAGTGTCACCATTTTGAGCAAGGAGGCATTAGATGCAAACAAGAAGAAAAGACCCTCATGGAATCCACACAGCAACAAAGACACAATGTAGATTGGGAAGAATTCTAGGTGAGCAGAAGATGTGTGGGAGCCAGGAGAGGAATGTGCAGGAACAGGTCAGACGTACAGTGGCACAGGTAGCAGTGGAGCAAGGAGGAAGCCTGGGGCTATTGGAGAAGCTAGGCTTAGGTCGGCCTCTGGCTTGATTGAATCTGGTTGAGCTGGATACATAGCTATGTGTGCCCAGAAGAGCACCAGACCTATGCCAGTTAACCGGGACTGGAGGAATACAATCTCCAGTCTAGCAAACACACACCATCCCTACGCATGGGGTAAAACTCTTCTGCCCCTACAAATCTGGTAGCTAGAGAAATCCCATCCTGACCCACCTGGATCACTGGCCACCTCCACAGCAGCCAAACTATCCTAAAAAACTCACCTCTAGAAAACTGGGTCAGGGGCTGAAGCTTGCCTGCCTGGTGCCTGAGGCACTGACAGACCTTTCTCACACTGAACACAAAACATACACCTCAGCAGCCTCCTCTCTCAGAGGTGCCCATTTGCACCAGGCAACCAGCAGAAAGGCCTGTGTTGGTGTGATTAGAGACACTAGTCTCAGGGCAGACTTCCACTAGAGTCTGGGAAGGAGCAGAATAAACAGCAGCATGTGTCAAGAAGAAAGGGTGCCAGACCCACACCAGCGAATGGGGACTGGTGAGTTACATCTGCATTCTAAAATGTACAGCTCCCTTGTGAATAGGGGCAAGTTCTCTCCCTGCCACCACCATGCTGGTGGCCAGGGAAATCCCATCCAGATCCCCCAATCACCGCCTCCTCTACAGCATAGCCACCCTCAGCAACCCATTCCAAACAGGCAGACTCAGGGGCTGAGGCTCTCTTTCCCTGCACTTGAGTCACTGGCTGATCTTTCTTACACTGAGCATAAGAGGCACACACCTGCAGCCTTCTCTTTTGGAGGTGCCCACTCACAACAGGTTTCTTCACTTCCATGGGGATACACCCCAGTGGATCAGCAGTTTGAGCCACAGTCATATGCTACCAGGGCTGCTGGCTGACTATAATTATAAAAGTCCCACCTCCTCAGCTTCCTTATTTTTCCCCTTTTACTTTTTCCCGAATTTCCTTCCTTTTTATCCATTCATTTCTCCCTCTTCTTTCATTTTTTATCAATCTTTCTGCTCATCTACCCTTTTCCCCCTTTTCTCTATTTTTTTGCCTTTTCATTCTTCTTTTTTTCTTTTCCCTTTTTCCCTGCTCTATCAAATGGGAGGAGGACATTAACTCTGTGCTAGTCAGCCATATCTACTGCAGCAACCACCTCACCCAATGGACAAGCACCACCACTTGCTTCTGTACTACCGGATCAACGACAGATGGTAGACAACACCAGCTCATCCCAACCACAACTCCTCCTCTTCACAACAAACAGAGACCTGCACACATATTCCCACCAGTTATTCCACTAACCTAGGGACATCTGGGGAGTGTCCCAGTGCTGCCAAGTTAACAACCAAAGAAGCACACCTACCCCATCCATAGGACATACTGAATCAAAGCAAAACAAAAAATCAGGGTGAAACGAACCAAAACATAACTACAAATAAAAACAGCAACTTCAAAATGACTCAGAGACAACATCCAACCTAAATTCAAACAAAGAAACAGAATAAGATCGGGAAAGCAAGGGGCCAAAATAAAAAATTAGAAAACTTTTCTGAGGAAGAACAGGTAATAGAGCTATGTGATAAGTAATTAAAAACATATAGAGAGAACCTTTCAGTATCTCAAGGAAACCATAAACAAAAGCAAGGAAAAGAGAGACAACACCTTTGAAGAGTTCAGGAAAACAATACAAGAGCAGAACAACAAAATGAATAGATACTCAGAAATCATACAAAAACAACAATTAGACATCCAGAAGATTAACACTAAAATTATGGAGATAGATCACATATTGGAAGGACAAAAGAGTAGAACTGAATTAGCCAAAGAACACATTAGCCAGCTTGAAGACAAATTCCTCAGCACCAGCTTGTATGAGGAAAAATCAGAAAAAAAAAAAAAAAAAAAAGATTGAAGAAAATGTAAGCATTTTATGGGTTAATATCAAGAGAAATAACTTATGTGTGATTGGAATTCCAGATCAAGAGGAGGCAGTGGGAAAAAAAACAGAAAAAATTCTAAAAGGCCTGCTAACAATAAAGTTCCCCAATATTATGAAAGAATAAAAGATATCCATCCAAGCAGCTCAATGAACCCCATACCTGAGATACCCCAAGAGAAAGTCACCAAGACATATCATAATCAAACTTTCCAAAATCAAAGACAGAGAAAGAATCTTAAAAGCAGCTTAGGAAAAACTAAATGTTATCTACCAAGCCAATCAATAAGATCAATAAGACTAAACTCTGACTTCTCTGCAGAAACCCTGCAGACAAGGAGGCAATGGGATGACATATACAAAACCTTGAAAGAAACAGGCTGACAATCAAGAATTACATATCCAGCAATGCAATGATGAAATTAGGACATTCCCAGACAAACAGAAATTAAGGCAATTTGTAAAAACTTGATCAACTTTACAAGAACTGCTAAAGTGAGTCCTTGGACAAAACATCAACGTGGAAGACAATAACCTAAGATCAAGACACATGACAACACCACCCAGAATCAATTCTCAGAGCTAAAATAAGCTTTCAACATAGAAAATAGAAAACCAGAGGCATCAACATGTAAATAACAAGAACTACATAGCAAAAAGAGGGAATAAATGGTATAATTACAAAACTTCCACATGCAGAAGACATTAAGGAGATATCAATATAAAGCAGACTGTTCCAAACTTAGGAAGATAAACATTTACTACAGGGCAACCATAAAGAAAATTAATAAGCCTTCTAACCAAATAAGAGAGAATAAAATCAATCACAAGGACTTAGTGAAGACAAAATCAGCAACAATGAAGAAAAGGAAAAGAAAACCCAATAACAAAATGAACTCAGCACTGAAAAATAATCAGAACAAAGAAATCATCAACACCACAATAAAAAGCTCAAAAGAATGACAGCAGGTAATTCATAGCTATTAGTAATTAAGTTTAATGTGAATGGATTAAATGCATCAGTCAAGAGAAAGAGAGTGACAGAATGGATAAGAAAACAAGACTAATCAATATGCTGCCTAGAAAAGACTTACGTGAGATACAAAGATAAAATGAAAATTGAGGGATGGAAAAAAATGTATCAACTTAATGGCAACCAAAAAAAAGCAGGAATGGCAACATTAATTTCTGATAAAATAGACTTCAAGGCAAAAACCAGCATAAAGGACAAGGAAGTGCATTATATGGTGATAAAAGGGTTCATCAACTAAGAGGATATAATCATAACAAATATCTATGCACCCAATGAAAGCTTCAAAATACACAAAGCAAAAGTTAATGGACTGAAAGGAGAAATAGACAATTCTACAATAGTAGAAGGAGACTTCAACACACCACTTACTATGAATGATAGTACAACTAGAAAGAAACTCAACAAAGATACAGAGGATCTTAACAACACAATCAACTAACTAAACATCATAATATGGAAAAGAACAAGACCTCTGGATAAACAAACACTAGTAAACAAGAACAAAATAGGAGGTCTCACACTCCCAAATCTTAAAATCTACTATACAGCCACAGTTGTCAAAACAGCCTGGTGTTGGTACAATGATAGACACACAGACCAGTGGAACAGAATTGAGAATCCAGAAATAGATCCAGCTACCTATGGACAACTGATCTTTGACAAAGGACCAACACCTACATAACCAAAACACCTATTAAATGGGGAGACAGAGAGTCTTTTTAACAAATGGCGCCGGTAAAACTGAATATCCACTTGCAAAAAAATGAAACAAAATTCATACCTTACACCACATACAACAACAAATTCAAGATGGATCAAAGATGTAATTGTAAAACTCAAAACTATAAAGTGCATCAAATATAAAATAGGGGCAAACTTGTTGGTTGTTGTTATGTGCTACCGAGTCGGACCTTACTCATAGTGACCCCTCCTTGGGTTTCTGAGGCAGTATCACTACGGAAGTAGATTGCCCAACTTTCTTCCGAGGAGTGGCTGGTGGGTTTGAACCGCCAGCCTTCTGTTTAGCAGTCAAGTGACTTAGGCACTACACTACCAGAGCTCCCAGGGGCAAACTTAGGGGCCCTAATTTATGGCATAAATAAAATATTAAACATAACCAAAAATGTATAAACAGCAGAAGATAAACTAGATGACTGGGACCTTCTACAAATTAAATTCTTATGCACATCAAAAGACTTCTCCAAAAGAGTAAAAAGGAGAATCTACAGATTGGGAAAAAGTATTATGCAATGACACATCCAATAAGGGTCTTATTTCTAAAATGTATTGAAAACTTCAACACCTCAACATCAAAAAAATAAATAAACAAACAATCTCATTAAAAAATAGGTAAAGGACAAGAACAGACACTTCACCAAAGAAGATATTCAGGCAGCCAGTAAGAAATGCTTGCAATCATTAAGCATTGATCTATGGCTGGATAGGTGGGCAGACAGGCTGAACAATCAGGTATGTCTAGGCAAAGGGTAGTGTGCCCATAACCATGTACAGGGTTAGCAGTCAATGTTTCTACATGTGTGTTTGTATGTGCTATAAGAATGTCTGGGTGTATAGTAGAGCTGACAAAAGGGCAAGTTGTGGTCACTTCTTGGCCACAGCCAGTTACTCGGAGGGAGCGAGTAGTTGGACCTGTGGACTCAGGATCATGGTCACAAGGGACATCAAGCTCAATTGGCATAACATACTACACAAAAACTTTGTTCTACATCCTACTTTGGTGAGTAGTGACTGGGATTTTAAAAGTTTGCAAGCAGCCATCTAGATGCAACAATGGATCTCTCTTCATCTAGAGCAAAGAAGAATGAAGGAAACCAAAGATTCATGGAAACAATTAGTCCAAGGGACTGATATCCCATGTAATCCTCAGCCTATATGACCATGAGACCAGAAGAACTAGATGGTGGCCAACTACCACTGTCAACCACTTGGAGGGAGATCTGTGTAGGAGATCCTGGATAAAGTGGGAGAACAATGTGGAACAAAACTCAAAATCATGAAAAAAGACCAGGTTTACTGGTCTGATAGAGCCTGGTGAGAACTCTTAGACTATGGGCCCTAGCCACCTTCCAGGGCTGGAACTGAGCTCACTCCTGTGGCTTCCAGCCAAATAATAGACAGGCATAAGGGGTTAACATTTACATTAGATAGATACACTACTTGGAGTGATCAATCAGATGAGAACAGAAGGACAGTATTTGCAAGGAGACAGCTTGGGGGGCAGGAGTACATGGGAGGTAAGGACACGGGGAAGAGGTAACTACAAGGAAAAAGTGGGAAGAGAGCTGTTACATTGTGGGGAATTGTAGTCAATATCATGCTACAAAATGTGTATGAACTGCTGTATGGAAAAATGAATTTGCTCTGTAAACTTTCACCCAAATCACAACAAAAATTAAAAAAAAGAAAAGAAAGAAGAAATGTTTGCAATCATTAGTCAATAGAAAGATACAAATCAAAACAACAATAAGATGTTATCTCACCCTTGCAAGAATAGTAAAGTTCAAGATGAAAAACAAGTAATGCTGGTGAGAGTGTGGAAATATTGGAACTCTCATACACTGCTGGTAAGACTGTAAAATGGTATACTCACTGTGGAAAATGGTATAGCGCTTCCTTAGAAATTTGAAAATAGAAATACCATTTGATCCAGCAATCCCACTACTAGGAATATATCCTAAAGAGGTGAGATTCAGGACACAAATAAATATATGCAGGTCCATGTTCACTGCAACACTATTCACAACAGCAAAGAAATGAAAACAACCTAAGTGCTTATCAACAGATGAATGGATAGCCAAACTATGGTACGGGAGCTCTGGTAGCATAATGCCTAAGGCATTTGACTGCTAACCAGAAGGCTGGCGATTCAAAACCCACCAGCCACTCCTCGGAAGGAAGGTTGGGCAATCTACTTCTGTAGTGATACTGCCTCGGCAACCCAAGGAGGGGTCGTTATGAGTCGGGTCTGACTCAACAGCACATAACAACAACAACAACAACAAAAAAAAAAAACTATGGCACATACACAGAATGGAATAATATGCAACACTAAAGAATAATGAAGATCCCATGAATCACCTCATAATATGAACTTGGAGGACATTATCCTGAGTGAAATAAGTCAATCACAGAAGATAAATATTACATGAGTCTTTTATTATTATTATTATTTTTTTTTTTTTTTAAAGGAAAGGTTTACATAGGGAAGGAAATTTTCTTTCTTGGAGAGGAAAAATTCCTGGCTAGTTAAGAGACAGATGTTGATTTGGGTGAAAGGAAAGGCAATATAACAAAAGCATGTGACCAGTGCAATATCACTAAGGAAAAGGAAGACACAGAGCCATGCACAAGAGGTACAGAAAACAAAGGTAAATATTACACACACAATATTGCATTGTCAGTAATAACAAACACTAATCTGTGGTTGGATACATAGCTAGACTGACAAAAAGATCAGGTATGGGTAGGCAAATGAGAGCATGCCCATGACCATATATAGATTTGGCAGAGGATATTCCTACATACCTATTTGTATGTTCTATAAAGATATCCACATATATTAATAGGCATATATTATAGAGATAACAGAAGACAAAGGATAATTTCTTAGCCACCACCAAGCACCTTGAGGGAGTGAGTCTCTGGGCCTGTGGGCTTGGGACTGTGGTTGCAGGGGGCACCAAGCTTATTTGGGACAACATAATACACAAAAACACTGTTCTACATTCTGTTTCGGTGAGTAGCTACTAGGGTCTTAAAAGCTTGAGAGTGGCCATCTAGGATGCAACTATTCATCTATCTTTGTGAGGAGCAAAGAAGAGTGAGGAAAATCAAAGACACATGGGACTAATGAATCCAAGGGACTAATTGAGCATGGGAACCTCAGCCTACAGTTCCTGAGACCAATTAGTTGATGCCTGGCTACCAATGCTAACCATATGGAAATGGATTGGAATAGGAGATCCTGGATAGAGTGTGAGAAAAATGTGGAACAAAATTCAAAAACATAAAAAAAGACCAGACTGCTAAAAATCTCTGAAGCTATGGCCCTTAGTCACTCTTCAGGCCTGGAATTGGACTCACTTCCATGGCTTAATTCTCAGCCAAACAATAGACAGGCCTAAGAGCTGAACATCAGGGAGATGTACTCCTTAGAACAATTAACCTTGGGAGATCAGGAGGGCAGCATTTACAAAGGGAGATAGCTGGAGAGGCAGGAATGCCTAGCGAAGGATGCATGGTAAGGGTAACCACAGAGAAGAAGTGGGAAGAGAGCCCACTTAACAATCCCGTTGTGTGGATTATAATCAGTGTCATCAAACAAAATGTATGAACTGTTGAATGGAAAACAAATCTGCTCTGTAATATTTCACCCAGATCACAATAAAAAGTTAAAACAAAAGAAAACACAAAAATAGGGAAACTAACAGCCTGAGAAATGGAGTGGAACTTTCGACAGATTTGTGGGAATATGGGAACAAAGACTAGATGTAATGGGCTACCAAAAATGACAAATTTGGTTAAATTTCCCAAGTGTTAAAACACAGAAATAAATCCTAGAAATAATTATAGATTACAAATAGGCTGATTCTTATAGGGATTTAGGGTCAGCTTAGAATTGTCTCAAAACTTAAGTTTATCAGGGAAATTTGAAATAGTCCCCTCATCTCTTGCAAACAAAAAGAACAAAACAAAAATCATAAATCATCTCTGGAAGAAAATAACATCATTGCAGGCACCAGATTATTCTGTTTTCTCATATACAGGATGTTGTTGTTGTTGTTGTTGTTGTTTGCCTTTGAGTCGGCCCCGACTCATAGCAACCCCTCCTTGGGTTTCCGAGGCAGTATCACTATGGAAGTAGGATTGCCCAACCTTCCTTCCCGAGGAGTGGCTGGTGGGATACTCAAAACGCATTGCCATCAAGACAATTCCAACTAATAACAACCCTATAGGACAGAGTAGAACGACCCCACAGGGTTTTGCAGGCTGTAAATCTTTGCAGAAGCAGATCTCTACATCTTTCTCCGGCAGAGCAGCTGGTGGGTTCAAACTGAACACTTCAACTACTGAACCACTAAGGCTCCTATACACAGTTAACAGACCTCAATAAAGAAAAAGACAATCAAGCCTATAAGGAGATAAGAGTCTCTGGGTGGCATAAATGGTTATAACGCACTTGGCTGCTAACCAAAAGTTTGGAGATTCAAGTCCACTCAAAGGCGCCTCAGTAAACAGGCTTGGCAATCTATGGAGCACAGGTCTACTTTGACATACGTGGGGTCATGGTGAGTCACAATCAGCTTGATAGCAACTGAAATGAGGAGACAACACAATGTGATTGAATAAAAAGCAAAGGAAAGCCACTAGAAGCAGACCTTCAGAAATAAATCACATGACTGTGAATTTTGAGAGGAACTGGAAATCATGAAAAGAGAATCAAATAGACATTCTCAAAATTAAGTATTAAATGGATGGATTTAACATAAGCGTAGGGAAAAGGAAATAGAAAATTAGTAAAATGGCGAATAGACCAGAAGATAATAATTTACATTTTACAGAACAAAATATGCAAATTGCCAGTAAGCAAATGTAAATCTGTTTATCATCATTAAACCAAAACCAAACCAAACTCACTGCCATCCAGTCAGATCAGACTCATAGCGACTCCTCCTTGGGTTTCCGAGGCTGTATCTCTATGGAAGTAGATTGCCCAGTATTGATTCCAAGGAATGGCTGGTGGGTTTGAACCTCTGGCCTTCTGGTTAGCAGTCAAATGCCTTAAGCACTATGCCATCAAGAAAATGTGTATGAATACCCCTTTATAGCACTAGATTAACTAATATGAAAAAGTTTGACAAGACTAGTTTTGAAGAGGACGTGGAACAACTAGAAATCTCATCCGTTACTGGTGGGAGTATAAATTGTTGTGACTTTAGTTTGGTAGTTTCTCATAAAGTTAAACATGCACCTGCCTTGTGTATCTTCAGAAGGAAGGTTGGGCAATCTACTTTGTAGTAACACCGCCTCGGAAACCCATGGAGACGTTGCTGTGAGTTGGACCTGATGTTTTGTTTGGTTTGGTCCTATGTATCAACATTTACACTCTTAATTGTCTACCCAAGATACATGGAAATATATGTTCACAAAAAGAATTGTACATGAATGTTCATAGCAACTTTTTTTTTAAATAGCCAAAACCTAACCCAAAAGTCTATGCACAGCTGGATGATTATAGTATATTTACACAATGAAATATTATGCAGTAATAAATACAACCAAACCCCTGACTGCAACTTGCGTGAAACTTCAAGACTTTTTGTTAATCAAGCAAAATAACAACAGAAAAAGACACAACATAGTATGCACTGTGTTAGTCCATTAATAGGAAGTGGTATAAGGCAAAACTAATATATGATGATGGAAATGATTGCCTAGGGTAGTGGTGAAGAGATTGATTGAATAATACGTTATTATAGACACGTCACATTTTGTTTATCCATTTATCTGTTGATGGACATTTAGGCTGTTTCCTCTTTTTACTTATTGTGAATAGTGCTGCAATGAATGTGTGTCTGTGTTCTTGTTTTCAAGTCTTTTGGATATATATCTAGGATTGGAATTAATGCTTCATATGGTAATTCTCTATCCAATATTTGTGGAATTGCTAAAGTGTTTTCCATATAGGCTGAACCATTTTACAATCCTTTAACTCTTCATCTCTTTTTCATATTTTCTAGTTATGATCTAATGGTTTTCTCTTAAGGAGACTTGGTAGTGTAGTGGTTAAAGAATTGGACTGCTAACCAAAAGGCAGTTTGAATCCATCAACCTCTCTGCAGGAGAAAGATGAGGCAGACTGCTTCTGTAAAGATTTATAGCCTTGGAAACCCTATAGGGCAGTTCTACTCTGTCCTAAAAGCATCACTATAAGTTAGAATTGACTCCAGGGCAATGGGTAATGGTTTTCTAGTTGCATTTACATTTATTTGTGTGAATCTGTTAAATCCATCATTGAAGATTTTTGGAAAATTTTTTTCTAGAATTTCAATTGTTCCTTTTTTAAATTGGCTTATTTGTTTTTATGCCCTCTTGGTTATTCTCCATAAACCCAAATCAAAACCACTGCCATAGCATTGATTCTGAATCATAGTGATCCCTTTTGGGTTTCCAAGGCCTTCTGTAAATCTTTACGGAAATAGGTTGCCTCATCTTCCTCCCCCCAGAGAAGCTGGTGGGTTTGAACCACTGAACTTCTGGTTAGCAGCCAAATGCCTTCTGCACTATGCCACCAGAGCTCCTTTTCCTTACTCATCCTCCCCTCTTTTATTTCTCTAAGCACATTAATCATACAAGATATGTATTTTTTTTGTTGTTGTTGTTATGTGCCGTCGAGTCAGCCCCAACTCATAGCGACCCCTCCTTGGGTTTCCGAGGCAGTATCACTACGGAAGTAGGATTGCCCAACCTTCCTTCCGAGGAGTGGCTGGTGGGTTTGAACCGCCAGCCTTCTGGTGAGCAGTCAAGTGCTTTACGTATTTTAGGCCTAATTAATTCAATATCTGAAGCATACATATGTCTAATTAGGCTGCTTGTTTTATTTTGCTGGCTCTTTTATGATTATTGCTGTTGTTAGGTGCCTATGAGTTGTCTCTAACTCATAGCAACCTTATGAACAACAGAACAAAACACTGCCTGGTCCTGTGCCAGCCTCATGATCTTTCCTATACCTGAGCCCATCATTGCAGCCACTGTATCCATCCCTCTTGTTGAGGGCCTTTCCCTTTTTTGTTGACCCTCCACTTTAGCAAGCATAATATCCTTCTCCGGTGAATGCAGTGAATTGTTCCTTCTAACAATATGACCAACGTAGGTGAGATTATGTCTGGCCATTCTTGCTTCCAAGGAGCATTCCAGTTGCACTTCTTCCAGGATAGATTTGTTAGTTCTTTTAGCAGTCCATGGTGCTCTTACTATTCTTCGCCAACACCACAACTCAAAAGCATCAACCCTTTTTTGATCTTCCTCATTCATTGTCCAGCTCTCACATGCATAAGAGGTGATTAAAAACACCATGGCTTTGGTTAGGTGCATCTTAGTCTTCAAGGAGACATCTTTGCTCTTCATCACTTGAAAGAGGTCTTTTGCCCAATGCAATATGTCATTTGATGTCTTGATTGCTGTTCCCATTGGCATTGATTGTAGTACCAAGTAATATGATGTTTTTAACAACTTTAATCTTTTCTCCATCTATCGTGATGCTGCTTATTGGTAAGCTGTAAGGATTTTTGTTTTCTTTATACTGAGGTGTAATCCATACTGCAAACTGTAGTCTTTACTTTTCATCAGTAAGTGCTTCAAGTCATCCTCACTTTCAGCAAGCAAAGGTGTGTTGTCTGCATATCTCAGGTTGTTAATGAGCATTCCTCCAATCCTGATGTCACTTTATTCTTCATAAAGTCCAGCTTCTTCGATTATTTGCTCAGCATACATATTGAGTGTACAGATTTACCACAGCATACAGTATGGTAAAAGGATACAACCCTGACAAATTCCCTTCCTAATTTTAAACCATACAGTATAGTATCCCCTTGTGCTGTTCGAATAACAGCCTCCTGGTCTATGTACAGGCTCCTCATGAGAACAATTAAGTGTTCTGGAATTCTCATTCTTCTCAGTGTTATCCATAATAATATCTCCTTGAGGACTAAGGTGCGCCTGACACAAGCCATGATATTTCCAATCGCATCATATGCATGTGAGAGCTGGACAATGAATAAGGAAGACTGAAGAAGAGTTGATGCTTTTGAGTTGTGGTGCTGGTGAAGAATGCTGAAAGTACCATGGACTGCTAAAAGAACTAACAGATCTGTCCTGGAGGAAGTGCAGCCAGAATGCTCCTTGGAAGCAAGAATGGCCAGACTTCGTCTCACCTATTTTGGTCATGTTGTAAGAAGGGACCATTCCCTGGAGAAGGATGTCATGCTTGCTTGGTAGGGTGGAGGTTCGATGAAAGAGGGGGAGGCCTTCAACGAGATGGATTGACATGGTGGCTGCGATGATGGGCTCAAGTGTAGCAGGGATTGTGGGGCTGGCGCGGGATTGGGCAGTGTTTTGTTCTGCTGTGCATGGGGTCACTATGAGTCGGAAATGACTTGACAGCACTTAACAACAACAACAACATCCACAATTTGTTATGATCCACACAATCAAATACCTTTGCATAGTTAATAAAACACAAGTAAACATCTTTCTTGTATTCTTTGCTTTCAGCCAAGATCCATCTTACATCAGCTATGATATCCCTTACTTCATGTCCACCTCTGAATCCAGCTTGCATTTCTGGAAGTTCTTGGTCAACATAAATTGCAACTGTTTTTGAATATCACCAGTAAGATTTTACTTATGTGTGATATCAATTATATTGATTGATAATTTCCACATTCTGTAGGATCACCTTTCTTTAGAATGGGTAGAGATATGGATCTTTCCCAGTCAGTTGGCCAGGTAGCTGACTTCCAAATCTCTTTGCACAGCCAAGTGAGTGCCTCCAGCACAGCATCCATTTTTTGAAACATCTCAGTGAGTATTCAGTCAATTCCTGGAACCTTGTTTTTTGTCAATTCTTTCAATGCATCTTCAACTCCTTCCTTCAGTACCATTGGTTCTTGATCATATGCCACATCCTGAAATGGATGATCATCTACCAACTGTTTTTAGTATACTGACTGTGTATTCCATCCATCTTCTTTTGATGTTTTCTGCATCATTCAACATATTGTCCATGAAATTTTTAAATATTGCAATTCAAGGTTTACATTTTTTCCTCAGTACTTTAGCTTGAGAAGTGCTGAGCATGTTCTTACCTTTTGGTTTTCTAACTCCAGGTAATTTGCCTCTCACTGTAGGACCTGATTCATAGAGACCCCTCTTTGGGCTTCCATGGCAGTATCACTATGGAAGTAGATTGCCCAACCTTCCTTCCGAAGAGTGCCTGGTGAGTTTGAACTACCAGCCTTCTGGTTAGCAGTCAAATGCCTTAGGCACTATGCCACCAGAGCTCCCACGTCTTTGTGTGTTTCATTATAATAATTGACTTTTCCTCTCGAGCTGCTCTTTGAAATCTTCTGTTCAGCTCTTTTATTCTGTCAATTCTTCTATTTGCTTTGGTTAATCTCCATTCAAGAGCAAGTTTCAGAGTCTCTTTTGACATCTATTTTCATCTTTTCTTCCTTTCCTGTCTTTTTAATGATGTTTTGCTTTCTTTGTGGATGATGTTCTTGATGTCATCCACAATTCCTCTGGTTTTTGGTCATTGGTGTTCAGTGCATCAAATCTATTCTTTACATGGTCTCTAAATTCAGGAGGGATATAATCAAGGTCATATTTTGGCTCTCGTGGACTTGTTTTAATTTTCTTCAGCTTCAACTTGAACTTGCATATGAGCAGTTGATGGTCTGTTCCACAGTCAGCTCCTGGCCTTGTTTTGGCTGAAGATATTGAGCTTCTCCATTACCTCTTGCCAGAAATGTAGTCAATCTGATTCTTATGTACTCCGCCTCACAAAGTCCACATGTATAGCTGCTGTAGTGTTGTTGAAAAAATCTTATTTGCAATGAATAAGTTATTGGTCTTGGAAAATATTATCATGCGATCTACAGTGTCATTTCTACCACCAAAGCCATATCTTCCAACTACCGGTGATTCTTCTTAGTTTCCAACTTTTACATTCCAATCACCAGTGATAATTAACACATCTTTATTGCATGTTTGGTCAATTTCAGACTGCAGACGTTGGTAAAAAATCTTCAGTTTCTTCATCTTTGCCTTTGGTGGTTGATGTGTAAATTTGAATAACAGTCATATTACCTGGTCTTCCTTGTAGGCATATGGAAATTATTCTATCACTTACAATATTATACTTCAGGATGGATCTTGATACATTATTTGTGATAACGAATGCCACACCATTCTTCTTCAATTTGTCATTCCTGGCAATTTGTCTGATTCAAAATTGCCAAAACCAGTCCATTTCAGCTCACTAATGCCTAGTATATCAATCTTTATGCATTCCATTTAATTTTTGACACTTCCAATTATCCTAGATTCATTCTTCATACATTCCATGTTCCAATTATTAATGGATGTTTGCAACTATTTCTTCTCATCTTGAGACATGCCACTTCAGCAAATCTGGATCCTGAAAGCTTTACTCTATCAACATCACTAAGGTTGGCTCTACGTGAGGAGGCAGCTGGCCCTTCTCCAGTCGTGTTTTGAGTGCCTTCCAACCTGAGGGGCTCATCTTCTGGCACTATATAGCACAATGTTTCAGGGCTATTCATAAAGTTTTCCAGTAATATATCAGACAGTGTTTCACTGCTAGTCATAAGATTTTCATGGGCAAATTCTTTGAGAAATGGACAGTCTCTTCCTTTTTCTGAGTCTGTCTTAGTGTGGAAGCTCTGCTGAAACCTATCCACCATGAGTAACTCTCCTGGCATTGGAAACACTGGTGGGATAGCCTCCAGCCTCAAGCAACACTCAAGTCATCACAGTAGGACAAAATGACAGACAAGTGTGTCTCCCTTAGCTGTTCCAAACTGCTCTGCTCATTTCCTGGTCTCCCTTGCCCTGCTCTTTTGCCTATCCCAGGAAAAACACCCTCCTTTTGCTGGTCCTGGTCTGGCTTACTGTTGCCTGCACCCAGGGGGCAGCTCCACACACCCTGAGGGAGCAAGCTGTTGGTAAGTATACACTCTTGGACTCACCATGGAAAGTGATTTGCTTTAATATGCATGATTCACCAGGGTATTTTATGGCTTACAAGATCTGCACCTTAAGAGTTTCTCTACATAAATAAAGTCGGAAATAATTTGTTTCACAATATATCCACCCACTTTTGTGGATACTTTCTCAGACCTAAGAATTGTCTATATCTTATATTTTAGAGGGCTCCATCTCTGATCTTAACATCAGCTACCTTATACAAAGAAATAAATATCGCCAGGAAGGCACTGAGAGTAGCTACACTTTAAAGAAAAGGTTTAGGATAAGTATGCTCCAGGGAGAGAAGTATAAGATCCTTTGTACTCTAAGGTTTAAAGGAAAATCTGGTAACTCAGAGGAGAAGGAAATGGAGCCACGTTCTAGAACCGTGGGGGACACTCCAAAGAGTCAGTCCTAATACGACTTACCCCTGAAAGGTGGCTTTCTTTGTGGATTTTAAAAAGTGACAAAACTCAGATTTAAGATAGTATTGGAATATCAAGACTGAAACAAGTTATGTTAGGCCTCCCCCTCTGAGACACCAGGAGGCCAAGTAGATCCTTGTTTGCATAATAGAAAGGAAGGTGGATGCTTAAAAGGAAAGGAACCAACCATTAACAGACACTACAAACAGGTATTTGCTCTTCTCATCTTAATACATTGTGAATGATAACATGTATCTGAGAAGGTGAATAAAACAAAATTGTTAGATCTAGAAGATCCTTATTAAGTTAATACACTGGAGCCCCCTCCCAGACTTGACTTTTATGGTAAATATGTCTATTTTCCTTTACAATTTTCTATGGATTGCTAAACAGAGTTTTGAGTTGCCTGATTCTGAACTTCACATTAATGGAATGTATTCTTCTGCATGGTGATTCTTTTACTCAGTATTATGTCTGTAACATTAGTTTATGAATAATCTCTGATGATCTATCACTGTAAAAATTTGATATTGTCTGTCTTTTGCATTTTATCAGTTCTCATGTGATTTAATGGCACCACATTGTGATTTGATTTAGCATTTTACTAGTGACTGTTGTTGTGTGCCATTGAGTCGGCCCTGACTCATACCAAACCCTCCTTGGGTTGCTGAGGCAGTATCTAGTGACTAATGAAACTGAATTCCTCACACCTGAACTATGGAGTTGGCATTAGCAACATGGAGGTCAACGGTGATCTCCTGCACTAACAGTAACATGAAAAAGGCTAATTGTGAAAAAGATTCATAGGACCCACAATAATAATGCTTACACATCTACAATTAATTAAAGGAAGATGATACAATATAGCAACAGTGTTAAAGGCTATCCAGCACAAACAAAAAGTTTTATCACAGCAAGGGGTACAGAGAGATCAGGAGCAAGCTCCTCTTGGCCTTCTTCCAAAAGTGTCTCAACATACTTTCTCTTCCAAATCACAAACTATCAGCATATTCATGAATATCTCAAAACAGGGCAGCCCAAAATGGAGTCTCAGACAGAATCTTGTACATTGTTCTGGCCACATAGGTGTGTGCCTACTGTTGAAACAGCCTCAATAATAGAACTCTCCAGGAGTCTCACAAAGATTAACTACAAATCATAAACAGTGCTGGCAAGCTGATAGGAATTATGCCCAAACTCCTTGGACCCACTGTTACAAAGCAGCATACTATTAATGTGCCTGTTTTAAGCCTTGAGAAGAAGCAGGTGCATGCAGAAACATTAGCAAAAAAACTCAGGCTTATTACAGGTCTACATAAATCTCACAGCAAACTTTGACAAGTGTAGTTTTGTCAAACGATTGAGGTAAAAAGGCTGAATGCACATGATTACAGAAAAATTATTAAATTTAAATTATTCAAAATTTTAAAATGCTTGCAAAATAAAGAATGTAAAAAGATAAGTCACAGACTGGGAGAAAATATTTACTAGTTGTGCACCTGAAAAAGAGTTCATGTCTAGAGTATAGGACTCATAAAACTCAAGAACTCTCACCACTAAAATGTAAGGAGACAAGTAGCCAAATTTTTAAATGGGCAAAATATTTGAATAGCATTTGGCTAAAAAGGCATATAAAGAACCAATAGCTCATGAGAAATGTAAATTAAAATCGCATGGAAATACCACTTCACACAAACATGTTGATGTTAGTTGCTATTGACTGAGCTCTGACCTGTCCACTTATTTAACAGAACAAAATGCTGCCTTGTTCTGTACCATCTCCATGAATGCTGTTATGCTTGAGTCTGGAGGTGAAGCTATTGGATCAACCATCTCATGAGATTTTCCCTCAACTTCACCAACAAACTAGAATGGCTGTAATAAAAAAAGACAGACAAATGTTGCTGAGAATGTGGAGAAATTGGAATCTTCATACAATGATGGTGTTACTGTGTTTGTCTTAGGTGCTGTTGAGTCAGCTTTAACTCATAGTGACCCCATGTACAGAAGAATGAAACACTATCCAATCCTGTGCCATCCTCACAGTCATTGCTATGTTTGAGCCCATCGTTGTAGCCACTGTGTCAATCCATCTCATTGAGGATCTTCCCCTTTTATCCTGACCCTCTACATTACCAAGCATGAGATCCTTCTCCAGGGACTGGTCCATTCTGAGAACATGATCAAAATATATGAGACATATCAATCATGGGAGAACAGGAGGGCACTGTTTGCACAGGGAGACAGCTTGGGGGTGGGAGTACATGGTGGGGAAGGATACAGGAAAGAGGTAACTATGAGAAGGAAGTGGGAAGAGAACTGTTACATTGTGGGCAATTGCAGTCAATGTCATGAGACAAAATGTGTATGAGCTGCTGTATGGAAAATGAATCTGCTCTGTAAACTTTCACCCAAATCACAATAAAAGTTAAAAAATGTATATCTGAGATCATATCTGGCCATTCTTGTCTCTAAGGAGCATTCTGGCTATACATCTGCCAAGACACATTTGTTCATTCTTCCGCCAGTCCATGATATTTTCAATATTCTTCACCAACACCACAATTCAAATGCATCAATTCTTCTGTGTTCTTCCTTGTTCATTGCCCACCTTTTTTATGTACATGGGGCTATTGAAAATATCTTGGCTTGCATCAGCCAAACCTTAGTTTTCAAAGTGACATCTTTGCTTTTCAACACTTTAAAGAGATCTTTTCCAACAAATTTGCCCAAAGCAATGCACCCTTTCATCTCCTGACTGCTGCTCTCATGGCCGTTGATGGTGGACCCAAGTATAATGAAATCCTTAATAACTTTGGCTTTTTCTTCATTTATTATAATGTTGTTTATTGGTTCACTTGTGAAGCTTTTTGTATTCTTTATGTTGAGGTGTAATCCAAATTGAAGGCCATAGTCTTTGATCTTCATCAGGAAGTCCTTCAATTCTTCTTCACTCTCAGCAAGCAAGGTTGTGTTGTCTGCATATCACAGGTTGTTAATGAGTCTTCCTTCCAACCTGATGCCATGTTCTTCATATAGTCCAGCTTCTCAGATTATTATGTATTACTTAACATACAGATTGAATAAATATGGTAAAAAGATACAACCCTGATGCACACTTTTCTGGATTTTAAATTATGCAGTATCCCTTTGTTCTGTTCTAATGAATGCCTGCTGCTCTATGTACTGGTTCCTCATGAGCACAATTAAGTGTTCTGGAATTCCCATTCTTTGCATGTTATCCATAATTTGTTATGATCCACCCAGTTGAAAGCCTTTGCATAGCAAGAAAACACAGGTAAACGTTTTCTGGTATTCCTTTCTTTCAGCCAAGAGCCATCTGAAATCATGAATGGTAGGAATATACAATGGCAAAGCCACTTTGAAAGAGAGGCAGTTTCTTAAAATGTTAACCATAAAATGACCATATAATCCAGCAATGGGATTACAAATGGATGCACACACATTCAGGTCTGAATGTAATTTTCAAATAAAATCAGTGCAGTCCTAACCATCTTGAATAACCATTTGGCTAAAAAGGCATATGAAGAACCAATAGCCTGTCTTCTCTCTTATTCTTAACTTCAGTGTGCTGCTTTGAATCCCATTCTAGGAAGTCCATTAGCAGTCTTTACAATTTGACCTAGAGCAAATTGAAAACCTTCTGGCATTTTCTTATTCCTTTTGGAGCTTGCAGTTTTCAGTGTTATATGCACTTGCTTCTGTAGTACAAGGACTATGAAAATGGTGTTCATGCTATTCTTTAGGTGCCTCTGTAACACTCTTTTGCATCAAGTAAGATACACTTGTAAACAAGACTCTTGGTGGAAGAAAGATGGGGCAGTCTGCTTCCCTAAAGATTTATAGCCTTGGAAACCCAATAGGTATCACTATGAGTCAGAATCAACTCAATGGTAGTGAGTTTTTTGTTTTATCTTTAACTCAATCTGTATTCTGAGCAAATAATTTGAAAATCTGGAGTATATGAAGAACATGGCTTCAGGATTAGAGGAAGACTCATTAATAACCTGTGATATGCAGAAGACACAGCCCTGCTTGCTGAAAGTGAAGAGGACTTGAAGCACGTACTGATGAAGATCAAAGACTACAGTCTACAGTTATGGATTACACCTAGAGAAAACAAAATTCCTCACAATGGGACTGTTCTGATTACCTAGTAGCCCTCTGACAAGAAATATACCACAAATGGGATGACTTTAAGAAACAGGAGTTTAGAGTTCTGGCAAGATGGCGAACTAGGCACAAGGACTTCACAGACGCTCTTCAACAAAGAAAAGAGAAACCAATTAACACAGACACAGAAGATAATCTTGGACCCCTGAGCCTTGAAGGGAAGGATACAAAAGTGGACTAAACCCCAACTAGCAGAAGAATTTGCGTGAAAATACCAAAAAAGGAAACACACGGAGCTGCGGTCTGGCAGAGGACTGAGCGACCCTGACGGCACAGACGACACGGCTTGGAGATTCCTGAGTGGTGGTAGGACCTAAGAATTAACCCAAAAATCACCCTACTAGACAGGGACTGCACGAAAGACTGTGCATGGTGGCTGGGGAACAAACAGAGAAGGTGAAGAGAAAGGTGGGCTGAGTTGTGGACTTTTGCCGGTCTGGAGGATGCCGCCGTTATGTAGGTTTAAAAAGCGGCTTGACTATTTTGGATATTTAAAGAGACAGCGCTCTCATAGATTCCTGTGGTGATAGGACTTAAGAATTAACCTAAAAATCACCCTGCTAGCCAGGGACTGCACTGAGGACTGTTCACTGTGGCTGGGGAACAAACGGAGAAGGTGAAGAGAAAGGTGGGCTGAGCTGTGGACTTTTGCC
>NW_006921858.1:4592365-4602782 GCF_000298275.1 Orycteropus afer afer | reverse complement strand
TCGATTACCAGTCTCATCATGGGGAATAACTACCACCAGCTGCCCAGCCACTCAACCAGGCCCAGCCAAGTTGACACACAAACATAACCATCACAGGGACCAGTAGGCAACATCACAAAAATGGAGAAATTGTCAAAGACTTTGTTTTACTCATATCTACAATCAACACCCATGAAAGAAACAGTGAAGAAATCAAATGATGTATTGCATTGGGTAGATCTTCTGCAAAAGACCTCTTTAAAATGCTCAAAAAACAAATAATCTCTTTGAACATTAAGGTGTGCCTAACTCAAGCCATGGTATTTTCATTTGTCTCATATACATATAAAAGTCGACAATGAATAACAAAGACTGAAGCCCAATTGATGAGTATGAATAATGATGTTGGCAAAGGGTATTGAATAAAACATGGACTTCCAGAAGAATGAGCATTATCTTTCTTGGAAGAAGAATAGCCAGAATGCTCCTTAGAAGTGAAGATGGAGAAACTTCATCATATACTTTGGACATGTTATCAGGAGGGACCAGTCCTTGGAGAGTCACCATGCTTTGTAGAGAGTCAGGGAAAAGGGGAAGACCTTCAATGAGATAGACTGACATAGTGACTGCAACCATGGGCTCAATCATAGCAAAGGTTGTGAGGATGGTGCAGGACTGGGCAATGTTTTGTTCTGTTGTACATAGGAGCGCTATGAGTTGGAACTGACTCAATGGCATCTGACAACAACAGCCTTTTTTAATATCAATTTAAGGTGGTACACAATATTACCTATCAAAAAAAAAAAGTCTATTTGAAATTAATAGAAGGGGAAATCAGAGCAAAAGGAATTTACACCTTTAGATGTTATTTCCACATTAAGTGTTATTTCAGGATTTTTTTAGTCCTCCCTAGGCATTAGCTGATCAAAATTTAAGTAGTTGGACATGGGAAATACTTGTTATTTTTTGGCCTTAAGCAGTTATTAGAGAGCAAACAGTACACAAAGACAGAGGTATGAGAACTCTAGCACTCATTGTCTGATACAGGATAAAAAGTCAGCATGCTCTTATTGGCACCAATGATCTTTATCTCTCTTTTTACATTTGCCATAATCTGCTGTGTATTGTGAGCCACCTTTTCCTACATTCAATTTTTTTTTTCAAACAATTTCTACATGTATAATTTAATGGCATTGATTATATTCTTCAACTTTTCTATCTTTTTAAAAATTATTTCACCCCTACTAACATAGTTTCAATCGCCCCTAAGCAAAAACCCCACCTTATGTCTTCCCTCCCACCCCTGCTAACTAACCACTTTGGTTTGTAGAGAGTTGTGTATTTCATGCAAGTGAGATCTTGCAGTTGAAACTGAGTGGAGTCAAAGTTCAGCCTACATCCCTGGTTGGAGACAAATAAGTAAACATAATAACTCAGTTCCTTAAGAGCTGAATAGGATGAAAGCTCAACTATTCCCTCACCCTGGTTAGGACAGATAGGACCCCAGTTGGAGACAAACTAGCAAACATAATAACTCAGTTCCTTAAGAGTGAAATGGAAGGAAAAGTCAATTTACACATTCTTTTAATGCTATTTCTCCTAGAAACAGGTGATAAGCACATTAATGTGTCTCAAGAGACAACTGGAAGATTAACCTTGGCCCGTGGACATGCACAGTGAGACAAACAGGAGCAAAGTTGCTGGGAACTGACATTTTCCTCTCTGTCTAAGTCCCGATCAGCTGATGACAGGAAGTCGGTGTGACTGATCTGGGGCGCAAGCACACTGCATTAAAAATCGACTGTCCCTTTAAACCGAAGCGAAGGAATTTTCAGCCAGTTATCAACTATTTCATTCTCAAATTCCTGAAATTTTTAATAATATGCTTAACCCTCTCTCCTCAAACACAAAAACTGTAATTCAATTTCAATTCAGAGAATCAGATTTGGATACGACCCCTTTCTCCTTGAATTACTGCTTTCCAATAAATAATTTTCTCTCCTCTTAATCACTTAGTGTGTGAACTGTTTTGGCCTGACTGCACACTGGGCAGCAACCTGCATTTGGTCCAATTTCACTGTTTTTCTCCTTTTGTAACCGACAATTTCATTGAGGATCTTTTCAAAGTTCATCAATGTTGAGAGATGCATCAAGATTTAATTTCTCTGTATGGCTGAGTAATATCTCACTGTACATAGTACCACATTTTGTTTATTCATTCATCTGTTGATGGATCGTGAATTCAGTTTTGCTCACTCTATTCAAATATCCCTGATATCATAGCCAAGACCAATGTTTTCTTACTTTCTTTTAGTGTCTAACAGGGTGTCTCCTAGCTACAAAGACAGGGCAAAAGTGTTTTGTGGTTTTTGGGTATACACACAAATGTGTATGTGTGTGTAGGAGTGTTGAGGAATCAAGAAGCAGAGAGGAAAAGCATAGTAATTGTGTTATAGACAAAGCTAGAGCTGTAATGACTTTGAAAATTCTTCTTGGGAGAATAATGTTAGTCAAGCAACATGAATAATTGGGAGGCAACACCATGTAACTACTAGAGCAAGGCTGCCCTAATTCAAATCCAAAAACTGTGCAGCTATTATCTATGTGACTTCAAGCAAGTTACTTAACCTCTCAGTGCATCACTAACCTCCACTCTACATTGAGTAATAAGAGTACTCTGAGGTTTGTTATTTCGATTGAAAACATTTAGATATGTAGAACTCTTAATTGCTTAGCACAAGGTAAGCATTCAATAAGTCTTATCTATTGTTATTAATTGTGTTAATAACATTAATATACTTAGCCACATTCCAATCTTTTTCATCTTTTTATTATACAGTAGGTGCTTTTTTATTTCTATTTTGCAAGAAAATAACAGCTTTATATTCAAAGTTACTTTATAAACAGGCATACATGTTATATAGTTGTTGTTGTTGTTGTTATGTGCTGTCGAGTCGGACCTGACTCATAGCGACCCCTCCTTGGATTTCCGAGGCAGTATCACTACAGAAGTAGATTGCCCTATCTTTCTTCTGAGGAGTGGCTGGTGAGTTTGAACCACCAGCCTTCTGGTTAGCAGTCATGTGCCTTAGGCACTATGCTACCAGAATATAGTTATTTAGAATTTTTTTGTTCTTGATGTCTTCTTCACTGAAATTGCCAGATATTTTCTTCTGCACTGAACTCTCTATAGGTAGTGTATACCTACAAAGACAGGGCAAAAGTATTTTGTGGTTTTTGGGTATACATATGTATATGTGTGTATACCCAAAAACCACAAAATACTTTTGCCCTGTCTTTGTAGGTATACATATGTGTATGTGTGTATAGGAGTGTTGAGGAGTGTTGTGGTAAAAACCATATCATCTGCTACAGAGATGACAGTATGACATTTGAGCTGTCAAAATCTCTGGAAGTTTCTTTACTCAACAGCAGCACTTAATCCCATCAGTGATGGCACCAGCCTGTACCACTGAGTTATTTAATGATGCCAATAGAAACCAAAGCCTGTGGTGACCCTGAGAGAGTCATAAGTTCTCTGGTGCTGCGATGATCTTTCTTTGAACATACCATCTCTGTCAATCAGTAAATAGATTATGTTTTCATTAATCAGAGTCCTGTTTTAATCCTACTGAATAATTTGCTGTGTATATCACTTTATGTAGTTTCCCATGTGCATGTCCCCACCTCTATCATTTATTATACTGACATAATTATTCCATTACAAAGTATATCCTATTTGACTGCACCACACATCATCATATTATTCACCAATGTTCATGTTCTCTTATCCTCTCCACCCACTTCAAAAACTGTTCTGTTCATTAGAATGGAAAAATACAATTCTGAGTATGTTTTCTTCTGTAGCGTTATAGTTATGGAAATAATATTAAATTTTAAATGTATATATATAAGTTAAGGACTTTCATTCTTCTTGAAGGTTTCCCAACTCTTACAGGATCCAATTAATATTTTTTCAACTTAAAATTAAATGGCCTCATTGTTCTCCATGGAAGTATATGCTCTCTTTTTGGGTATGTGTGTGTGTGTGAAAGTTTACAGAGCAAATTCATTTTCCACACAGCACTTCATACACATTTTGTTTCACAACATTGATTGCAATACTCATAATGTAACAGCTCTCTTCCCACTTCCTCCCTGTGGTTACCCTTTCCCTGTGCCCTTCTTTCCCATGCATTCCTGCCGTCTGACATCTCCCTGTGCAAATACTGCCCTTCTGATCTCCCATAATTGATTGTTTTAAGGACTGTACCTACCTGGTGTAAATGGCAGCTTATATGCCAGTCTGTTGCTTGTCCTGAAGCCATGGGAGTGAGTTCAATATCTGGCCTGAAGGGTGACAAAAGGCCACAAAAGGTCTTGGGGGGTTTCGCCGGTCTCCATTAGACAAGTAAGCCTGGTCTGTTTTATGATTTTGAGTTTTATTGCACATTTTTCTCCCACTCTATCCAGGATCTCCTGCACTGATCTCTTTGTGAGAGGTTGACGGTAGTAGCCAGGCACTATCGAGTTCTTCCAGTCTCAGGGTCATGTAGGCTGAGGTTCACATGGTCCATAAGTCCCTTGAACTAATTGTTTCCATGCATCTTTAGTTTTCTTCATTCTTCTTTGCTCCAGAAGAAGAGAGCTCAATTGTTGCATCTGGATGACTGCTTGTAAGTTTTTAAGACCCCATTTGCCACTTACCATTAGGATGCAGAACAATGTTTTTAGGTAGTGTGTTATGCCAAGTGACCTTGACGTCTCCTGTGACCTTGGTCCTGAGCCCACAGGCCCAACAATTATATATCTGCATAAGTATTTTTATGTACTTTAGGAGCTCTGGTAGCATAGTGGCTAAAGCACTTGACTGCTAACCAGAAGGCTGGCGGTTCAAACCCACCAGCCACTCCTCGGAAGGAAGGTTGGGCAATCCTACTTCCGTAGTGATACTGCCTCAGAAACCCAAGGAGGGGTCGCTATGAGTCAGGGCTGACTCGACGGCACATAACAACAACATAACAATAAGAATCTTCTCATAAATAGAACTAACAGGGGACAAAATTATGACAACTTCTTGGGCACACCCAACCACCCTGAGGGAGTGAGTTGTTGGTAAGTACCCACTCTTAGCCTCACCATGGAGAGTGATTTGCTTTAATACACATGATTCACCAGGGTATTTTATGGCTTACAAGATTTGAAGCTTAAGAGCTTCGTACATACAAAAGTCAGAAATAATTTGTCTCATGATATATCCACCCACTTTTGTGGATAATTTCTCACACCTAAGAATTGTCTATATCTTAAATTTTAGAGGGCTCCATCTCTGATCTTGACATCAGCTGTCTTATACAAACAAATAAATATCACCAGGGAGGCACTGAGAGTAGCTTCGCTTTAAAGGAAAGGTTTAAGATAAGTATGTTCCAGGGGGAGAAGTACAATAAGATCCTTTGCACTTCTAAAGTTTAAAGGAAAATCTGATAACTCAGAGGAGAAGGAAATGGAGCCGTATTTTAGAACCATGGGTGACAGTCCCAAGAGTCAGTCCTACTATGACTTTCCCCTGAAATGTGGCTTTCTTTGTGGATTTTAAAAAGTGACAAAACTTAGAACTAAAGTAGTATTAGAGTATTAAGATTGGAACAATTTTTGTTGGACTTCCCCCTCTAAGAAAAAACCAGGTAGATCCTTGTTTGCATAATGGAAAGGAAGGTAAGTGCTTGAAGGGAAAGGAACCAACTACTAACAGGCTCTACAAACAGGTATTTGCTCTATTCATTTTAATACGTTGTGAATGATAACATGTATCTGAGAAAGTGAATAAAACAAAATTGTTAAATCTAAAAATCCTTATCAAGTGAGAACACTTGAGCCCCTTCCAGACTTGACTTTTAAGGTAAATATATTTATTTTTCTTTACAAGTTCACACCTATGGATTTCTAAACAGAATCTTGTGTTGCCTGATTCTGAATTTCACATTAATGAAATGTATTCTTCTGCATGGTGATTTTTTCACTCAGTGTTATGTCTATAATATTAGTTTATGAATGTTCTGTTTGATGACTTATGATTTTCAAACTTTGATATTGTCTGTCTTTTGCATTTTATCAATTCTCATGTGATTTAATGGTACCACATTGTGATTTTATTTTGCATTTTACTAGTGACTAAGACTTCATATCACTTGATTCTACAATCAACGCCAATGGATGCAGCAGTCAAGACATTATGATTTTCAAAATTTGATATTGTCTGTCTTTTGCATTTTATCAGTTCTCATGTGATTTAATGGTATCACATTGTGATTTTATTTTGCATTTTACTAGTGACTAAGACTTCATATCACTTGGTTCTTCAATCAATGCCAATGGAAGCAGCAGTCAAGACATCAAAAGACATATTGCATTGGGCAAATCTTCTGCAAAAGATCTCTTTCAAGTGCTGAAGAAGAAAGATATCTCCTTGAAGACTAAGATGCACCTAACCCACACCATGGTATTTTCAATTGCTTCATACGTATGTGACTGCTGGGCAATGAAGAAGAAAGACTGAAAAAGAGTTGATGCTTTTGAGTTATGATGTTGGCAAAAGTTGCTGATAGCACTGTGGACTGCTAAAAGAACTACCAAATCTGCCCTGGAAGAAGTGCAGCCGGAATGCTCCTTGGAAGTAAGAATGGCCAGAGTTCATCTCACCTACTTTGGTCATGTTGTCAGAAGGGACCATTCTCTGGAGAAGGAGCTCATGCTTGGTAATGTGGAGGGTCAACAAAAAAGGGGAAGGCCCCCAACAAGATGGATTGGCACAGTGGCTGCAACAATGAGCTCAGGTATAGTGAGATCATGAGGCTGGCACAGGACTGGGCAGTGTTTCTTTCTGTTGTACATAAGTTAGCTATGAGTCGGACATGACTCAATGGCACATAACAACAGCAAGTGAGTAATGAAATTGAGTTCTTCACACTTGAGCTATGAAGTTGGAATTAGCAACATGAAGATCAACAGTGATCTTGTGCATTAACAGTAGCATAAAAAAGGTCTAATTGTTAAAGAAGATTCATAGGACCCACAATGCTAATGCTTACTGTGTTAGACTGGGTCCTCTAGAGAAACAAAACCAGGAAAGCTTATATACATAGAGAAAGGGAAATTTATCTTAGGAAAATGGCTCACACAATTATAGAAGCTGGCAAGTCCAAAGTTCTTGGATCAAGTGTCAAGCTGGAGGCTTTTCCTGACTCACACAGCTGCAGGGGCTGAGGACCTCAAGGTTGGCAGGCAGTATACTGGCAGTATAATTTCATTTCTAAATGAAATTAATATCTAAATGAAATGCATTTTTCATTAAAATTTTGATTTTGAGATAATTGTAGTTTCACTTTCAGTTGTAAGAAATAATGTAGAGTCCAGACAGAATGGGAGAAAAATGTAGAACAAAATTCAAATTCCTAAAAAAAAGGCCAGACTTACTGGACTGATAGAGACTAGAGAAACAAGACTATCACCCTAATATTTCCTATGAACTCGAAGACACTCTCAGAGGTCACTTTTTACCCAAATAATATATTGGCTTATAAAATAAACAGTATCACTCATGAGTAATGTGCTCTCTTAAACAATTAACTACATGATACCAAATGGTCAACATTTGCCCAAAAGCTAGGATGAGAGGTAAGGAGGAACAGGGAAGCTAGATCAATGGAAACGGAACAAACACGTTGGAAATAATGACAATGCTGACACATTTGAAAATTGTAACCAATGTCATGGAACAATTTGTATAAAAATTGTTCCATAGGAACCTAATTTGCTGTATAAACATTTACCTAAAACAAAATAAGCTATTAAAAAAAAAAAAGTAACAATAAAGAAAGATTTCTGTTTCTGCAAAGATAACATCTTATAAAACTATAGTACAAAATCATAGCCAGGATATGCATATAAATGCAACTAATAATGTTGAACAAGAATGGTGATAGTGGACGTCCTTGCCTTATCTCTGATCTAGGAGGAAAAAGATCAGTCTTTCACTAGTAAGTAGGATTTTTTTTGTCTATGTTCTTTTCCAGGTTGGGGAAGTTACCTTCTTTTCCTACTTTTATGAGTTTTTATCACAAATGGGTGTTGAATTTTGTCAAATTTTTATCTACATCAATTTATATTATCTTGTTTTTCTCCTGCACCTTGTCAATATGGTTGATTATATGGTCAATATGGTTACATTGATTGATTTTTAAATATAGACCCAGTCTCACATTCTTGGAATAAACCCAACTTGTCACAGTGTACAATTCTTTTAATATATTACTAATATATATATGTATTGCTAAGAAAATTTATCACTATATTTATAAAACATATTGGTCTGTGGTGTCTTTCTTTCTTTTTTAATTGTACTCTCTTTGTCTGGATTTTGTGTAAGGGCAATAGCATCATCAAATAAATTGCAAAGTGTTCCCTCTTCTATTTTTTTTTGAAAATACTGTGTTGAATTGGTGTTCATTCTTTAAATGTTGGGCAGAATTATCCAGTGAAACCATCAGAATCTGGAGATTTCTTTCTTGGTAGTTTTTAAATTAGAAATTAAATTTCCTTAATAGCTACACTTCTGTTTAAACTATTTTATATTGTGGGAGGTAGTAGTCAGTACCTTTCAAGGAATTAGTCCATTACAGCTAAATTGTCAAAAATATGTATGTAGCATTTTTCATCGTATTCTATTATCCTTTGTTGTCTGCAGGATCTATAGTGATATCCCCTGACATTTTTTATATTGTTAGTCTTGCTAAAGATTTGTCAATTTTACAGATCTTTTCTAAGTATCAGTTTTTTGTTTCATTGATTTTCTCAATTATTTCCTGATTTCAATTTAATCTTTGATTATTTCCTTCCTTCTACTTGATTTAATTTTCTTTTGCTCTTCTTTTCCTGGGTTCCTAAGGTGGGAGCTTATGTTACCGATTTAATTTTTTTTCCCCTAATGTAAGCATTTGTTATTGTTGTTACGTGCTATGGAGTTGGACCCAACTCATAGTGACCCCTCCTTGGGTTTTTGAGGCAGTATCACTGTGGAAGTAGATTGCCCAACCTTCCTTTTCCTAGGAGTGGACGGTAGGTTTGAACTGCCAGCCTTCTGGTTAGCAGTCAAGTGCCTTAGGCACTATGCTGTCAGAGCTCCCATAACGTAAGCATTTAGTGCTATAAATTTTGCTTTTAGCACTGTGTTAGCTGTGCCTGACATATTGTGATATGTTATGTTTTCATATTCATTCAGTGCAGTATACTTTTTATTCTCCTAAGATTCCCTTTATGGACCATGGATTATTTAGAAGTATGTTGTTTAATTTCTAAATGTTTGGATACTTTCCTATTATCTCTGTGTTATCAATTTCTAGTTTGATTACACTATGGTCAGTGAAGACATTCTGTGTGCTTTCAATTATTTTAAATGTGTTGAGGTTTGTTTTATGCCCAGAATATTATCTATCTTGATGAATATTCCAAAGGCATGTGTATTTTGCTGTTAGGTAGAGTGTTTTGTAAATGTAATTAGATTCTTTTGGTTGATGGTATTGTTGAGTTCTATATCCTTCCTCTATGTAATTGTTTGATCAATTGTGGAAAGAGCAGTAGTGAAGGCATTTTACATATTATGTTATGAAGCTCTGAATTTTATACACACACACACATATATACTTCTGGTTTAGCTGGCTTCCTCTGACACACCTCCGACAGAGGAAAAGGGGGAGGTGCTGTCTCAAGTGGAGGTAGAAGTACAAGTTCCTCATTCAGCCTCTGTTGACACCTGAGGAGGGAAACCACCTCTTGTTACTGTTAGTTGGATATTGGCCATCCACTATGACTGTATTGATAGCATCCTGACTGGGAGAGGTAGCAGTGTCTGATTACTGCTCCCCAGAAGGCCTCCACTGACACAACAGGGGAATCTTTTGTTACCAGCCTACAGAATTGAAAGTCTCACGTCCCTATTCACCCATCTTTGATGCTACCAGTTGTAGTTGTTACAACACAAATACCACAACTGTGTGGCTTTCATAAAAAGAAATATTTTCTCACAATTCTAGGAGCTAAAATTTCAAAACAACTTTCATTTAAATGTGTTTGTTTTGCTACCAGTATGGACAAAAGAGGTCAGTTTTAGGATTACAAATATATGAAATATGGATAAGTTGAAGATTATCATTTCAAATGAAACATAAATTCTTATTGAATTTGTTAATTACTTTTCTACCTCATATATAATTTTAAGATGACTTCTCTAGACTGATATCAGGCTTCAAACTATTGTTGTTAGGTGAAGTCAAGTTGGCTCCGACTCATGGAAACCCTATGTACTACAGAACAAAACACTGCCTGGTACTATGCCATCCTCACAATCCCCACTATGCTTCAACCCATTTTTTTTTTTTTT
>NW_006921858.1:4556028-4564954 GCF_000298275.1 Orycteropus afer afer | reverse complement strand
ATTTATTTTGTCATTTTGTTCTTGTATTTTCTTCCAAAATTCTTCTGGGCTTTTTTTTCTGTGTTTCTTTTGGTCTGTCTCTCAATCCTTTGAAGATACCTAAAGATAATTCTTTTGAATTCCTTATCAGAGAGTTCCAATGCTGCTTCTTCCCAGTTATGTGTTCTGGGTCTATATCCTGGTCCATTGTTTCTACCACTTTATCTTGCTTCTTTGTGTGGACTGTGATGGTCTGTTGTCTCTGAGACATCATGATGTTGTTATATTTAGATCTCTGTTAACTGTTTATGAAGAGCAGCTGAGGGTGATTCAGGCTCTTCTTGGTTGTTTTTTATCATTGGCCCATTGGTGGAGAAGGATGTGGTGGCTCTCACTCAGTAAGTGAAGTTGCAGGAGTTGTGGGTGTACTTGTGTCTTATGGGGACTGTTGTTGTCTCCCACTAAGACAAAAATTACAATTGAATAACCATCAAAAAACTAAAAGCTCATGGACAAAAAAGACACCATGGAATCACACAGGAACAGTAACCAAAAAAAGAACAAAGTGAAAAAGAAGAAGAAAAAAACAAGAGAACCTGCAATATATGGGGATAGGGCAATAAGATAAAAAAAGGTAGAAAAGGAGAAAAATGAAGGAAAAAAATGGGAAAAATGCAAAAAGAAAAACAAGGAACGGGGTTAACCACGAGAAAAAAAGAAAATTTTTGCAACTAGGAACAGGGAAAAGAAAAAAGCTGAAAACTAGGACCTGGAAGGAGAAGAATAAAGAATAATAGTAAAAAGTACAAAAGTATTAATAATAATAGCAGTTTTAAACAGACAAAAACAAGGAAACTAAAAAAAAAGAAAGAAAGAAAAAACATTGGGGCGGGCAGGGCAGGGCACACAGGCTCTGTCAGAGCACACAGACTGGGATGGAGTTCCTGTGGGCCCAGAAGGTGTGTGGGAATGGGGGATGGCTTCATCTCCATTCACCAAGAATGTAAGGGGTATAATAGTAACAAGAGGAATTTCACACCTTTTCAGTCATCCAGATCTGGAGTGTCCTTGGGGTTAGTGTCAAGTAGAACCTGTTCTTAAGCCCCTGGAATCTGGGAGAGCACTGTTGCTTTAAATATCTAAAATGATCAAGCTGCTTGTAAACATTCAAAATGGCTACACCCTCCAGACAGGCAAAAGTCCACAGCTCAGCCCGTCTTCCTCTTGCTGCTGCTTCGTCTTTGGTTCCCCAGCCACCAGATAAGTCCTCTGTGCCATCCCTAGCTAGCAGTCTGATTTTTAGGTTAATTCTTAGGTCCTACCACCACTCGGCAATCTCCAAGCTGTCTGTGCTGTCCAGATCACTCAGGATTGCTGCCAGACCACAGCTCCATATGTCTCCTTTTGTGGTATTTTCATGCAAATTATTCTGCTAGTTGGGGCTTAGTCCACTTCTACATCCTTCCCTTCAAGGGTCAGGGGTCCAGGATTATCTTCTGTGTCTGTGTTAATTGGTTCCCCTTTTCTTTGTTGAAGAGGGTCTGTGTTGTCTTTCTTCTTCTTCCACCACCTTACTGGAACTCCCTCTCTATATATATTTTTTCTTTATCTTTCTGCTTATTTGTTACCTCTCTGCCTTCTTTTCTTTTTTATTCTGTCCTACCTTTTCTTCCTTCCCTTACTCTTTTTCTTTTTTCTCTTTCCTTTTTGGATCCTGAAGTATAGGAGCCATCAACCTATTAAGAACATCGTTAACAATGCTTGCTACTGCCCCTCCCTGGATGGAGGGGTGCCCTAACATAGAGCAACCATTGTGTTCCCACATATTTGTGTTTGGTGGCTGGCATTTTCACCAGAAGCACGCAGTATTTTTTTTTTTCTTTTTTTTCCCTTCTTTGCAATTCTTCCCTCTTCTCCCTATTTTTCCTTCTTTCTTTTTATATTTTTCTTCCTCATCACCTCTCTTTTTTTCTTTTTTCTTTCTCATTTCTTTCCTCTTCTCCTCCTTGATTTCTTCTTCTTTCCTTTCTATTTCTTTTCCTCTTCACACCCCCCATTTTTTCAATCCCATAGAATGGGTGCCCTTCCCCTCTCCACAGTCAACAGCACCCACACTCACCCTTATGTGGATGATGGTGTGCACTCCCATGGACTGAGTTTTGCTTTCCTGCTGCAGCTGTGTTTGGCAGCTGTGATAGTTAAGGCTCTGTCAGCTTGGTTGGGCCTTGATTCTCAGTGGTTTAGTAGTTATGATGTAGTCATCCACCATGTTGAGATCTGATATAATGTAATCACTGCCATAATGAGATGTGCTATGCACAGCCAATCAGTTGAAAGGGAGTTTCCAATATATGCATGGACATCATGGCAAAGTTCTCTTGCTTTCTACTAGATCTGGAGCCTGCATTTGGCTCTTCATCAGCCTCTACAGCTGTGTGAGTCAAGAGAAGCCTCTGGCTTGATGTTTGACCAGTGGACTTGGGACTTGCCAGCCTCTATAACTGCATGAGCCATCTCCTTGAGATACATTATCTCTCTCTCTCTCTTTCTCTCTCATATATATATATAAGCTACATGGTTTTGCTTCTCTAGAGTACTCAACTTAAGACAGTACCTAACACTTGTGCTGGTATTTGTTTTTCTTCCTTACTCTTTTTTTTTCTTTTCTTCTCAGTTCCTTTCCTCTTCTCCTCCTTTTATTTCCTTCTTTTTTGTCACCCACTCTTCCTCCCATCCATATTCAGCAGTATGCACTCCTGTGAAACAAGTGCCACATTGCTGCAACAACCATGCTTAGTGCTAGCACTTATGCTAGTAATGTCCACACTTTTTTTTCTTCTTGCTTACTTGCTTACTTTTCTTCTTGTTCTTTCTTCTTAGATCTCCCTTCTTCCCTCTCTTGTTTTTTCCTTTTCCTTCTTCCTCTTTTCTTTTCTTTTTTTCCCCCTTTATGTTTCCCCAGAAGTTAGGAGCCAGAGTCCCTGCCCAGCCATTCACCACACGTCCCACTAACAATCTAGCCCCATTAGATCTATGACAGAAAGTAGCCAGCACCCTCCCAGACTGCTTTAATCTCCTCTGCATGATCAATTATCAGAGACTCAAGCCCACAACTCCCACCTACTACCAAATCCACTTGGAGACAGGTGGAGAACACTTCATCATTGCCAAAGTAGTGACTAGAGGGACATGCCTGCTCTCTTGCCCAGATATATTAAAACAAAACAAAACAGAAAATCAGAGTGAAATAAACCAACATTCAATCAACAAATTAATGTAATGACACTACAATGTCTCAGAGACAACCAAACCAAAAAACCAAACTCACTGCTGTCAAGTTGATTCCCACTCATAGTGACCCCCTTTGGGTTTCTGAGGCAGTAAATCTTTATGGACTTGATTGCCCAGTATTCCTTCTGTGGAATGGCTGGTGGGCTTGACCCACCAACCTTCTGGCAACTTCAAATCACATATATACACATGCACACACAAGAAAAAATAGTATAGGATGGTTTAAACAAGTGACTAAAATACAGGTTCTGCAAATATTCTGGAGGAAGAAATGTTATTACAGCTACATGACAAGGAATTCAAAAGAATTATATTTAAGTACTTTCCATGAATTGAATGAAAGTTCTAGGAATCAAGGAAAACACAGACAAAACTCTAGAAGAATTCAAAAATTATGCAAGAACAAATTGACAAAATAAAGTGAAAATTCAAAACCATACAGAAACAGTAAATAGAAATCCAGAAGATTATTTTAAAATTTTCAGAAATAAGTAATGCAAAGGACACAGGAAATGAATTAAATCAATGAAAGTCAGAATTAGTGAGATAGAAGACAAATCTCAATACAAGTCTGTTAGAGGCACAATCAAAAACAAAGAATAAAAAGAAGAAGAAAGCCTAAGAATTATGTGAGACACAATTAAGAGGAAGAATTTACATGTAATTGGAATTCCAGAATAGGAAAAGACAGCAAAGTACCAAGAAAATTGCTGAAGATTTGTTGGAAGAAAACTTCCTTAATATAATGAAAGATGAGAAGATATGCATTCAAGAAGCTTAAGAAGGTTGATGAACCCCAAATATGATAAATTCCAAAAGAAAATCACCATGACATATCTTAATCAACCTTTCCAAAATCAAAGACAAAGAACTAATCCTGAAAGCAGCTCAGGAAAAATAAAAATCACCTACAAATGAGAACTAATAAGACTAAGCTCTGATATCTCCCCAGAAACCACTCAGGCAAGAAGGCAATGAGATGACATATAAAATTTAGAAAGAAAAACTTTGGCCCCCCAAAATTACATATCCAGCAAAATTGTCCCTCAAATATGATGATAAAATTAGGGCATTCCAGATAAACAGAAATTAAGGGAATTTGTAAAAACCAGACTAAGCTTACAGGAAATTCTAAAGAGAGTCCTTCAGACAAAGAACCAAGAATAGCAGACAACAACTGAAGATTAAGACACATGATGACATCACCTCAAAATCAATCACAGATGTAAATAAGTAAAAGATGATAGCTACAAAGCAAAAAGAGAGAATAACTGATGTAGTTACAGAACTTCCAAAGGTAGAGGTAGGCAAGATGATATCAAGACAAAATAGATTGCTTTAAATTTGGGATGATAATAATAAATTACAGGGCAAGGTGAGAGAAAATTTATAAAGCATCATATCAAACTAAAAAAGAAGAAAATCTGAAAGTCTCAGTAAACACTAAAATAATAGCAATGAAGGAAATAATAAGGAAATCCATAAAAAAATAAACTCATCAGAAAAATACAGAGAACAAAGAAACCATCAATGCCACATACACACGCACACACACAGCAAAAAGGCAGCAATAAATTCCTATTGATAATTACACTGAATTTAAATGGATTAAATGCAGCATTCAAGAGATAGAGTAGCAGAATGAGTCAGAAAACATGACCCATCAATATTATGTCTACATGACAGAAGAGACAACAATAAACTAAAAATCAAAGGATGGAAAGAAATAGGAAGTCTCACAAAAATGGCAACAACAAAAAAAAAAGAGCAAAATTGGCAATATTAATTTCTGGTAAAATAGACTTTGAGGCAAATCTAACAAACAAGGCCAGGAGGGACATTATATAATGATAACAAGGTCAACCCAACAAGGGAACATAACCATAATAAATATCTATGCTTCTATGAAAGTGCCCAAAACACATAATGCAAACATTAACAGAATTGAAAAGAGAAAAGATAACTTCACAATAATACTAAGAGACTTTAATATTCCAGTTTCCATGAAGGACAGAACAAATAGAAACAAATTGAACAAAGATGCGGAAAATCTAAACAACAACCAACTAAACTTCATAGATATATGCAGACTATAACACTCAACAACAGCACAATATACATTCTTTTCTAGGGTACATGGGTCATTTTCAAGAATAGAATATATATTAGGCCACAAAACAAGCCTCAATAAATTTAAAAACATGGAAATATTACAAAACAACTTCTCGGATCACAATGCTGTGAAACTAGAAATCAGGAAGATCAAAGAAAAAAAAAATCAAATACATGGAAACCAAATAACACCCTGCTTAAAAACTACTGGGTAATAGAAGAAATAAAAATTCCTTGAATCAAATGGGAATTAAAACACAACATATCAAAATATTTGGGACACAGCAAAAACAATGCTCAGAGGAAAATTTATAGCAATAAAGTCCACGTCAAAAAAGAGAAAACCAAAATCAACACCTTAACCTAACGTCACCAGCAATTAGAAAAAGAACAGCAAAAAAAAGAAAAAGAAAGTGTGATAGTTATATTTGTGTGTCAACTTGGCTGGGCCTGGTTGAGTGACTGGGCAGCTGATGGTAGTTATTCCCCATGATGAGACTGGCAATCAGCTCCATGGTGGGATCTACCACAAGCAGCTGAGTAGCTGCCTTTGGGATGTGGTCTGCTTCCTATATATAAGGAGAAGCCTTGGGAATGATCTCTAGCTCATGGAACACTTGGGCCCTGTATGTAGCTGTGTCGTTGCTCAGCAGCCTGCTATGCTCTGCTGACCTTGGGACTTACAATGGACTTAAATTAATGGCCTGCTGTGTGGTCTGGTAACATTGGGACTGTGCCTTTTTCCTTGTCAACCTTGGGGCTTCTCAGCCTCAGCAGCCAGCAGCTGTCTGAGTGAAGAAACACCTCTAGCTCTGGGAGCAGGAGACAGAGCTAGACCCCAAGGTTGAGGGGCTTTCAGCCAGCTCCTAGAGCCTGGCACTTTGAACTTGGACTTAAAGCCTCCAAATTGTAAGATAAAACTCCTGTTTGTTAAGCCATCTCATTTGTGGTATATTTCTTGTCAGAGTGGCACTAGGTAACCAGAACAGAAAGCAAGCCCACAGTTACTAGAAGAAGGAACTAAAGATTTGAGCAGAAAGAAAAGAAATAGAAAACAGAAGAACAATAGAAAGAGTTAATAAGGTTAGAAATTTGTTCTGTGAAAGGAAATAAGATTGACAAACCATTGGCAAATTTAACAAAGGAATACAAGAAGAATGCAGTAGTTAGGTTTGTGTGTCAACTTGGCTGGGCCTGGTTGAGTGGCTGGGCAGCTAGATGTAGTGTTCCCCATGATGAGACTGGTAATCAGCTCTATGGTGGAGTCTACTGTGAGCAGCTGAGTAGCTGCCTTAGGGATGTAGTCTGCTTCCTGTATATAAGGAGAAGCCTCAGGGAATGGTCTCTAGCTTGTGAAATGCTTGAACCCTGTATGTAGCTAAGTCATTGTTCAGTAGCCTGCCATGCTCTGCTGATCTTGGGACTTGCAATGGACTTGAATTAAAGGTCTGCAGTGTGGTTTGGTAACATTGGGACTGTGCCTTTTTATTTGTCAACCTTGGGCTTGTCAGTCTCAGCAGCCAGCACCTGAGTGAAGAAAAGCCTCCAGCTTCAGTGGGCCACTAGCAAGAAGCAGAGCTGAAGCCCAAGGATGAGGGGCTTTGACCCAGTCCCTAGAGCCTGGCACTTTGAACTCGGACTTAGAGCCTCCAAACTGTAACAGAATAAACTCCTGTTTGTTCAAGCCATCCCATTAGTGGTATATTCCTGTCAGAAGTGCACTAGGTAACCAGAACACAGAAGATGCCAATAACATGAATAGGAAATGAAATAGTCAATGTCACAACAGAACCTACTGAAATAAAAAGGATAATAACAGAATACTGTGAAGAACTGTACTCCAACAAATTTGAAAACCTAGAAGATATGGACAAATTCCCAGAAACGCACTACCTACCCAAAGTAGCACAATCTGAGAAAGAAAATCTGAACAGACTCATCGAAAAGAAGGCACTGAACAAGTCATTTAAAAACAAACAAACAAACAAAAACTCCCAACAAAAAAAAAAAGTCTTGGCCCAAATGACTTCACTGGCAAATTCTACCAAACATTTAGAGAAGTGCTGACACCAATTCTACTCAAACTATTCCAGAATGTAGGAGGAATAAAAGACCAAACCCACTGTCATTAAGTCAATACCAATTCATAGCAACCCCCACAGGGTTTCAAGACTGTAAATATTTGCAGAAAGAAACTGCCTTCATCTTTCTCCTGCTGCGTAGCTGATGGGTTTGAACAACCTTTTGGTTAGCAGTCAAGTACTTCAATCACTATTCCACAAGAGCTCCATAGAAAGTAGAAAACCAAAAAAAAAAAAAAAAACCAAACTCACTACCATCGAGTTAGATCCGACTCATAGAGACCCCTCCTTGGGTTGCTGAGGCGGTATCACTACAGAAGTAGATTGCCCAATCTTCCTTGCAAGGAGTGGCTGGTGGGTTTGAACCGCCAGCCTTCTGGTTAGCAGTCAAATGCCTTATGCACTACTCCATCTGAGCTCCCAGAAGATAGAAAAAGATAGAATAATCCTGAACACATTCTATGAAGCAAGCATAAGCATAATTCTGACACCAAAACCAGGCAAACATATCAACAAAAAAGAAGTTATAGAACAATATCCCTTATGAACAATGATGCAAAAATTCCCCACAAAATCCTAGCCAATAGAATCCAACAACATATGAAAATATTATGCATCCTGACCAAGTGAGATTCATACCAAGTATGCCAGGGTGGTTTAATATTAGAAAAATAATCAACTTAACCCACCACATAAATGAAACAAAAGATAGAACCACATGATCATTTCAATAAACACAGAAAAGGCATTCACAAAATCCAACACCCACTCTTGATTTAAAAAAGCAAACACTGAGCAAAATAGGAATAGAAAGGAAATTCCTCAGCATAATTAAGGGCATATATATAAAATCAATGGCTAACATTATTTACAATGAAGAGACTGAAAATATTCTCTTTCAAATGAGAACCAGACAAGGATATCCTTTATCACCACTGCCATTCAGTATTGTATTGGAAGTCCTAGCCAGAGCAGTAAGACAAGAAAGGGAAATAGGAGCTCTAGTCGCATACTGCGTAAGGCATTTGACTGCTAACCAGAAGGCTGGTCGTTCAAACCCACCAGCCACTCCTCAGAAGGAAGACAGGGCAATTTACTTCCATAAAGATACTGACTTGGAAACCCAAGGAGGGGTTGCTATGAGTCGACATCAACTTGACAGCAGTGAGTTTGGTTTTTGTTTTGTTTTGTTTTTTGGAAATTGGCAAAGAAAATAAAAAATAGCTCTACTTGCAGATGACATGATCCTGTACACAGAAAATCCTAGATACTCAATGTGATAGTTGAAGATGTGTCAACTTGGCTGGACTCCAGTTGTGAGTGGTGGTTCCCATGATGGATCACATGACTGTGTCCTAAGCAGCCGGTCAGTCTAGGGGGAGTTTCCCCAGGGGTGTGGCCTACCTGTAATACTATCCCAGGGACAAACTGGAAGAACGGCATTCCGGACTATATACTTCCTG
>NW_006921858.1:4549123-4555774 GCF_000298275.1 Orycteropus afer afer | reverse complement strand
GCTTGTGAGCCATTTATCTAAGATAAATTTCTCTCTCTCTCTTTCTCTCTCTATAAATATATATATATATAAACTTTGCTGGTTTTTGTGTTTCTCTAGAGAACCCAATCCAACACACTCAATAAGTAAACTGCTGGAACTAATGGAAGAATTCAGCAAAGTGACAGGGTACAAGATTAACAAACAAAAATCAGTTGTATTCCTCTGCACTAACAAAGAGACCTCTGAAAAGGAATCAGAAAAACAATACCATTTATAATAGCCACCCAAAAGATGAAGTATTTAGGAATAAATCTAACCAGAGACACAAAAAGACCTATGCAATGAAAACTACAAAATACTACCAAGAAACCAAAAAAAAGACCAACATATGGAGGAATATATCATGCTCATGAATAGGAAGACTTAACATTGTGAAAATTTCAATACTACCTAAAGCAATCTACAGATATAAGGCAATCCTGATCCAGATTCCATCATCATACTTTAAAGAGATAGAAATAACAATCACCAGTTTCATATGGAAAGGAAAGAGACCCTGGATTAGCAAAGCACTACTGAAAAGCAAAGTAGGAGGCCTCACACTTCGCAAGCTCAAAACCTACTATACAGTCACAGTAGTCAAAACAGCCTGGTATTGGTATAATGACTGACACATAGACCAATAGAACAGAATTGAGAACCCAGAAGTAAATCCATTCACCTATGGACAGTTTATCTTTAACTAAAAACCAAACAGCAAACGCACTGCCATCAAGTCGGATCTGACTTACAGTGACCCCTCCTTGGGTTTCCGAGGTGGTATCACTATGGAAGTAGAGTGCCCTATGAAAAGATAGTCTCTGTAACAAATGGTGCTGACAAAACTGGATATTCATTTGCAGAAAAATGAGACATGATCCATATACAAAAACTAGTGCAAGATGGATCAAAGACCTAAATGTAAAACCTAAAACCATAAAGATCATCAAAGAAAAAACAGGGTTTTTAATACATGCCACAAACACACTATCAAACATAACTGAAACTACATAAATAGACAACTGGGATCTCCTACAACTTGAAAAGTACATCAATAGGCATCACCAAAAGAGTAAAAAGAGCACCTACAGACTTGGAAAAAAAAATTGGCAACAACATATTGGACAGGGGACTAATCTCTAAAATTTATAGAACACTTCAACACCTCCACAACAAATGACAAACAGTCCAATTTAAAAATGGGCAGAGGACATGAACAGACACTTCACCAAAAAAGTCATCCAGGCACCTAACAAACACATGAAGAAATGGTATAAAAACTATGACACTAACAGATATCTGCTCCCACATGGGCACTGTAGCATTATTCAAAATACCAAAAAAATGGAAAAAACCTAAATGACCATCCACGAATGAATGGATACAAAAATCTACTGTCCATATATTCGATGGAATACTATGCAACATTAAAGAACAACAATGAATCTGCAAAACACTTCATAATATGGATGAACCTAGAGGACATTATGCTGAGTGAAATTAGTCAATCACAGAAGAACAAATATTGTATGAGACTACTACTGTAAAAAGTCAAGAAATGGTTTACATATAAAAAGAATCATTCTTTGAAGGTTACGAGGGTGGGAGAGGAAGAGAGGTTAAATCACTAACTAGAGGATAGACAAGTATTGACTTGAGTGGAGGGTAAAGCAATATACAATAAGGAGGAGGTCAGCACAAAATGACCAAGAGAAAGGAAGACACTGGGTGGAGTGCAAGAGTTAAAGGCAACAAAGTAAAATTATAACATACACAATTTTATGATAACATTAATAACAATGATCTCTGAGTGGATACATAGATAAACTCTCAAGCTGAACAGAAGTGGAAAGGCATGAGACTGCTCCCAAGAATATATGTAAGTTTGACAGAGGCTATTTCTACATATGTATTGATATTTGCTGCAAATGTATCAATGAATATAGTAGAGCACACAGGAGGCAAAGTTATGAAATTTCTTAGTCGTAACCAAACACCTTGAGAGAATGAGTGGCTAGAAATGGATGCTCATGACCATAGTCTGAGGGAATACTAAGGCCAACTGGCATAACATAGTTCACAAAGACAATATTTTACACCGTACTTTGGTGAGTACGAACTGGGGTTTAAAAGCTTGTGAGCAGCCATCTAAGGTACATATTGGTCTCTGCATTTGGAGAAAAGATGAGTGAAGAAAATCAAAGATGCAAGGAAACTAATGGGTTACAAGAACCTCAGCCTTCATGACTGAGACCAGAACTAGACGGTGCCTGCCTACCATTGCTGACTACTCTGAACAGGATTGCAATAGAAGGTCCTGGATAAAGAAGGAGAAAAATTTAAAACAAAACTCAAAATCATTAAAAAAGAAAAAAAGACTGAACTTAGAGGTCTGAGAGGGACTGCTGGAACCCCCTATGGCCCTTAGACATCCTTCAAGCCTGGAACTGAACTCACTCCATGGGTCAACTTTCAGCTAAACAATAGACAGGTCTATAAGGTGAGGCATGCATTCATTAGAACAATCAACCATATGAGATCAAAAGGGCAGCATTTGCCTAGGATGAAGCCCAGAAGGCAGGAAAGCACAGAAAAGAAGGTGGAAAGGAAATGGCAAAGAAAGGGAGGAAGTGGAAGAGTGCTATTATATTGTAGAGATTATAATCAATGTCACAAAACAAAATGTGTATGAGATATTTAATGGAAAACCAATTTTCTCTGTAAACTTTCATCCAAATCACATAATAATAATAATAAAATAATAATAAAACAAGCAGACAAATCAAATGCCTTTCAAGAGTAGATTTAGTAATTACATTGTAATATCATCAAACCTTGGGTTACTGCATTGTATCTTCATGCTATCATATCATTCATTAGATTGAGAATTTCATCTTCCTCTTGTTAATCTCAGATTCCTCAGTAGTTTATGAAGCTAAGGTTTTAACCTATCAAGATATAACATTCCATTTTCCTCTTAATCTTTCACTTTGATCACAGTTTTCTTGACATACAGAAGGATTATATTAATATACTTAAATCTACCATTTTGTTGTACTACTGGGGTCATGCCAAGAAAGATTTTTCCACATAGAATGTTATGTCTATTACCAGTGTATTTTTTCTAGTAGTTTTCTGTTACATTTATTTATTTAATTTTTAAATTTATATCGTTGCCTCTAATATGGTATTACAAGTAAGGACATAATTATGTTCCTTTTTAAATGGCTATATTATTAACTAACTGATTCTTTTCTTTTTTAAAAACCACATTATGAACCCTTAAGAAACACTGAATATAACCAAATTATGATTCAGGGTTAGATACAATTTAAAAACAGTTCAATTCTAAAATAAAAGTTATTGTAGGTGATAAAAGATATATACACAACCATGTTCCTCTGAGCATTATTTACAATAACAAAAAGATGGAAACCACCTAGGTGCCCATCAACAGAAAAATGAATAACCAAGCTATGTATGGTACATACACACAATGGAATACTATGAAATCCTAAAAAATAATGTAGAATTTGCAACAAGTGTATTTGTATGTTCTGTAAGAATTCCTAGGTATGGACTTCTGGTAAGATGGAGGAATAGGCAGACAAGTGACACAGATCCTCTTCAACAAAGAAAAGAAAAACCAATTGACAGAGATACAGAAGATAAACCTGGAACCCTGAGCTTTGAAAGGAACTATACAGAAGTGGATTAGGCACCAACTAGTGGAAAAACCTGAACGAAAACTGAGTACAGAGATGGTCAGAGTTGCAGACTGCCAGCTACTCTGATGAGACCAACAAACTGAATATTTCCAAGTGGTGCTGGGACCTAAGAATTGACCTAAAGATTAGTCCTGGTCACCAAGGGCTGCAGGGACAACTGCTCTGGTGGCCTATGACTAGGAAGGGAAACAGAAAGGAGGGAAACAACCTGAGCTGTGGACTTTCTGCTGTCCGGAGGGCACAGCCATTTTGATTGTTTTCATGTGGCAGCCATTTTGGATATTTAAAATGGCCAAGGGTGCAGCCATTTTGAATGTTTACAAGTGGTGGCCATTTTGGATATTGAAAGTGACCGAGGGTGCAGCCATTTTGAATGTGTACAAGTGGAAACCATTTTGGATTTTAAAGTGATAGCATTCTCATTCGGATTCCAGGGACCTAAGAACAGGCTCTGTTTGCCAGGGTCAACAAGGACATACGAGAGGCTGACAAAGGAAAGGAGACAGGTGATGAATGTGTAAGTGCTGTCAACTAGTGAATAGAGGAGCACAGCATGTATAGATAACTTACAAACACAACAAAGGAAATGAAAATTGTGGGCAAGTTACTCCAACATATAATCACCAATTAAATATAAATGCAAAAATGTTACAATGCCGCAGAGACAACAGCATCACAGTCCACACAAAGAAGCAAGATAAAGCAGGAGAAACAAGGGACCAGGAAACAGACCCAAAACACATCCCTGAGGAAGACGCAGCACCGGAACTCTCTGATAAGGAATTCAAAAGAATTATCTTTAGGTATCTTCAAAGGATTGAGAGACACACCAAGGAAAATACAGACAAAACCCTAGAAGAATTTTGGAAGAAAATATAAGAATAAAATGACAAAATAAATGAAAATTAGAAATGATTCTAAATCTACAGATAGAAATCCAGAAGATTAATACTAAATTGTTAGAAATAGATAACACATTGAAAGGGCAAAGGAGTAGAATTGATGCAATGGAAGACAGAATTAATAAGATTGAAGAAAAATACCTGAATACTTCTTTGGAAAGGGATCAATCAGAAAAAAGATCAAAACAAAAAGAAGAAAGCCTAAGGTTCATGTGGGATACCATCAAAAGGAATAACCTATGTGTCATTGGAATTCCAGAACAGGAAGAGAAAAATGAAAAATGAAACTGAGAAAATTGTCCAAGATTTGTTGGAGGAGAAATTCCTTGATATGATGAAGGATGAGAATATCCATTCAGGAAGTCCAATGAACCCCAAACAGAATAGACCACAAAAGAAAAACACCAAGACATATCATCATCAAACTCACCAAAACCAAGACAAAGAAAGAATCATGAGAGCAGCAGAGGAAAAACCAAAAGTTACCTACAAGGGGCAACCAATAAGACTAAGCTCGGATTTCTCGACAGAAGCCATGCAGGTAAGAAGACAGTGGGATGATGTATGTAAAACACTGAAAGAGAAAAATTTCCAACCAAGAATTATGTACCCAGCAAAATTGTCCCTCAAATATGATGGTGAAATTAGGACATTTCCAGATAAGCAGAAATTAAGGGAATTTGTTAAAACCAGACCAACCTTACAAGAGATGCTAAGGGGAGCCCTTTGGACAGAGAACCAGTGACAATAAACAACTGACCATTAACACACATGATGATATAACCCAGAAACCAACCCAGCTATGGAAGTATCCAAAGTAAATAAGCCTACAAGATTGTAAACAGGGAACCAGAGACATCAACCAACAAATGAGGACAACTACAAACCAAAAAGGGGGAAAAAAAATCTGTGTCATTACAGAACTTCTAGATGGTAGGGAGGTCAAGACAACTACAAGTAGAATGGACTGTTCTGAACTTGAGAAGAAAACTATAAATCACAGAGTAACCTCAAAGAAAAATAATAAAGCTTCACATCAAAATAAAAAAGAGAACCAGCATAAATATTCAGCAAATACTTAAACAATAGCAATGAAGGAAATGATAACATGATTCATAAACAAAACAACCTCAGCATCGAAAATTATATGGAACAAAGAAATCGACACAATGAAAAAGCACATGACAAAAATGACAGCAACAAATTCATATTTGCTGATAATTACGTATCTGGCAAGGGACTTATTTCTAAGATTGATGGAAAACTCCAACACCTCAACACCAAAGGAATTAACAATCCAATTGAAAAATGGGCAAAGACATGAATAGACACTTCACCAAGGAGGATATTGAAGTGACCAGCTAATACATGAAAAGATGCTCACAATTGTTGGCCATCAGAGAGATGTAAATCAAAACAACAATGAGATATACTGTCTCACCCCAGCACTGATGTCAAGGTTCAATAAGACAGAAAATAACAAATGCTAGTGGGTATGTGGAGAGATGGGGACTCTCATACACTGCTTGTGTGACTGTGAAGTGACACAACCACTGTGGAAAGCAATACGGTGATTCCTTAGAAAGTTGGAACTGGAGATACTATTTGACCCAGCAATCCCATTACTAGGTATATATCCTAGAGAGGTGAGAGCTAGTATAGGAACAGATACATGCACGCTCATGTTCATCACAGGACTATTTACAATGGCAAAAAAGTGGAAACAATCTACATGCCCATCAGCCGAAGAGTGGATGACCAAACTATGGTACATACATACTGGAATGCTATGCAGCACTAAAGAATAATGTGGATGAACATAATATGGATGAACTTGGAGGACATTATGCTGAGTGAAAAAAATCAATCACATGACAGATATAGTATTAGTTTGTTGTTGTGGAGGGTCAAGGAAAGGTTTATATAAGGAGGGAAACTTTGTTGGTTGCCAGGCGTGGGAGGGGAAGGAAGGCAACATTGTAAAAAAAAAAAAAAAAAAA
>NW_006921858.1:4543183-4547547 GCF_000298275.1 Orycteropus afer afer | reverse complement strand
GATAGGTAGAGACAAGTATTGATTTGGGTGAAGAGAAGGGCAAAGTACCAAATGTGAGTGATCAATATGGTGGCATTGAGGAAGAGTAAGACCTAGAGAGGTGCATGGGAGTTACAGAAAAAAAGATGAAGCCTTTTGCACATACAGTACTGTGTTGTCAGTGATAGCAAGCATTGATTTATGGGTGGATAGATGAGTAGACAGGATGAACAATCAGGTATATCTATGTAGCGGGAAGTGTGGCCATGACCATGTATAGGATTGGCAGTGTTTCTACAAGTGTATTTGTATATTCTGTAAGAATGTCCAGGTATAGAGATGGTGGAATAGGCAGACAAGCTACACTGACTTTCTTCAACAAAAAAAAGAGAAACTAATTGACAGAGATATAGAAAATAATCCTGGAGCCCTGACCTTTGAAAAGAAGTAGACAGAAGTGGATTAGGCACCAAACAGTAGTAAAACATGAATGAAAACAGTGAGTATGGAGATGGAGGGAGCTGTGGACTGTCAGCTACTCTGACAGTACCAACAGCCTGAATATTTCCAAGTGGTGATGGACCTGAAAATTGACCTACAGGTCAGCCCTGGTTGCCAGGGGCTGCAGGGACAACTGCACTGGTGGCTGACGATTAGAAAAAGAAACAGCTAGGAGGGAGACAACCTGAGTTGTGGACTTTCAGCTGTCCAGAGGGCACAGCCAATTTGATTATTTACAAGCAGTAGCCATTTTGGATACTTAAAGTTACAGCATTCTCATTAAGATTCCAGGGACCTAAGAATAGGCTCCATTTGCCAAATATGGCAGGGACATAGTGGAGGCTGACAACAGGAAAGGAGATAGGTGGTGAGTGTATAAGTACTGCCAACTAGCAAATAGAGGAGCACAGTACCCTGCTTACTAAGATAACATCCAAAGAAAATGAAAACTGTGGGCAAGTCATTCTAACATACAATTACCATTTAAATATAAACACAAAAATATCATAATGTCTCAGAGACAGCAGAACATAACATTCCACAAAAAGAAGAAAGATAAAGAAGGAAAAAAAAAAAGGAACCAGAATACAGACACAGAACACATCCTTGAGAAAGAAGCAGCATTGGAACTCCCTGGAAAGGAATTTAAAAGAATTATATGTAGGTACCTTCAATGAATTGAGAGACAGATTAAGGAAAACACTGACAAAATTGAGGAAAGCACTGACAAAACCTTAGAACAATTTCAAGAGAAAATACAAGAACAAAATGACAAAATAAATGAAAAATTAGAAACAATACAAAATCTGCAGACAGAAATACAGAAGATTAATACTGAATTTTCAGAAATAGATAACACTTTGGATGGGCAAAGGAGTAGAATCAAATCAAGGAAAGGCAGAATTAATTAGATTGAAGATAAATACCCTAATACTCCTTTGGAAAGGGGTCAATCAGCAAAAAGATTAAAACAAAATGAAGAAACCCTAAGGTTCATGTGGGATTCCATTAAAAGGAATAACCTATGTGTAATTGGAATTCCAGAACAGGAAGAGACAAATAAAACCACAGAAAAAATTGTCGAAGATTTGTTGGAAGAGAATTTCCCTGGTATGATGAAAGATGAGAATATACTCATTCAAGTAGTCCAAGAACCCCAAACAGGATAGACCCCAAAAGAAAATTACCAAGGCATATCATCATCAGATTCACCAAAACCAAAGACAAAGAAAGAATCCTGAAAGCACCATGGGAAAAGCAAAAAGTTACCTACAAGGGACAATCAATAAGATTAAGCTCGGATTTCTTGGCTGAAGCCATGCAGACAAGAAGTAAATGGGATGGTATATAAAAAACCCTGAAAGAAAAAAATTTCCAACAAAGAATTTTATACCCAGCAAAACTGTCCCTAAAGTATGATGGCTAAATTAGGACGTTTTCAGATAAGCAGATATTAAGGGAATTTGTTAAAACCAGACCAACCTTACCAGAGATGCTAAGGGGAGCCCTTTGGACAGAGAACCAACAACAGCAAACAACTGACCATTAACACACATGATGACATAACCTAGAAACTAACCCAGTTGTGGAAGTATCCAAACTAAATAAGCCTACAAGATTGTAAACAGGGAACCAGAGACATCAATTGACAAATGAGAACAACTACAAACCAAAAAGAGCGAAGAAATTGTGTAGTTACAGAACTTCTAAATGGTAAGGAAGTCAAGACAACTGCAAGATAGAACAGACTGTTCTAAACTTGGGTGGAAAATTATAAATCACAAGGTAACCTCAAAGGAAAATAAACTTTCAGATCAAAATAAATAACAGGACAAGCACAAATATTTAGCAAATACAAAAACAATAGCAACAAAGGAGGTTGCTAACATGATTCATAAACAAAACTAGCTTAGCCCAGAAAATTATATGATCAAAGAAATCAGCAACACCATGAAAAAGCACATAACTAAATGACAGCAACAAATTCATGTTTGTTGATAATTACACTGAATGTCAATGGATTAAATGCACCACTCAAGAGACGGAGAGATGCAGACTGGATGAGAAAATGTGACTCATCACTATGCTATCTACAAGAAAAACACTTTAGAGAGAAAGATAAAAATAGACTAAAAATCAAAAGTTGGAAAAAGATATATCAAGCAAATGGCAACCATAAAAGAGCAGTGGTGGAAATATTAATTTCTGATAAAATAAAATTGACTTGAAGACAAAAACCACCATAAGAGACAAGGAAGGACATTATATAATGATTAAAGGATTTATTGAACAAGAGGACATAACAATAATAAATATCTATGCACCCAATGAAAGAGGCATAATACATAAACCAGACTCTAACAGAATTGAAAAGACAAATAGATGACTCCACAATCATAGTACCAAAAACTCCAAACTCATCACCATCAAGTTGGATCTCACTCATAGAGACCCCTCCTTGGGTTTATGAGGTGTTATCATTATGGAAGTAGATCGCCCAATCTTCCTTCTGAGGATTAGGTAATGGGTTTGAACCTCTAGCCTTCTGGTTAGCAGTCAAATGCCTTAGGCACTATGCTACCAGAGTTCCTACAATATATACCAGTTTCAGTCACAGATGGAACAACTGGAAAGAAACTCAACAATAACACAGAAGAACTAAACAATAAAATCCACCAGCTTGACCTTATAGACATCTACAGAGAACTTCACCCAACAACAGCACAATAAACATTCTTTTCCAGTGTGCACAGAACATTCTCCAGGATAGACTATATATATGTTAGGTCACAAAGCAAGCCTCAATAAATTTAAAAACATTGAAATACTGCAAAGCATATTCTCAGATCACAATGCTGTAAAATTAGAAATCAACAATAGGAAGATGAATGGAAAAATAGCAAACACATGGAAACCAAATAACACCCTCCTTGAAAATGGGTAATAGAAGAATAAAAAATGAAATTAAAAAAATTCCTTGAATCAAATGAGAATGAAAACACAACATACCAAAATCTTTGGGACACACCAAAAGCAGTGATCAGAGGCCAACTTGTAGCAATAAATGCACACATCAAAAAAGAAGAAAGCCAAAATCAACACCTTAACCCAACATCTGCAACAATTGGAAAAAGAACAGCAAAAAAAAAAAAAAAAAGCCTAAGGTCACCAGGAGAAAAGAAATAATAAATATTTGAGCAGAAATAAATGAAACAGAAAATAGAAAGAATAGAAAAAATAAGCATAGTGGTTAAGGCACTTGACTGCTAACCAGAAGGCTGGTGGTTCAAACCCACCAGCCACTCCTCAGAAGGAAGATGGGGCAATCTACTTCCATAGTGATACTGCCTCGGAAACCCAAGGAGGGGTTGCTATGAGTCGGGCCCGACTTGACGGCACATAACAACAACAACAACAGAAGTTGGTTCTTTGGAAAGATTAATAAAATTGACAAATCACTGACAAATTTAACAAAGAAAAAGAGGGAGAGAATACAAATAACATGAATAACAAACGAATTGAGTGACACCACAACAGAACCAACAGAAATGGAAAGGATAATATCAGGATAAAATTAAGAACTATAGGAGCTCTGGTGGCATAGTGTCTAAGGCGTTTGACTACTAACCAGAAGACTGGCGGTTCAAACCTACCATCCATTCCTCAGAAGGGAGACTGGTCAATCTACTTCTGTAGTGATACTGCCTCAGAAACCCAGGAAGGGGTCAGTATGAGTCAGATCTGACTCAATGGCAGTGAGTTTGCTTTTGTTTTCTTTTTTAATGAAGAACTATATTCTAACAAATTTGCAAATGCAGAAGAAATGAATAGATTTCTAGAAGCATACTACTTACCTAAACTAACAGAGGCTGAAGTGAAAAATT
>NW_006921858.1:4517190-4541878 GCF_000298275.1 Orycteropus afer afer | reverse complement strand
ATAAGGCAAGAAAGGGAAATCAAAGACATTCAAATTGGTAAGGAAGAAGTCAAACTATCCCTATTTGCTGATGATATGATCTCATACATAGAAAACACAAGAGACTCAACAAAAAAAAAAATACTGGAACTAATTGAGAGATTTAGCCTAGTGTTGGGATAAAAGATCAGCATACAAAAATCAGTTGGATTCCTCTACTCCAGCAAAGAGATTGCTGAAAATGAAGTAGGGAGATCAATACCATTTACAATAGCTACCAAAAAAATTAAATACATGGGAATAAATCTCACCAGGGACACAAAAGACCTGTACAAAGAAAACTACAAATCACTACTCCAAGAAACCATAAGAGATCTATATAAATGGAAGAACATACCATGCTCGTGGATAGGACATTGAACACAGTGAAAATGTCAATGCTACCCAAAGCAATCTATACAATCAATGCAGTCTCAATCCAGATCCCATCAGCATTATTTAAGGATATGGAAAAACCCATCACTAATTTTGTATGTAAAGGAAAGAGACGTCAAATAAGTAAAGCAGTATTGAAGAAGAAGAACAAAATAGGAGGTCTCACACTCAGATCTCAAACCTACTATACAGCCACAGCAGTCAAAACAGCCTACTACTGGTACAATGATAAATGGAAATTGAAAATGAGATACTCGACTTACATCAGAACCAACTTACCACAGGGTTGTAGAAACCAAATGCCCTCAAAAGTTGGAAACTACCTGTATATGTATGTATATATACAATGCAACCTGTGAGTGCTGGCACTCACAGGGGCTGCGTTGGTGTTTTGCGTCTCACAAGTTTTCCACCTTTGAAAGGATGCAGTCTTACCACACTGTTCTATCACTCTTTATTGGGAAATATTTGACTTCTCCTTCTCTCACAGGTTGCCACATTACACAGGTTCCAGCTTTTACAGGTTTTACTGTATATAAAATCTAAAATTATATGAACTATGAATCATCTATCTCAATAACAATAATAGAATGCAGAGTATGAAACTGGGATTTGCAATTGCTTTTCAAACTGTTGGGTTTGGAGAAAGGTCAGATACCTTGTTTTCAAAACCAGAAGTTTTTCTCAGGACTGAAGTCAAAATCATAAATGCTACAGAAGAGGGAAAAAGGGAAAATTTTCTTGTTTTAATCTGCAACACAAAGTCCAGTATCCTTGAGATAGGAAGCACTGCAAGAAGAAGGGAATAAACAAGTACTACCAAAGGAAAATTGTTGCTTAATTATGCCTACTGCCCTGGTCTTCAGGTGGAAACTTCACATTTCCTAACCTAATGTTTGGCAGCACTAAGTCAAATCAGTAATGGTTCATCACAACACTCTCCATCTTCATGAAATAACCTTGTCTCTCATTGAATTTATTTTTTCTTCTTTCTTGGACTCCTGCTTTTTATCTTTCTTCAACTCTGTGCTTTGCTTCAATTGCAGAATCAATGTTTGAATTTTAAAATTTTAAAATTCAGCTTAAGCTGAAAGTGATATCCTTCTAAAGGCAGTGGAATTCATACTCATTCTTATCTTCCAACTTCCTCTCTATCTTCTTGGTTATAGACAAATTCTCGGTATCTATAAAGATGGTATTTGCATATTTTTGCATACATTACATCATTACATTCTCCTTCAACTGAGCAAAAAGGCTTATTGTCATTTGGAGAAAAAATATCTCAGCAGTAATTCTGTGCTTCTTGCCCAAATATAAAGTTTTAACATAGAAGATGGTATTTTCACTAAAGCTCATTTTGGAACAGTTAATAATGCTTTCTCCTCCTACCTGTACCCAAGGCACCATGAAGATAGACCTTCCATACTTACTGGGGAACATGAGAATGTAATGTTCATCAAGGTTATGAGATAAAGATCGCCCTATGTTGCATACCCCAACTGACATCCCAATGAATTTTTTACTTAGTCCATACATAAGCATTGACTTGTACTTTCCTGTTAAAACATTCAGTATAAAAGGTGAAATGGGTGAATGATGGGAAACTTGTTCAAACATGAATGTCACGCTGGTTTTGGACACCCAGACAACAGATTCTTCAGAAATTAGCTCTGTGTTCTCATCAGTGTCATTAGGCAATGCCCCAGTGAAGCTGAAAGATCTCATGCAAAAAGGAATTGCATAATGTGATAGTTGGAGTTGTGTGTCAACTTGGCTGGACCACAATTCTGTGTGGTTTAAGCAGTTGTGATGTGGTGATTCCTATGATGGAATCAGATGAATATGTTTTGAGCAGCCACTCCGTTGAAAAGGAGTTTCCAGTATATTTATGGACATCCTGGGAAAAAAGACATTCTTCTGTGGATTGGGATTCTGTTGTGCTGCCTACAACTGTCCATGAGTGAACAATCCACCATTCAGCCTCAAGATCTTGGATTCGCCATTCGTTGGAGTCAACAGCCAGTATACTACCTGCCAACCTTGAGCTCCTCAGCCCCTGCAGCTGCAAGAGTCGGGAAAAGCCTCCAGCTTGACGTTTGATCCAAGAACTTTGGACTTGACAGCTTCTATAAGTGTGTGAGCCATTTTCCTAAGATAAATTTTTTTCTGTCTCTCTATATAAGCTTTACTGGTTTTGTTTCTCTAGAGAACCCAGTCTAACACAGATAGCTTTTTGGCAACCGATTCTTTCCTTGCTGAATGAAAAGCTGAGAAGATGATTTCATAATCTGAATGACTCAATTCCTGGGATCTTTTGTGTCACTGATGCTTACAAAACAGCCCAGATGTGCAAAAAACTCTGCATACATTTCTAAATGATCTGCTTTCAAGAACGAATGTTTGAAGAACTATTTTAGTAAGATCTACTCCAATCCTAACCTATGACAAGAGCTACATGATAATACTCTTCCACTGACCCTACCTCCTCTTCATCATCTTTATGGTCATGGGAATCGAAAAGCTCAGCATCTCTTGTTCCATGTCTACAGGGTGGACATGGAAGAAGTAAGTGATTCTGTGGTGTCTGGGTACTTTACACAATTTACTGAGCTGCTGTGTATCAAGACTGATACAGATCCAGAGGAATCTTTTAAGTGCTTTGGGGGCAAGCCACTTTGATGGAGTTCAGCATCATAGAATTCATCCTCACCACTAGAATAAGAAGGGGTCATGCTGGCGAAGTGATTAAAGTGCTCAGTTGACAACAAAAAGGTTGGTGGATCAAACCTATCAGCAGATCTGTAGGAGAGATGTAGCAATCTGCTCTGTAAAGATTACAACCTTGGAAACCCTGTGGGGGGCAGTTCTACACTGTCCTATACAGTTGCTATGAATTGGAATCTACTCAATAGCAATGTTTGGTTTGCTAGAATAAGAGAACTCTGAGACTGTATTTGAAGAAAGATTAACTGGCTTGCAGAAGCTAGACTGCTAGGAGGTGGGGAGTGGTCACTGCCTGTAACATTTGGTGCTGGAATTTGAGGACATCACAGGGTAGCTAATACAGGTCCAACTATTAGGAAGTGTTCTGGTTACCTAGTGTTACTCTGACAATATACCACAAATGGGATGGCCTTAACAAACAGGAGTTTATTCTCTTACAGTTCAAGAGGCTTTAAGTGCAAGTTCAAAGTGCCAGGCTCTAGGGGCTGGCTGAAAGCCCCTCAACCTTGGGGCCCAGCTCTGCCTCCTGCTCCCGGCCCACTAGAGCTAGAGGCGTTTCTTCTCGCAGACAGCTGCTGGCTGCTGAGGCTGAGAAGCCCCAAGGTTGACAAGGAAAAAGGCACAGCCCTGATGTTACCAAATCATATGGCAGGCCATTAGTTCAAGTCCATTGTAAGTCCCAAGGTCAGCAGAGTGTGGCAGGCTGCTGAACAACGACACGACTACATGCAGGGTCCAAATGTGCCATAAGCTAGAGACCATTCCCAAGGCTTCTCCTCATATACAGGAAGCAGACCACATCCCAAAGGCAGCTACTCAGCTGCTTGTAGTAGATCCCACCATAGAGCTGATTGCCAGTCTCATCGTGGGGAATAATTACCACCAGCTGCCCAGCCACTCAACCAGGCCCAGCCAAGTTGACACAAAAATATAACCACCACAGGGAGGATGGACAACTGAGCAGATTCTGGAGGTAAGACAGTCTGGGAAGGTGTTGGGCAAATTACAGTTTTACAGTGTAGTAAATTACTTAGTGTGATTTTTCTACCCATAAGTCTTTGTAAACTCCAAGGTGGGATTTTCTATGAGCAACTGAGGAGCTCCTGATTGCTGAAGTTGTCCACCTAGAGTATTTCTGTTGGAAGTGGCACAAAACAATGTTCTGGGAGGTTCCCACTCTCTCTCAGGTGCTTAGAGTTCTGATTGGCTAGTTTGACCACCCTGCCGGGCTCAAAAGGAGGCCTCCTAGAGGCAGAACTCTCTGACTGCTGGTTGAGGAAGACATGCTGCTGAAAGAGACACGCGCCCCGGAAAGAGACACGTGCTGCTGGGAAAGATATGCAAGAGAACCGTGTTGCTGAGTAAGACACCGAGGGACATGCACTGCTGGGGGAGAGACTATGAGAGACTTGGCTGAGAGATGGTGGGCTGGGAGAGAGACTGAGCGCTTTTCCTGAATTTGAATTGTAGCCTGGTGCTTCCCTAATAAACTCTATAATCTGTGAGTTCTGTGTGGCCACTGCAGCAAATTATCGAACCCAGGAGAGAGGTGGTGGGTGCTATGGGAGGAACGGTTGGAGAAAGGGCTGGAGGGAGGCAGCATGTCTGGCCTTGTAGGAATAGGCCTTGGGTTACTGCTGGTAATCCTGCCTTCCTCTTGTAGGGTTAGAGGAGGTTGGAAGATGTGGCCTCCTTGTCCCTTTTGCAAGTTTCAATGGACTAGATTGACATATTGCATCTACAAAAAAAAAAAAAAAAAAAAAAAACCCACCAAACTCACTGCTGTCAAGTGTTTCCAATTCACAGGGTTTCCAAGGTGGTATCTTTACAGAAGTACATCACCCAATCTTCCTTCTGCTATAATTCCATCTACATGCTTCTCTGTATTACTGTGGCCTTTATCTAACCGCAACAATATAATGTAGTGCTTAGTTGATTCTACCATGTTATTTGTTGTCTCTGAGTTTCAATTTTCCCTCTCTGTTCAGCACCTTTGCAGTTTTAAAGTTTACTGTTAAAAAGCTTTGTTTTATCAAAATTTGTTGATAAGCATCAGCCTCATTGATAAGTTTCCTATGAAAGTCTTGGACACTAGCAAAATATCCTGAGTCCAGATCCCCCTAAGGTGACGGGAGGGAGGCAGGGAGAAGAGCAACATTCCAGCCCATGGCCTGGTCCCCAGGCAAGCAACAGGGACAGTTAACCCATCAATTCATGAATAATTCACCTTTTTCAGGACTACTTGAAATGCCACCCTAATCATACATTACAATGTTATACAGTACAACATGATTTACCCCGGGTTTAAAAACTAATAGTATTCAAAATAATAGAGTTTTGTCAATGTTATTTTCTATATTCATCTGATTTGTGAAAACTAGGCATTTAAACCTAAGAGATGATTTGTTGTTTTCTGTGGCTCATGAAGGTGGTGTGACTGTCAGTCTGTGAAAAGGGGTGATACCCAGGGAGCTCACTCTGGGAGTGAGTGGTGCATATTATAGCAGGTGGGAGAAAAAAACTGACTCTTTTAGGGACTATTTAAAATTACTTTTTAAAAATCCTCAAAGGTATGAATGTACTTCATTTACTACTGAGCAATAAATGCTTCAGATTTACAGGTTGAATAAAAATTTTGGAAAGAATATGTATCAGATGAACAAGCAGGTGTCTGATGGGATCTCTCTTTAAAAGGATTGTTACAGCATCCTCTTTTTCAGTTTCTACAGAATCTGCCTCAACAAATCTTTTTATGGAATCTTGCCACTCTCTGGAGCATAAATCAATAAAGTCACTGGTAAATAATATTTTCCAGTACTTTTAAATTATTGCCAATTTTTTTTCTGCCCATGTTAAGAAAATAAGCATGCTTTGCAAATTCTGATTTTTACTGTAAGAATGAAACTACATTCTAAAGGAAATAATTAAGTCTGCTTATGCCTTTTTATTATGTTTTGTTTTTATGTCCATATTCTTATCTGACTCCAGCAGCACACCGAGTTGATGGTTATAGTTTTTACATTTTAATGTTAGAGTTAGACAAGCCTCTCCTATTATTCCTACTTTAAAAAAAACACAAAACACTGGAGCTGTTATTTCAAATTAATTTTGTGTGCAGGACTAAATGTAAAGAGAAAATTAAATTCTATTTTTAAAAAATGCCAGTGGGATTGATATTGTAATAAATAAAATTCATAGATTAATTTTTTAATAGGAGCTCTGGTGGCACAGTGTCTAAGGCATTTGACTGCTGACCAGAAAGCTGGCGGTTCAAACCTACCAGCCACTCCTCAGAAGGAAGCTTGAGCAATCTACTTCTGTAGTGATGCTGCCTCAGAAACCCAAGGAGGGGTCGCTAAGAGTGGGATCTGACTCGACAGCAGTGAGTTTTTTTTTTTTTTTTTTCCATCTTTAATATTGGATTCCTGTCATCTATTGGTATTTTATTTTGCCCCATTTACTCATGTTTTATTATGTTCCTTAGCGAGGTTTTTACATTTTCTTCTAGGAGGACATATACATTTATTCTTAAATATATTTCAAAGGCACAATATGTAATTTGCTGCAATCACAAATGGAATATTTTTGTCCATTATATTTCAATTATTATTCTTGTTATTCAATTATTATTATTATTATTATCTGATAAATATTTAGGAGTCCTGGGTAGCACAAATAGCTAAACAATCAGCTATTAACCTAAAGGTTAGCAGTTCAAACCCATGCCTGGTGATTTGCTTCTGAAAGGTCACAGCCATTGAAAACGCTATGGAGCACAGTTCTGCTCTGCAGCACGTGGGATCACGATGAGTCAGAATCAACTCTAAGGCCACTGGTAAGAAATATTTAAATTTTTATTTCTAAAATATTATGATGTTGAATGAAAAGTTATCAAATATTCAATTCACTTGAGAGGAATGAATGTCTTCACCAGATTTATCCTCTTGGTTATTTCCAGGAATGAACATTTAACACCACTCAGAGGATTTAACACTAACCTACTCAGAGGACACCTCCTATATTCCAGTGAGGGATTGGAACCAGGTCTAAATATCTTCCTACTCTCTGATACTGTTCAGCTAAATATGATCATCATGACTCATTTTCGAGAACTGAGTAATAACAAAACCAAAGCACTAAGCTAGGGTAATAATCCTGTTTTATTTTGTTTAAGGTCTTACTAAGGTTCAAAAGGGAGCTCTGGTAGCATAGTGGCTAAAGCACTCGACTGCTAATCAGAAGGCTGGCGGTTCAAACCCATCAACCACTCCTCGGAAGGGAGGTTGGGCATTCCTACTTCCATAGTGATACTGCCTTGGAAACCCAAGGAGGGGTCACTATGAGTCGGGGCCGACTCGACGGCACGTAACAACAACACAACAACAAGGTTCATAAATCAAATGTAAATTCTATTATTGTCCTTGGATTATAAAAGAGATGGAGTAAGAAAAAAAGAGAAAGAAAGATCAGTGTTCTTGTTGGGTTTTAGAATACAAAAGTTTGAGAACACTGTAACTATTACCTCTTCATATCCCAGGGTATAAAAGGACTCTGGCTCAGGTTGTCCATTGAGAGTGCTCTCCAGGTTTCTGTATCTGACTCTCAGGAATCTCCAAATTCCGAGAAAGGTTAGTACATATTCTTTGTCTCATGAGAATTCTTTCTTTATTGATAAAATTTTGTGTATATTCAATAATTATTTTCTTGTATTTCTGATCTAACTCATGTCCACATGGTCTATCACATATTACTCTTTTAGTCAAGCAGCTTCTTGGCTAAAAGGGTGAGCAGATTGCTGAAATAATAAAAGTAATGTTAAGAGACAGAGTCCACTAAATTCTGCAAAATTAAAGTGGGAAAAGAATGGTGAAAAGATTTTGCATCAAAATAAATGATAAAATACTTTCACAAAATTTTTGAATTGGTAAATGCTAGATTATCTATATTTTCATAATGTAATTTTTAAAAGATACCTTTTTCCAGAACATCATCAAATTAGGATGGATTTGGTACTAAAGATGGTACTACAAGAATTACAGTGGATAAATGACTGACTCAAGAATTTTAGCTTTCCTTAAAGCCTATGGTTTTGCCCAGGCCCTGCTCTTTTCCCCACAAACATTCCACAAAAACCATTGCTTAAACATGTACTCCTTATTTGTTTCTTTTGTGAGGATTTACTGCTTAAATCTTAACTGTGGGACTCCTGTGAGACCTGAGGAATATATATACCCAAGATTTCCCATTCAAAAAGACACTAGATTAGAAATGCATTATACTCTCTTCATCAAACTGCACTATTTCAGTACTACTTATCTTATTTAATGATGAAGGGATATGCCAAATCCTAAAGAATTTTGTTAACCACTAGCAAAATTTATACAACAATATATTTCACATAAATATAAAATTGTGCACGTGTTTTAGGTCAGATTACAACTATCAACAATGTCTGACGCACGTCTTGATTGGGTTGATGAATATCAGCTGGAGCGTTTAAATGACATGTTGGTTGTTGTTGATGAAAATGATAAGGCTATTGGTGCAGATACCAAGAGAAATTGCCATCTGAATGAAAACATCAAGAAAGGTACTATGGAAATGTTTTCTTTGTCTGTTTCACAAGATGTTATCCTTTCTTTCCCAACTTGACAGAAATGTACAGGGGAAAAAATTCAATCATTTCTCATGAAGCGAAACCTTGCATCATTTTATGCTCTTGTGGCTTATCATCTTTAGGAGAAGATTGAGGAAGCATTCATCTTAAATCTTTTCATTCTGAGTTTAATTTGACATGCAAGTTTTCATTACCTAGAGATCATGAAATATCAGTTTGGGCAGCCAATGTTTCCCATTCCTCTGCAGAGGAGCCATATCATCAATTTTCTGCTGTAGTAGTTTTCTGGGAGCTCTGGTAGCATAGTGCCTAAGGCCCTTGACTGCTAACCAGAAGGCCGGTGGCTCAAACCCACCAGCCACTCCTAGGAAGGAAGGTTGGGCAATCTACTTCCTTAGAGATACCACCTCGCAAACCCAAGGAGGGTTCGCTATGATTCAGGTCCAACTCCACGGCACATAATGACAACAGTAGTTTTCTGTGAGACGGAGACCAAGGTCAGAAAGCAAACTAATTACACTGACTTCATATTTGTAAGTTCATCTGAATTGACATTTATTTTTTTCAGGACTCATTGCATCACACATTCAGTATTGTCTTGTTCAACACAGAGAATAAAGTTTTGATACAGCAGAGATCAGAAACTAAAGTTACTTTTCCTGGTGAGTCCATTCAAATGTATCTATAATTTCAGAGAACATTTCCATATGATTTGACCAGGAAGTATTCAGGACAGAAATTATTTGATGCTATTGTCTAGCTCTTTCTTTAGTCAACAGTTAGCTCATCCCTGAGGAAATAGACAGACCCTATAAAAAAATAAAGAAAAGAAATCAAACCACTTGTCATCAATTCAACTCAGACTCATAGTAACTCCAGATGTATCAGAGTAGAGCTGTATTCCACAGGGTTTTCAATGGCTGATTTTTCAGAAGAAAATGATCAGCCCTTTCTTTTCTGAGGCACCTGTGGGTGAACTTGAACTGCCAACTTTTGATTAGCAGCCAAGTACATAAGAGTTGGGGAGCTCTGGTATCATAGTGCCTAAGGCAATTGACTGCTAATCAGAAGGCTGGTGGTTCAAACCCATCAGCCACTCCTCGGAAGGAAGGTTGGGCAATCTACTTCCATAGTGATACTGCCTCAGAAACCCAAGGAGAGGTTGCTATGAATCAGATCTGGCTCAACTGCAGTGAGTTTGTTTTTTTATTTATTTTGGTTTTTTATTTTTTTGGTTTCTAAAGTGAAGAGAGAATGAATAGGGTAGGAATTTTAAGGAAAATGCGGGGGGGAGAGAGAGAAAGAGAATTTATATCAACTTTGATAATTTTAAGTTTTTGGTTTTTTTTTTTGCATGGAGTGTCTTCTATTTTTCAAAACCATGTTTTCCCTGACACATTAAAAGTGGATGGGACTCTGGCATAGAAGATTATGGCAATGAAGAACTTGTCTTCTTAGTTTTTCTTTATCTGGGCTTCTGAGGTTCAAAGAAGCTTTCAGTGTCTGTAGAGTGAAATGAGAGGGAAAGAGGGTCAGTGAGAAGAGTGGTTCCCCCCATCAGAAATAGTATTGCTATTACTTAGGTGAAGTAATTAATGCCTTTCTTTAGAAAAACTTTTTCAAAAGTATTATTCCTGAAATTCTTTCTATAAAACTAAATTCATTAAACAAGATCATTCTTCTTTCTATGTCTCCTGCCTCCTCAGCTTCACCTCAAAACTCTCTCTCACACACACACACATACACCCCTACCTCACACATACCCTCTCCTCTTCTTCCTATCTGAAGATATAGTAGATACTTTCTTGAGGTACAAATATATATGGGAGCTGGTCACTGTCCCAAGACTTATTTGGACAATGTAACAAGACACAGATGTAAGAAATTAATTTCCAATTGATGAATCTACATTAACTATCAGATGAGCAGTAAAGGCCAGCCATTCTTAAGACCATCTCCACGAGGTAACCATCCTCATGCTCATCATGTCAGGTAAAATCAGTTACCATGTGTGTCAGAGTAGAACTGCTCTCTTAGAGTTTTCAATGGCAGATATTTCAGAAGTAGACCATATCTTCTGAGGCTTGTTGGGGTGACTGGAATCTGCAGACTTTTGGTTAGCAGTTCACTGCATTACCCATTTTTATCAAGGGACTCCTACTTTGTCAGGCCTTACCCCAAATCCCACAGCCCATAAAAGTTACAAAGCCAGAAACTGTGCAGAATGCTCAAAATAAACTCTTTCTCAGAAGGAAGGTTGGGCAATCTACTTCCATAGTGATACTGCCTCGGAAACCCAAGGAGGGGTCGCTATGAGTGGGATCCAACTCCACGATAGTGGATTTGATTTGGTTTGGTTTTCCCTCAACCTGGCTGTGTTACAGATAATTTTGTTTTTACCTAAAAAGTCTGTTTGTATTTAATATATTCAGTGTTCAGTAATTAAAGTAAGAGAAATATTTCCCATGAATTTTCTTTCCAAGGTATTTTACCGAGTCTTGCTCTAGCCATCCATTGTACAACCCATTGGAACTGGAAGAACAAGATGCCATTGGAGTAAGAAGAGCTGCAGGCTGAGCTGGGGATTTCTACTGAGCAGGTACCTAGAATCTGCCCAGTGTCCACTCTGGCAATGGTGAATCCAATGAGTGACATATGGTGAAAGTTGAACATGAGTTCAGTGACTGGATTTGGGTCATTGGCCTCATAAAGGCAGTGTTACAAATAGGGCATTTGTAAATTGTGCATTTACTGTTAGTTCTGGATAGAGCTGAGATTATTTAGGAATCTGGCTTTCCATAAAACATTGAAAAAAGAGGAAATTGAAATTTTAGGCTAATGGAAAGTCTAGAATTTTTTACCTTTATCTATTAAAGAAGATAGTGAGAGGGAATGGATATTTTCTCAGCAAAGATTGTTTAAATTGGAAGGGAGAACAACTCTTTAAAGTGTGACAAAGACAGATAATGGAAATAAAAGAAAGTCAAAATCAGATTATTAGTCAGTCTTGAATCTACAAGTTTAATTACAGAAAGTTAAGATATGAATAATTAGCTCTTTTGAGTGAAAACATGCTTGTTTATTTTCTCTAGTTCATCAATAAATTCTGTATTTTCAACATTAGCATTGTTAATTAACACTGTATCAATTTTTGTCATAGGTTTCCCTAAAAGATATTAAGTTTTTGACAATATATCATCACAAGGCAAAATCAGAATTTGGGGAGAACATGAAATCTATTATCTCCTGTTTGTAAGAAAGGATGTTCCTGTGAATCCAGATCTTAATGAAACAAAAAATCTCTGCTACCCGACCAAGGAAGCATTACAAGATCTGCTGAAAAGGGGAGCCAGGAGAGAAGTGAAAGTTGCCCCATGGTTGAGAACCATCTCAGTGTTGTTTCTGTTTAAGTGGTAGGATCATTTAGATGAAATAACCCAATTTGTGGAGCTTCATAAAATACACCGTTGTGGAGAACATTAACAACAAAATTAACCATAAATACTGCACTCGAACAGAAAATACTGTTTTCACTGCAAGCAAACATGGCATGTGACTGACTTGCAATTAATTATATGCTTTTAATAAACAAACAAACAAAATTTGATAGCTAGTAATCTCTAAATCACATATGTTTAATCTTTTAGTCTACTTTGTTATTACATTGTCCTAATTTTTTCCCTTTTCCCCATTTCTATATTTTTCATCTATCTGGTTGTAAAGAGGAAATTTAATGTTTCTTCTTACACAATTTTCATATTATGTGTAGTTGGCTAATTAGCAATAGCTGGTCATGAAAGACCTAGTGGAGAGTTCTCAAGAGGACTGAAATAAGTTATATTAGATTATTAAGTGAACTATGATCCCACTTTTTCAAAGGCTTTATCCAAACTTTCAGGGAGTCAGAATGGGATCTCTCTGCATAATTGTTATTATTTATTTATTTATTTATTTATTTTAAATAATTTATTTCAGAGCACAAAACAAAGTTTGTTTCTAAACATACACATTCAATCTTCTATCTTAAGACTTGGCTATATGCATTTTAGTTCATCTTTAAAATAGGCTTAAGTTTACAGATGTTATATTCTAAGTACAAACTGCATAGGAAATATATATATGATCTCAATCAGATGTTTCTACATTCAACTACTTCTGTTTTGTCACTTGGCTTATATCTCTGTAATATGTTTGTAAACAAAGGCGGTTTTGCTTTTAAAAATTCATCTATTCTTTAGCACAAAGTGATTATATATTTTCAAATTAGATCTTGATACACAATACTGGAAAATAATTTATAATTTAAAATCAGACCTGGTAATTTAGTACAATAGCCAGATGCTAGAATTTCCGAATTAGCTCAATTTCTTTTTCAACTGTAATTTGTGCTTGCATAGGTAAATGATGTACAGAGGTAGAAAGATCTTATTAGAATTTCTACATGTCCATTGCTATACTATAGGAGCTTTAGTAGCATAGTGCCTAAGGCACTTGACTGCTAACCAGAAGCCTGGCAGTTCAAACCCACCAGCCACTCCTCAGAAGGAAGGTTGGGCAATCTACTTCCTTAGTGATAACCATCTCAGAAACCCAAGGAGGGGTCACTATGTGTCGGGTCTGGCTCAATGACACATAACAACAAATTTCCATACTATAGTAATTCTCACATTGGCTTAACACATAAAAAGTCTGGACATTTAGAAGCCCAGGTGGCACAGTGGTTAAGCATTTGATTGTTAACACAAAGGTCAACAGTTTGAACACACAAAGTGGGAGAAAGACATGGCAGTCTGCTTCCTTAAAGATTACAGCCTTGAAAACTCTATGGACAGTTCTATGCTGTCGTACAGGGTCACTATGAGTTGGAATAGACTCAGTAGCAATGAGTTTGGTTTTTCACATGATCTAGGGTAGAGATTCTTACTCATAAAGCCTCATGTATTCTTTTTTAAAGTCTATACTACATGCCTTGAACAATAAACTCCTGTAGATTTCTTCAACCTTAGATGTTATTTTGTTGTTTGTTGATGAAAGAAAAATGAGTTTTGGTTCCTATTTTTAGTAATCATAGACAAAGATGATAAGATTATTATTTTACAAATTAATGACATTTGAATTTGTAGTAGCTCTTTACTTAATACTAGTGTTAAAATTGCTATCATTCACTTTTAGAAGTTAATGTCATTCTCTATGTAAAAATTAAATGCCTCAATAAAAGGATCACTTTAAATATAAGGTATATTCTTTAACAGGAAAGAAGTCTTCTGCTTTTAAATAAATTTTATTTTATCTTTAGCATTTATGACTTGATTTCATTAAACCAATAGATTATTCTCTTGAAAGTAACTCCATTTTACTTATGACAAAATATTAAGATTCAATGCGTTCATACACTTGATCCTTTAGGTTGTAAAAGGCATATTATTGTTGTTGTTATGTGCTGTCGAATTGGACCCGACTCATAGTGAACCCTCCCTGAGATTCCGAGGTGGTATCACTACAGAAGTAGATTGCCCAACCTTCCTTCCAAGGAGTGGCTGATGGGTTTGAACCACTAGCCTTCTGGTAAATGTGAGCATAGGGATAAAAATGGAGAAATTCTTATAAATACACAATTTTATCAAAGTCAGCACAAGAATAAGTAGAAAACACGAATAGTCCTATAACTATTAAAGAAATTGAAACTTTATAACTTTTCCACAAAGAAAACTCCAGACCAGTTGTATTCACCAGTGATTTCTACCATACACTTAAGGAAGAAATGCCACTAATTTTATACAAAGTCTTCTGGAAAATAGGAAGAGAGGATCACTTTCCCAACTAGTTCTAAAGAGACAGCAATATATGACAGCAAAATCTACCAAGAACATTAAAGAAGAAGAAAAATTTGGTTCATTAACATGAGTAAAAAAAATCTTAATTAAAGGTAGCAAATGTAATAATATTGTCTATGCCAAGAATGCAAGAGTAGGGAAAAATTAGAAAGCCTGTCAATTTAGTTTATCACATTAATAGAATAAGATAGAAAATCTTTTGATAATTTCCATATATACAAAAAAGTTGTCTGATAATATTCAGTACCCATTCAAAACTAAAACCAGAAACAAACAAAAACTCCTAACAGAGAGGGAACAGAAGGGAATGTTCTTAATCTAATAAAGTATATCTAGAGAAGACCCACAAGACACATACTTAAAGGTAAAATGCTGAAAGCTTGTTGTGTTAGGTTGGGTTCTCTACAGAAGCAAAACCAGTAAAGTTTACATATATCAGGAGAGAAATTTATCTTAGGAAAATGGCTCACACATTTATAGAAGCTGGCAAGTTCCAAGTTCTTGGGTCAAACCTCAAGCTGGAGGCTTTCCGCAACTCATGTGACTGCAGGGGCTGAAGAGCTCAAGGTTGGTAGAGAGTATGCAGGATGTTGACTCCAATGAATGATGAATCCAAGATCACCAGGCCAAATGGTGGATTGTTCATTCATGGGCAGTTATAGGCAGCACAACAGGATCCCAATGCACAGAAGAGTGTCTCTTTTCCCAGGATGTCCATAAATACATTGGAAGCAGGCCACACCCCGAGGGAAACTCCCCTTCAACAGATTGGCTGCTTAAAACATATACATCTGATCTCATCATGGGAATAACTAACCCACATCACAACTGCTTAAACCACTTAGAATTGTGGTTCAGCCATGTTGACACACAACTCCAACTATCATAGTCCACCCCTTGTCAACTTGGCAGTTGTATACATCTTCTTAACCATATATAATCCCTAAATAAGGACAATAATAAAGTCATATTTGTGCCTAACATGATACACTAACACACGTACACCAAAACACATTAACCCTGTTTACATTTCATAGTTCACAACAGAAGGAAATAAAAATACTCGATGCACATATACAGTGAAGAAATATAACAATCACAGTCCTTGTTTCTGCAACTGCTCACGTGGTCATAGCTGATATCCAGAACTACCTTCTTCCACCACCCATTCCATATTTCCCTTACCCTCAGCAAGCACCTCAGCTGGTCATGATTCTTTGCCTGGTGGGGTGACCCAACCTTCATTCCTGAAGGGTCTGGGCCACTAGTATTCATATCAGAATTGGGTTGCTGTAATTTTCCATTGACTTTAATCACAGGGCATGGTAGTACTAAGAGACGTCCTAAAGAATCTCCTGTATTCCAGACATATTCTTCTTTACCTCCATTATGTAATGCCAATCCAATTTCTTCTTGGTAATCAGGATCTCTCACACCAAATAGTTCATATGGTGGTGAAGTCTGTGTGCCAACTTGGCTGGGCCTGGTTGGGTGACTGGGCAGCTGGATGTAGTAGTCCCCATGATGAGACTGGTAATCATCTCCATGATGGAATCTATTTTGAGCAGCTGAGTAGCTGCTTTAGGGATGTTGTCTGCTTCCTGTATATAAGGAGAAGCCTTGGGGAATGGTCTCTAGCTTATGGCACACTTGAACCCTGCATGTAACCATGTCTTTGTTCAGCAGCCTGTCATGCTCTGTTGACATCGGGACTTTGAATGGACTTGAATTAATGACCTGCTGTGTGGTTTGGTGACATTGGGACTGTATCTTTTTACTTGTCAACCTTGGGATTGTCAATCTCAGCAACTAGCAGCTATCTGAGTGAAGAAAAGCCTCTAGCTTCAGTGGGCCGGGAGCAGGAGGCAGAGCTGAAGCTTAAGGTTAAGGGGCTTTTACAAAACCCCTAGAGCCTGGCACTTTGAACTCAGACTTAAAGCCACCAAACTGTAAGAGAATAAAATCCTGTCTGTTCAAGCCATCCCATTTGTGGTATATTCTTGTCAGAGCAGCACTAGATAACCAAAACAGTAGAGTATCACCCTTCTTTGTCTGTTGATCCCGAGATATTTGGAAGCTAAAATGACAGGGTGACATTCTTAACTTCTGGTTCAATGCAATCGTTATTGTGTTTCCAGGTGGCAGTGTACCTCCTTTTGGGACTAAGATCTCCAGACCTGCAGAGCATAGGGTAGAAGGGACGGGAGGCTAATTTTTTTCAGTGGGTCACTAGGGGTAATAGTGAGTGGTACCACTCCCATTTCACCCATTGGTTCCTGGACCCACGAATCCTGGCTATTGGAGGAACAGCACCATATATTTGATGCTGATTTAGAGCATACACAGGATCCTGGAGAACACTGCCCCAGTCTTTCAAGTATTGCCACCTACCTGGCACTGTAATTGTGTTTTTAGTAGGCCGTTCCATCATTCTATCAAGACAACTGCTTCAGGATGATGGGGAACGTGGTAAGACCAGTGGATTCCATAAGCATAGGTCCATTGCTGCACTACATTTGCAGTGAAGTGAGTCCCTTGATCCGAAGCTATGCTGTGTGGGATACCATGATGTTGGGTAAAGGATTCTGTAAATCCACAGATGGTAGTTTTGGCAGAAGCATTGCATGCAGAAAAGGAAATCCATATCCAGAATAAGTATATATTCCAGGTAGAACAAAACGCTGTCCTTTGCATGATGGAAGTGGTCCAATATAATCAACCTGCCACCAGGTAGCTGGCTGATCAACCTGAGGAATCATTCCATATTACAGAGTCAGTGTTGGTCTCTGCTGCTGGCAGATTGGACACTCAGCAGTGGCGGCAGCCAAATCAACCTTGGTAAGTGGAAGTCCATGTTGCTGATCTCATATAATTTCCATCCCTACTACCATGGCCACTTTGTTCATGAGCCCATTGAGCAATGACAGGAGTAGCTGAGGAAAAAAGATGGCTGGTTTCCATTGAATGTGTCATCCTATCCATCTGATTGTTAAATTCCTCCTCTGCCAAGGTCACCTTTTGGTTGGTATTCACATGAGACACAAATATCTTTACTTCTTTGGCCCATTCAGAGAGATCTATCCACATACCTTTTCCCCATACATCCTTATCACCAATTTTCCAATCATGCTCCTCCAAGTCCCAGATCATCTGGCCAAGCTATTGGCCACAGCCCATGAATCTGTATACAATCATAAATCTGGCCATTTCTTCCATGCAAAGTAAACAGCCAGATGCATGGCTCAAAGTTCTGCCCATTGGGAGGATTTCCCTTCACCACTTTCCTTCAGGGAAGTCACAGAAAGGGGCTGAAGTGCCACTGCTGTCCACTTTTGAGTGGTGCCTACATATCACACAGAAACAGCTGTAAACCAGGCACAAGTTTTCTCTTCCTCAGTCAGTAGGTCATAAGGAACTCCCCTTGAGGCCATAGGTGCAGATTGGGAGAGGGGAGGTAATGTGACTGGAGTGGAGACCATAGGCATTTGGGCCACTTCCTCATGCAACTTACTTGTGCCTTCAAGTCCTGCTCAAGCCCGATCTCTGATATACCACTTTCATTTAATGATGGAGTACTGCTGTGCACGTCTAACTTTAAGACTCTTTGGGTCAGACAACACGCAGTTCATGATGGGCAGCTCAGACCTCATGTTGACTTGGTGGCCCATGGTTAGGCGTTCAGTCTCTACTAAAGCCCAGTAACAAACAAAAGCTGTTTCTCAAAAGGAGAGTAGTTATCTACAGAGGATGGCAGGGCTTTGCTCCAAAATCCCAAGTGTCTGTATTGTGATTCACCAATAGAGACCTTCAAGCACCATTGGATCAGCTGGATCATATGACCCAAGTGGCAGAGCAGCCTGCATGGCAGCCTGAACCTGTTGTAGAGCCTTCTGTTGTTCTGGGTCCCACTCAAAACTAGCAGCTTTCTGAGTCACGTGATAAATAGGCCAAAGCAACTCACCCAAATGAGGGATATGTTGCCTCCAAAATCCAAAGAGGCCCACCAGACGTTGTGCCTCCTTTTTAGTTGCAGGGGAAGCCAGATACAATAGCTTATCCTTCACTTTAGTAGGAATATCTCAACTTGCCCCACACCACTGGAGCCCTAGAAATTTCACAGAAGTGGAAGGTGCCTGAATTTTTGTCAAGTTAATTTCCCACCCTCTGGTACACAGATGTCTCACCGATAAGTCTAGAGTCATCAATCCTTCTTCCTTACTAGGTCCAATAAGCATAATGTCATCAATGTAATGGACCAGCGTGATGTCTTGTGGAAGGGAAAGGCGATCAAAATCCCTATGGACTAAATTATGACATAGTGCTTTGGAGTTGACATGACTCTGAAGAAGCACTGCGAAAGTGTATTTTTGGCCTTGCCAGCTGAAGGTAAACTGCTTCTGATGGTCCTTTGAAACTGGTAATGAGAAAAAAAGCATTGACCAGATCAATAGCTGCATAACAAGTACCAGGAGATGTACTAATTTGCTCAAGCAATGAAACCACATCTGGAACAGCAGCTGCAATTGAACATCACCTGATTAAGTTTACAATAACCTACTATCATTCTCCAAGATCCATCTGCTTTTTGCACAGACCAAATAGGTGAATTGAATGGGGATGTGGTGAGACTCACCACCTCTGCATCTTTCAGGTCCTTGATGGTGGCAGTGATCTCTGCAACCTTTCCAGGGATGTGGTATTGCTTTTCATTTACTGTTTTTGTAGGTCAAGGCAGTTCTAATGGCTTCCTGTTGGCTTTTCCTACCATAATAGCCATTACTCCACATTTCAGGAACCCAATGTGGGAATTCTGCCAATTGCTCAGTGTATCTATTCAAGTTATGCATTCTGGAACTGGAGAAATAACTACAGGATGGGTTCAGAGACCGACTGGACCCACTGGGAAATGCATCTGAGCTAAGACTCCATCAATAACTTGACCTCCATATGCCCCCACTCTGACTGGTGGTCCACAATGACTCTTTGGGCCTCCTGGAATTAGTGTCAGTTCAGAGCCAGTGTCCAGTAATCCCTGAAAAAATTGATTATTTCCTTTTCCCCAGTGAACAGTCATTATTGTAAAAGGCCTCAGATTCCTTTGGGGAAGGCTGAAAGAAAGATTAACATTATAGATTTTGGCAATGTAGTGGGGTCCTTTCCCCATGAGGAAGGGACCTGACCTCCCTTTCATTCAAGGGGTTGTGAATCTGTGAAATGACTCAAGCCTGGGAATTGTTTGGCCTGACTCTGTATTCTAGTGATTCAATCTAGGCTGGTGTTCATGTGACATAGAATTCTTCTGTCTATACCAAACCAAAACCAGACGCGTTGCCATCAAATAGGATCTGACTCACCCCAAGTAAATATTTAGTAGGTTTGTCATGTATTTTATTCCTAGAAACACCATACCTAAGTAGCCAATGTCATAATTCCATACAAGTCAGAGAATTCTTATTACTGTTCCAACTCTGCTGTCCATTATGGTAACCACACACACCTTGCCTTTGTTGAATAACTGCTGCCACTTGGCCCCTACTACCGCAGGTCCAATCAGCCCCATCGTAGTTAAGTGTCTTGGTTCAATTAGGGCAGTACCCACTGTCAAATACAGCTTACTAAAATAACAGTCACAGCAGTCTTCAAGTTTACTAGGGTGCCCTTTACAAATTTATTCTTCACTGTACTGGTGAAAGGTGTGTCCTCTGGACTCTCCATTTCTGGCTCTAGGGGTCTAATCTGATAAATCCATTCTAACATGTCAATTTCCCTAAGCCTCTGGATACCTTCTTCTATGTTATACCAAGGCAGGCCTGGTACTTCAATTTGACTTAAGGTAAGCCCCAGCATAATTCAACCAAATAAACAATTAGATCTTTTCTTAATTTCTCAAGCTGACAAATTGAATGAAGAATCCATACTTAGTGGGCCTAAATCAATAAATGAGTCGGGGCTGACTCGACAGCACATAACAACAACAACAATCAATAAACTCAGACTGATCCAATGTTACATTCCTTGCACCATTATCCCACACCCTCTGTAGCCATTCCCATACATATTCTCCAGGTTTCTGTACATGTTAGCAAAATCAATTAGGTCTTTTTACATGTAGTGTACCACCTCCTCAGTCACACTTTGTATTTCACCTTTTGGGGCTCGCTTGGACTTAACTTTAATTATAGGCCTAGCAGCAACAAAGGGAGGTTGGGACAGTTCCTGAGAAGATTCAGCAATGTCTTCCATGACATCTACCTCAGACAATGGCCTAGCAGGAACAGTTTGGTTAATCCCATCAAACAGAGGTGGAAGGGATAATGGTTTTATAGTAATCCCTTCAGATGGGAGGAGTTCAACAGAATTGAGAGCCTCCATATCCTGATCTTCCTGACTATCTGCCCATATGCCCCATTCCAGGTTTCAGGATCCCATTTTTTCCCCAATCAATGTCCCATTCTGGGTTGGCGAATCAATTGGTGTTGTAATTCAGCCACGTTTACAATAAGACTCTAGGTTTGGTTTTCGACAATATATAGCTCTGTTGCTAGAAGAAATAAGGCTTTCTTTCAGAGAACAACTGGAAACATTGTGCTCTTTTATGTGGCACTTGAGCTGTAACTCAGCAGCCCTGAACTCTTCTCCCTTTTTGACTACTTTGTCTAGCATAAGGAGGACCAACCAACCAGCTTCTTTATACTCCTCATGCTGACAAAATTGCAGAAAAGTATCAAATATGCAATCACCCAGAGCCTCACTTCTCAAAAACACTTGATCTATTGGTGATGCTATTTTGCATATTAATGTTGCCACCTCCCACCATGGATTAGCAGGGCCTTCTTTACTAATGGAGGCAGAGTTACCAGTGCCTTTACAATTAATCAAATTGGAGAACCAAAATAGAATTGGTGAGAACTAATTTTGGAAGCCCTTTCTTATTATTTTGTCTCTCTAGAGCCACTCCTGGTACCAAATGTGTTAGGCCAGGTTGTCTAGAGAAGCAAAACCAGTAAAGCTTATATATACATACATATAGAGAAAGAGAAATTTATCTTAGGAAAAGGGTTCACACACTTATAGAAGCTGGCAATTCCCAAGTTCTTGGATCAAACCTCAAGCTGGAGGCTTTTTCCAACTCACGTAGCTGCAGGGGCTGATGAGCAGATAGTATGATGGCAGATAGTATGCTGGCTGTTGACTCCAATGAATGATGAATCCAAGATCACCAGGCCGAATGGTGGATTGTTCACTCACAGACAGTTGTAGGCAGCGTAACAGGATCCCAAGCCATAGAAGAGAGTCTCTTTTCCCAGGATGTCCATAAATATATTGGAAGCAGGCCACACCCCTAGGAAAACTCCTTTTCAACAGATTGGCTGCTCAAAACATATATATCTGATTTCATCATGGGAACAACCCACATAACAGCTGCTTAAACTATTGAGAATTGTGGTCCAACCAAGTTGACAGACAACTCCAACTATCACACGTGTCCTCTGAGAATGAGATGAAGATACTAGCTGTGAGTAAATGGTTAATATCAGGTTTAGATCATTGCAGGTGACCCATACACACTTTGGTTTGTGTGTTTTAGCAGGCAAAAGAAATTGTGTACTTGTGTAGATCCTAATGACATGACATTATATTCTTGATGTAATTCATAACTTGTTTGTATCCTTCTATAAAGCTAAGTAAATGTAGTATTAGATTAAAATTTATCTCTGTTTCTTGAATCTGTACCTGATGAACAAATAATCACAGAACTGATATTGCATTTACTACCATCATTTCATTCAACCTCATATTAGAAGTCCTGTCATTAAGACACAATAAAAGAATAAAATTTTATAAAGATTAGAAAGAAGAAATACAACTAATTATTTTTCAACAATTTGGCTATGTATGTAAAAAATTAAAACAATACAAATTATTATCAGCAATAGTAAGTGAATTTGGTAAGGTTGCTCAATATGACATCAAAAATCACATGCATTTGACAACTTAAGGGATGGACCAATTCCCTGAAAAGCACAATTCACTCAATATGAATTAGCTAATTTGAATAAGCATTATACTTATTATACAAATTGAATTTGCAATTTAAACATCCGCCCCCCAAAAATATACGGGCTCTGATGGTCTCAATGGATAATTCTATGAAATATTTAAAGAACATTACTTCTCTTTTGTAAATTATAAGAGGAGGCAATACTTCTTAATTCATTTTATGAAGTCAGTATTACCTTGATACCAAAATCAGAAAAAAAGAAAAACTCCAAAAATGAGAACTACAGATCTACATCCCTCATGAGTAAAGATGCATATATTCCTTGGCAAAATATTAGCAAACAGAATTTAGATGTGAATATAGAAATATACAGAATTTTGGGGGTTTATTTCAGGAATGCAAAACTGACTCAGTATTTGAAATCAGTTAACGTATCATCAAAAGAAAAAATATATGAGTACATAAATTGATGCAGAAAAGGCCTTTGACAAAATTCAAAACCCATTAATTATAAAATCTCTCAGAAAACTAGAAATAGAGGATAACTTCCTCAACTTCATAAAGAACATCTACAAAAACCCTACTTAATGGTAAAAGACTATTTTCTCCCTAAAATTGGCAATGAGGCAAGGATGTCCACTATCCACCACTACTATTCAAAAGGAATACTGTAAGTTCTAGCCAGTACAACAGCCAAAAAAGCCAAATAAGAGACCCCTAAGACTATGGCCCCTAATTATCCTTCCTGTCTGGAATTGAACTGACTTTTGTGGCTTGCAGCCAAACCATAAACAGGAATATGGGTTGAACATTTACATCAGGTAGATACACTCCTTGGAGTGATCAATCATGGAAGAACATAAGGTCAGTGTCTGCACAGAGAAAAAGCTTGTGAGGGGAAGGGTAAAGCAGGGGGAGTTCATGGGAGGAAAGGACACAGGGAAGAGGTAACTATAGGAGGGAAATGGGTAGAGAGATGTTCATTGTAAGGAATTGCAGTCAATGTCATGAAACAAAATGTGTATGAACTGCTGTATGGAAAATAAATTTGTTCTGTAAACTTTCACCCAAATCACAATACAAATTTAAAAAAAAAAAAGGTATGCAGATCAGAAAGAAAGAAATAACACTGGTTTCTCTCTTAGGTTGATGTACAACTTCCATTGTTGAGTTTACCATAATTGATCTCATTAATTCCATTCTACTGATTCTTTCATTTCCTTTCTTTCTCTTTCTTGATTTACAACCATATTCTGCTGGAGTGAATCATCAAGAAACTACCTAAATGGTAGTCAATGCTTGGCCACAGCCAGCTACCCAGAGGGACCGAGTAGTTGAACCTGTGGGCTCGGGACCATAATCACAGGGGACATCAAGCTCAATTGGCATAACATACTACACAAAACATTGTTCCACCTCCTACTTTGGCAAGTAGCAACTGGGATCTTAAAACTTGCAAGCTGCCACCTAGAAGCAACAATGGGTCTCTCCCTGTCCAGAGCAAAGAAGAATGAAGAAAACAAAAAATTCATGAATACAATCAGTTCTAGTGACTGGTACACCATCTAATCTGCAGCCTATATGACTATGAGACCAGAGAACTAGATGGTGCCTGGCTACCAATGTTAACCACTTGGAAGGGGATCTATGTAGGAGATCCTGGATAGAGAGGGAGAATGATGTAGACAAAACTCAAAATCATTTGGGGAAAAAAAAGGGGGGGGGATCAGATTTGCTGGTCCGATAGAGCCTGGTGGAACCGCTGATACTATGACCCCTAGCTGCCTACCAGGTCTGGAATTGAATCCACACCTGTGGCTTCCAGCCAAACAAAAGACAGGCATATGAATTGAACATTTACATGAGGTGGATACACTCCTCGGAGAGAACAATCATGGAAGAAAGAAGGGCTTCTTATGCCCCAGGAGACAGCACAGGGAGCAAGAGGGCATGGAGGGATGAACATAGGGAAGAGGTAATTATCGGGAAGAAGTAGAAGGGGAGCTGTTGCATTGTGGTAAATTGTGGTCAATGTCATGAGACAAAGTATATGTGAACTGCTGTATGGAAAGTGAATTTGCTCTGTAAATCTTCACC
>NW_006921858.1:4499992-4517090 GCF_000298275.1 Orycteropus afer afer | reverse complement strand
AAAAAAAAATGAAGACTATTTTGAGTCTTTCTATATCCGAAAATATCTTGATTGATTGTCTTAGTTTCCTAGGGCTGCTGTAACGGAAATACCACAGTGAGTGGTTTTAAAGAACAGAAAGTTATTTTCTTATAGTTCAGGAGGTGACAAGTCCAAATGTAGGATGTAACTCTAAGAGCAGGTCCTTCCTTGTCTATTTCATCTTCTAGTAGCTGCTCAGAATCCTTGGAGTTCCTAGGTTTGTAGGAGATGCATCCATTAACAAGAGGTAGAATCTATCTACATGCATGTATTTTTCCTCATCTGCTCTTTTATAACACAAAAGTGATTAGGTTTAGGAAACACCTTATATTGATATGGTCTCATTAACATAATGTGTAAGAGTTAGGATTCCAACACATATTTTGAAGAGAGACACATTTAAATCCCTAACAATTGAGCATTTAGCAGGGCATCCAATTTCAAGTAGAATATAATTGTTCTCTAAAATTTAAATTGCATTGCTCCACTGTGCTTATCAAGAGTAGTCAATTTTTTTACTGAATGTAGAAGAGTTGTTATTTCTCCTTGAAAATGTTTCAGATCATTTTGACATTTTGACATTTCCTTGACATTCTGACATTTTCCTGTTTTTTCATTTTGTTTTGTTTTACATTTTGATATCCTGAAATTTTGTGATGATATACCTAGGTAGGTGGGTACGTGGCTCAGGGCTTCTAGGACAGCTTTATTTTAAGGCTGGGTCCCAGATAGTCAGGGAAGTGAGCAGAGAAGTTAGGAACAACTAAGGGTGATGAACTTGTCTGTCAGTTTGTCATCCTATTGGGGGTCATGTATTGATGTGAGACTGGAGGCTATGTCACTGATGTTGCAAAATGCCAGCAGGGTTACCCATGATAGACAGGTTTCAGCGGAGCTTGAAGACTAACACAGATTTGGAAGAAGGAAAAGGCCATCCACTTCTCAAAGAACTGGCCACCCAAAACCTTATGAATAGCAGTGAAACACCGTCTGATATATTAGTGGAAAACTTTACTAATAGCCCTGAAACATTGTTTGATATAGTGTTGGAGATGAGCTCATTAGGTCAGAAGGCACTCAAAATATGACTGGGGAAGATCTGACTCCTCAGAGTAGAGACAACCTTAATGATATGGATGGAGTAAAGTCTTTGGGACCTCCATTGGCTGATGTGGCATGATTCAAAATAAGTAGAAACAGCGCAAACATCCATTAATAATCAGAACATGGAATGCTTGAAGTATGAATCTAAGAAAACTGAAAGTTGTCAAAAATGAAATGGAACACATAACAATTGATATCTTAGGCATTAGTGAGCTGAAATGGAGTGGTTTTGAATCAGACAACCATGTGATCTACTCTGCCAGGAATGACAAATTAAGGAGGAATGGTGTGGCATTCATCATCACAAAGACTGTTTCAAGATCTGCGCTGAAGTACAGTGCTGTCAGTATAGGATAATATCCATATGCCTACTAGGAAGACCAGTTAACACTACTATTATTCAAATTTATGCACCAACCACCAAAGCCAAAGATGAGGAAATTGAAGATTTCTATCAACTTCCGCAGTCTGAAATTGACCAAACATGCAGTCAAGATGTGTTGATTATCACTGGTGACTGGAATGCAAAAGTTAAAAACAAAGAAGAGTCACCAGTAGTTGGAAAATATGGCCTTGGTGATAGAAATGATGCTGGAGATCGCATGATAGAATTTTGCAAGACCAATGACTTATTCATTGCAAATACCTTTTATCAACAACACAAACACAAACAACAGCTATACAAGTGGACTTCACCAGATGGAATACACAACAACCAGGTTGACTACATTGTGGCAAGAGGCAATGGAGAAGTTCAATATCTTCAGCCAAAACAAGGCCAGGAGCTGATTGTGGAACAGACCATCAACTACTCCCAAGTTCAAGTTCAAGTTGAAGCTGAAGACAATTAAAAGAATTCCACGAGAGTCAAAATATGTCCTTGATAATATACCTTCTGGATTTAGAGACCATCTAAAGAATAGATTTGATGCATTGAAAATCAAAGACCAAAAATCAGAGGAATTGTGAGATGACATCAAGAACATCATCCATGAAGAAAGCAAGAGGTCATTAAAAAGACAAGAAAGAAAGAACAATATGTTCTTTGCTTTCAAACAAAAATGGATGTCAGAAGAGACTCTGAAATTTGCCCTTGAATGGAGAGTAGCTAAAGCAAATGGGGGAAATGACAAGATAAAAGAGCTGAACAGAATATTTCAAAGAGCAGCTCAAGAAGACAAAGCCAATTATTATAACGAAATCTGCAAAGACCTGGAGTTGGAAAACCAAAAGGGAAGAACACAGTCAGCATTTCTCTAGCTTAAAGAATTGGAGAAAAAAAATAAGCCTCAAGCTGCAATACTGAAAGATTCTATGGGCAAATATTGAATGATGGAGGAAAGATCAAAAGAAGATGGAAGGAATACACTGTACCAAAAAGAATTGGTCAATATTCATCCATTTCAGGAGGTGGCATATAATCAAGAATCAATGGTATTGAAGGACGAAGTCAAGGCTCCACTGAAGGAACTGGCAAAGAACAAGGCTCTAGGAATTGATGGAATACCCATTGAGATGTTTCAACAAATGGATTTTGCACTGGAGGTACTCACTTGGCTATGCCAAGAGATTTGGAAGACAGCTACCTTGCCAACTGACTGGAAGAGATCCATATTTGTACCCATTCCAAAGAAAGGTGATCCCACAGAATGTGGAAATTATCAAAAAATATCATTAATATCATATGCAGTAAAATCTTGCTGAAGATAATTCAAAAACAGTTGCAGCAATTATTGACAGAGAACTTCAAGAAATGCAAGCTGGATTGAAAAGAGGATGTGGAAAAGGGACATTATTGTTGATGTCAGATGGATCTTGGCTGAAAGCAAAGAATACCAGAAAGATGTTTACTTGTGTTTTATTGACTATGCAAAAGTATTCTATTGTGTGCATCATAATAAATTATGTATACCATTGAGAAGAATGGAAATTCCAGAACACTTCATTGTACTCATGAGGAACCTGTACATAGATCAGGATGCTGTCATTTGAACAGAACAAGTGGATACTACATGGTTTAAAATCAGAAAGGGAGTGTATCAGGGTTGTATATTTTCACCATACTTATTCAATTTGTATGCTGAGCAAATAATCTAAGAAGCTGATTATATGAATAAGAACATGGCATCAGGATTGGAAGAAGACTCATTAACTTGTGACACGCAGATGACACAACTTTGCTTGCTGAAAGTGAGGATGACTTGAAGCATTTACTGATGAAGATTAAAGATTAAACTCTGCAGTATTGTATTGATTACATCTTAATATAAAGAAGACAAAAATCCTCACAAGTGGTTCAATAAACAGCTTCACAATGGGTGGAGAAAAGATTGAAGTTGTGAAGGACTTCATATTACTTAGTTCTACAATCAACACCAATGGAAGCAGCAGTCAAGACATCAGATGACATACTGCATTGGCAAACCTGCTGCAAAAGACCTCTTTCAAGTGATAAAGAGCAAAGGTGTTGCCTTGAAGACTAAGGTGTGCCTAACCCAAGCCATGGTATTTTCAATCGCCTTTTATCCATATGAGAGCTGGACAATGAATAAGGAAGACTGAAGATCGTTCATGCTTTTGAGTTGTGGTGCTGGAGAAGAATGCTGAGAGTACTGTGGACTGCTAAGAGGACTAACAAATCTGTCCTGGAAGAAGTGCAGCCAGAATGCTTCTTGGAAGCAAGTATGGCCAGACTTCATCTCACCTACTTTGGTCATGTTAGCAGGAGGAACTATTCCCTGGAGAAGGATATCATGGTTGGTAAAGTGGAGGGTCAATGAAGAAGGGGAAGGCCCTCAATGACATGGTTTGACACAGTGGTTGTAACAATGGGCTCAAGTATAGCAAGGACTGTGAGGCTGGCACAGGACCTGGGAGTGTTTTGTTCTACTCTGCACAGGGTAAGAGATAACTCGACAGCACCTAACAACAACAACATACCAAGGTTTAGCTTGTTTTATTTCATTTTATTGGGCTCTCTTTGGGCTCTTTCAAGATTTATGTTTTTCTCTTTTTGTTTTTTTTAAAAAAAATTCACTGCCATCGAGTTCATTACAATTCTTAGCAACCCCCATTGGGTTTCCAAGGTGGTAACTCTTTATGGAAGTAGATTGTCCCATCATCCTTCCATGGAGTAGCTTATGGGTTTGAACCACCAACCTTCTATTTAGCAGTCAAATGCCTTAGGCATTGCATCACCAGAGCTACTTCTCTTTTTGTTTAGACTTTAAAAAAAAAATTATTGTGATTTGGGTGACAGTTTATAGAGCACCAATTCATACACATTTTATTTCATGGCATTCACTATAATCCCCATAATGTAACAGCTCTCTTCTTACTTCCTCCCTGTAGTTACCTCTTCCCTGTGTCCTTCTTTCCTATGTATTCCTGCCCCTGATCTGTCTCCGTATACAAATACTGCCCTTCTGAAGACGTGTGTTTTTCTTCAGCTATGTGAAATTCTATTATTTCATTTATACTTTACATGATTTTCTAAAGTATGAATATAAATTAGTGAATGATAGACCTTTCCTACATATATTCCTTATTTTGACCTTTTAATCTGTCATATTTTCCTGACTTCACTATTCTAACTTTCTAATACAAAGTAGAACCTGAGATGGCAATAGAGAGACGAGTAAGTGAGCTAATCCTGTCAGCTTTCAAAATGGAAATCCAAGAAAATTGATGGAGAAACACCCCAAGTTTATCCCAGTGAATAAAGAAAATGTGATCTCACATGATTATATTATTCAGTTATGAAAAGGAAAAAGTCCTAATTTGAGGATGAACTTTGAAAGCACTATGCTAAGTGAGATAAGACAGACACGAAAGGACAAATGTATGATTCCACTTATATGAATTATCTAGAATAGGTGAATGCATAGAGAGAGAAAGTAGATTAGAGATTACCAAGAGCTATGGGGGTTAGGAGATGAGTGAAAATGAGGATTTACTGCATAAAGAACACAGAGTTTCTGTGTGGGAGGATGAAAAACTTTTGGAAATAGATAGTGATGACTATTGCACAACATTGTGAATGTAACTAATGCCACTGAATTATACAGTTATAAATGGTTAAAATGACAACTTCTATTATCTATATCTGAAATTTTAAAAACAGGAAAAAAAAGATCTGTGTCTCTAAGAATTGGACAAGAAATTGGAAAAGTTGCGACAGGACAACTTTAGAGTTCATCAAAAGCTCTTGTATACTATTTTATTTATTTCTAAATACATATATCGCATTCCTCATTTTTTCATTAAAAAATGACAATTACCTTAGAGATATCTGTGTTGTTGAAATTGCTTTCACTACAGAGATTTTAATGAAAAAATAAATAAAACCATGTAAGTATCATTCTACATTGGTCTGTATTGTAATCTCAAAGTTTGTAATGCCATAATTTTTAGTCAAATGATGTTATTTGAGAGATGAATTTAACCAAGCCTACCACACTTCTCTGTCAGCTATTCATGTCTTTGAAGATTGAACTTGAAAGAACAGGAAACACTTTTTTTAATCCTGGTTAAATCAGAATAGCTACAGTGACAAATCTAAACAGGTGCTGTTGATCAACTTGATGTGTGGTCAGAAAGATAAATTGGCTAAGGAAAAGGCTTTGGTATATTATTAAACATCCAAGAGATAGAAATGCAGAGGTGCAATTATTCAAGTATATCTTATGTCTCTATTCATTTGTAGGAATCTTTTTGCAATCTAAAGGGTCTATTTAACCTTGTTTGTTTATTTAAATCCAGTTAAATGATCTGAGGTCCTCCTCAGTAGTCAGTGTTTTATCTTGTATATCTATAAGCAAAGTCTGTCTATGGTCATAATCTTCCTGCATTCAATCCTGCTTTAGGGTGATTTTAGACCACATTACCATCATGTGAGATTTGGTGATCCTTAACAATCCATCTTGAACTTTATTCTCTTCTCATACTACTCACTTCCCTGGGCAATTTACAACTTCTATGACTGATAACCCATAATGTGTTCATCAGTTTGTTGAACTGCGGTGGCTTCTATGTTGCTGTGATACTGGCAGCTACATCACCAGTATTTCAAATACCAGCAGGTTTACCCATGGTGGACAGGTTTCAGTGGAACTTCCAGACTAAGACAGACTAGGAAGCAATGGGGTCAACCAATTCTGGAAAACTTGGCCACTGGAAACCTTACAAATATCAGTATGATACTGTCTGATATATTACCAGACAACTTTCTGAATATCAGTGAAACATTGTCTGATATAGTGACTGGAGATGAGCCCCTCAAGTTGGAAGTCACTCAAAATATGATTAGGGAAAAGCTGTCTCATCAAAGTAGACTCAACCTTAATGATGTGGATGGAGTAAAACTTTAAGAACCTTCATTTACTGATGAGGCTCAACTCAAAATGAGAAGAAACAGCTGTGAACATTCATTAATAATCAGAAAATGGAACATACAAAATATGAATCTAGAAAATTGGAGTTGTCAAAAATGAAACGAAACACCTAAAGCTCGAGATCTTAGCCATTAGTGAGCTGAAATGGACTGGTTAAGTTTGAGTCAATCATATTGTCTACTATGCTGGCAATGACAAATTAAACAGGAATGGTATCACACTCATTGTCAAAAAGAAAATTTCAACATCTACCTTGAAGTACAATACTATCAGGGATAGGATAATATCCATATGCCTAAAAAGGCAGACCAATTAATGCTACTATTATTCAAATCTACACACCAATCACTTTAGAAATTGAATATTTTTACTGCTTCTACAGTCCAAAATTGACCAAACATGCAATCAAGATGTATTGGTAATTACTGCTGATTAGAAAGCAAAAATTGGAAACAGAGAAGAATCATTGGCAGATGGAAAATGTGGTCTTGGTGAAAGAAACTTTACGGAAAGAGACTGCAAAACAGAGTTTTGCAAGACAAACGACTTATTCATTGCAAATACTATGTTTCAACAACATGAGTGATGACTAATCACATGAACCTCAGATGGAATACACAGGAATCAAATCAACTACCTCTGTGAAAAGAGGCCACAGAGAAACTCAGTATCATCAGTTAGAACAAAGCCCGTGTCTGGCTGTGGAACAGACCATCAATTGCTCATATAAAAGTTCAAGTTGAAGTCGAAGAGAATTAAAACAAGTTCATGAGAGCCTCTGGTAGCATAGTGCCTAAGGCACTTGACTGCTAACCAGAAGGCTGGCGGTTCAAACCCACCAGCCACTCCTCAGAAGGAAGATGAGGCAATCTACTTCCATAGTGATACTGCTTCGGAAACCCAAGGAGGGGTCGCTATGAGTCGGATCCGACTGGACAGCACGTAACAACAACAACAACATATCCCACCTCTGTTTAGAGACCATCTGAAGAACCGATTTGAGGGCCCTTGTATCCAGGTTCTGGGCTCTAATACTGTGGAGTTCTGAAAGGAGCTACAGCCCTGGACCCTGTTGGGCGGGCATGAGTTGGAATTGGAGCCTATCCCCCTACCTGATTGCACCCAGCATCATGTGGTTACTAACTACTCTTTGTTGTCTGCCATCGAGTCGCCCCGACTCCTAGCGACCCCTCCTTGGGTTTCCGAGGCAATTATCACTACGGAAGTAGGATTGCCCAACCTTCCTTCCGAGGAGTGGCTGGTGGGTTTGAACCGCCAGCCTCCTGGTTAGCAGTCAAGTGCCTTAGGCACTATGCTACCTTCACCTATTAATGCTTCCCAGAAAAAAACTCAGCCAGCGTTCTCAGAAAGCCCCATTGCTATTCTACCAACAACCACCGGAGGGCCCCAAACGCTAGTATGGATCTCCACAGCTTCCTATTAGCTATAAAATAGGTGCCTAGCAAGTCCAGTGATCACAATACCATCACTTCCTGGGTATTGCTTCAGTTTGATACAACAGCAGAAAGCAGTTTCCAAGTATACTGGAAACGTCCTCACTGAGGCCAGGCAAGACATTCAAATTGAAAATCTACCACCTCCAAGTTACCACATCTAACCTTTCAGAGTCCACAGTCTTCTTCCAATTCAGCAACATTGGGGATCTCCTTAGCTGAGGAGTATCCCAATCAATCAGAAAATAGCATTTCCAGAAGGCCCTTAATTCCATTGCTCAGTTCCCAAAGCTGTGGAGAACTGTCAGTACATGCAACGCAAAGCCCACTTTATGTGTTCATTCCACCTGATATCCAGACTCCAGAGTCATCTCCTGTGAAGGAAGACCCCATTCCTCCAGATCAGAGGGAAAATAGCCTTCCAAGATGCTCCCTTTGTACTTGTACTCCCAAGAGCCTAAAGCCCGGGACTGTTCCTGGCTAAAGACATTCCTGAGGAGAAGTATGGGATAAAGGTTACCTGGAGGAGAAGGCAACACCTGTTGGCTTGCCTCAGGGAGAGAGAGAAGCTGAGCAGAAGCCAGTTCCTTGTGAAAAACTGACATCAGCCTCTCCCTTTATTGAGAAGAAACTCAAGAAGTTAGCTACTAGTTTTCAAAGAGTTGCTAAAGTCACTTTACTGGCTCATAAGAGAGGATATCAATAGAATAACATGGAAATAACACCAATAAGAGAAAGATGTTGTTTTAACTAGAGTCCTGGAGTCATAAGGGAATTCAATTCCCTGATCTGCTTTTTAAGATATATGGTGTCATAAACAGTTCACTTCATATTTTTCTTGTATTAACTCTTTAAAATTTCTTGTACTAACAAAGTGTATGTACATAAATGGTTTAAAAGCCAAACTCACTGCCGTCAAGTCGGTTTCAACTCATAGTGACCCCCTCCCCTTTGGGTTTCCGTGGTGGTATCTCTACGGAAATAGATCGCTCAAAAAAGAAGAAGAAGAAGAATAGATTGACCCATTGAACCTCAATGATAGAAGCCCAAATGAGTTGTGGGATGATATCAAGAGCATCACACATGAAGAAAGCAAAAGGTCATTAAAAACTCCAGCCTTATTGGTCTGATAGAGACAGGTGAAACCTTGAGACTATGGTCCTGAGTCACTTTTCAGGCCTGGAATTGAATTCACTCCAGTGGCTTACCCTCAGCCAAAAAATAGGCCTATGAGCTGAACACCTACACCAGGGAGGTGCACTCCTTAGAACAATCAGCTGTGGGAGACCAGAAGGGCGAATTTGCACAGGGAAAAAGGTGGGGAGGCAGGAATGTATAGTCAAGAAGGACACAGGGAAAGGGTAACCACAGGGAGGAAGTGGGAGGTGATATGTTACACAGTGGGGAATGTAACTAGTGACACAAAACAAAATGTGTATGAACTGCTGAATGTAAAATGAACCTACTTTGTTAAATTAAAAAAAAAAAAAATTTGAAAGACAAGAAAGGAAAAAAAGACCAAATTGGATGTCAGAAAAGACTCTGAAACTTGCTCTTGAAAGGAGTGTAGTAGCTAAACCAAGTGGAAGGAATGATGAAGTAAAAGAGCTGAATAAAAGATTTCAAAGGGAAGCTTGAGAAGACAAAGTAAAATAATATAATGAAATGTGCAAAGACCTGGAGTTAGAAAACCAAAAGGGAAGAACACTCTGGAATTTCTCAAGTTTAAAGAACTGAATAAAAATTTCAAGCCTTGTGTTGCAATACTGGAGGATTCTATGGGAAAAATATTGAACAATGTATCAAAAGAAGATAGAAGAAATACAGATCACTGTACCAAAAAGAATTTGTCGATGTTCAACCATTTCAGGAAGTAGCATATGATCAGGAATCAATGGTATTGACAGAAGAAGTCCAAGCTGCACCAAAGGAATTGGCAAAAAACAAAGTTTCAGGAATTGACGGAATACCCATTGAGATGTTTCAACAAATGGATGCTACACTGAAGATGCTCACTCACTTAAGCCAAGACATTTGGAAGACAGCTACCCAGCCAACCAACAGGAAGAGATCCATATTTGTGCCCATTCCAAAGAAAGGTGATCCACCAGAATGTTGAAATTATTAAACAATAGCATTAATATCACACGCAAATAAAAATTTCCTGAAGAAAATTCAAAAGCAGTTGCAGCACTATATTGACAGGAAACTGTCAGAAATTCAAGCTGGATTTAGAAGAGAACATGGAATGAGGGACATCATTGCTGATGACAGATGGATCTTATATTTTTGAAGATTTGGCGTATTTAAATAGTAGGATTTTTGGCTTGTAAAGCCTCTGAAAAGGGACAAAAAAGTCTATGTTTGGAAATGTTCCTGAACCCTGTAGGTACACACACTGTACATTTCCAATCTGAAAAGACAACTGAAATATAGGATAAAAGTCACTGAAAATCTGTTGAAATAGGATCTATGATTCAGAAGAGACACAGATGGGTAAATCCCAAAATAAAAATATACTTAAGGATTAATCCTACCTCAAGGTAGATTAAGAAAGGCTAAGATGTTGTGGCCTCCTTACCCAAAAGAACAATAGACGTTCCTAAAATTGATGGCAGATAGGCCTAAGAATGGAGCCCAAAGAGCCCACACCTAGTTGGGATACAGCTACATCAAATGTTCATTATAGATCAAAATTAGAACCAGAGAAACTGTTGAGCATGTGCACCAACATCGTTCATAATAACAAACAAGCAGAGAACTCAAATACCTTTCAAAAGTAGATTTAATAATTAAATGGTAATATCATCACACCCACAAGATATAAAAATATCTTGCATTTTTAACCATATATTCACACTCTTATACCATTTTTTCTATTGTGAATTTCATCTTTTTAATTATAATCTAAGAATCCTGATATCTTACGGATGTTACATCTTTTTTTTTTTTTTTTAATTGTGCTTTGGGTGCAAATTTACAGAGCAAACTTGATTTACATTCAACAGTTCATGCACATTTGATTTCATGGCCCTGATTATCATCCCCAACCATAAAAAACTATCTCCCCTCCCCTTCCTGTGACTACCCCCCTCCTTGTGCCCTTCATAACTATGCATTCCTGTCTGTCCAGCTTTCCCCCTATGTGAATGCTGCCCCTGGGATGTCTCATGGATAATTCATCTAAGGGTGGGTGCATTGCCTGGGGGTAGGTGTTCTGCATGTAAGTTTTTCTACTGTTGGGCTGAGAGCCAATCCATGGAAGTGAGTTCATTTCTAGGCCCAAAGGGTAACCCAGGGCCATAGTCTTAGGGGTTCCACCAGCCTCTATCTGACCAGTAATTCTGGTCATTTCTGTTTTTGAATTTTGTTCCACATTTTTCCTTCCACTCTATCCAGGATCTCCAGTTTTGATCCCTTTCTGAGTGGTTGGCATTGGTAGCCAGGCACCATCTAGTTCATCTGGTCTTGGGATTGTGAATGCTGAGGTCCTTGTGGTCCATCTTATCCTTGGAGTAATTGTTTCCAGATGCCTTTGATTTTCTTCACTCTACTTTGTTCCAGACGAGAGGAGACCAATACTTGCATCCTAGATAGTAGCTCAAAAGCTTTAAGACCCTAGTTGCTACTCTCCAAAGTAGGTGGTAGAACAAGATTTTTATGTACTATATTGTGCTAGTTGTGCATGAAGTCCCTCAAGATTATGGTCCCAAGCCCACAGGCCTGGTGATTCTCTCTCTCTAGGTGTTTGTCTCCAACAAGTTACTCCAACTCTGTCTTCTGTTGCTTCTCTAATGTATGTGGCTAATTTTGTAGCACAAATGTGTATGTAAGATTATCTTCAGCCAAATCTGTCTTTGATCTAGGGTATATTCATGTTTTCCTACCTCTGCCTGATCTTCTCACCTGTCTATGCATTTATCTGTAGCCTGGCATTTGGTGCTGGTGGTAATGTAATATTGTGCATGTAATAGTATTTGCCTCCGATGTCTAATCTTATGTGCATGTTTCAGTGTCCTTCCTTTCCTCAATGTCTTCATGCTGGTCACAGACTCTTTCCATACCTTCCCTTCCTTCACCCAAATCAACATATGACTGCCAACTAGTCCAAAATTTTCTCTCCCTTTCCTTTCTATCCCTGTAACCAACAAAGTGAATTTCCTTCCCTGAGTAAACCTTTCCTTGACTTTTTACAATAATGGACTCATATAATATTTGTCCTTCTGTGATTGACTTACTTCATGCAGCAAAATGTCCTCCAAAATCACCAATGTTGTGAGATGATTTGTGTATTCTTCATTATTCTTTAATGTTGCATAATATTCCATTGTGTGAATGTACCATAGTTTGGTTATCCATTCATCGGTTGATGGGCATTTCAGTTATTTCCATCTTTTTGCTATAGTGAGTTGTGCTGTGATGAACATAGGTGTGCATATATCTGTTTGTGTCCTGTCTCTCACCTCTTTAGGATATATTCCTAGTAATGGAATTGCTGGATCAAATGGTATTTCTATTTTCAGTTTATTAAGGAAATGCCATACCATTTTCCACAATGGTTGTACCATTTTGCAGTCCCACCAGCAGTGTATGAGAGTTCCAATCCCTCCACAACCTCCCCAGCATTTGTTATTTTCTGTCTTGTTGAACTTTGCTATTATTGCTGGGGTGAAATGATATCTCATTGTTGTTGTGATTTGCATCTCTCTAATGGTTAATGATCATGAGCATTTCCTCATGTGTTAGTTGGCCACCAGTATATCTTCTTTAGTGAAGTGTCTGTCCATGTCCCTTGCCCATTTTTGAATTGGGTTGTTTGTCTTTTTGGTGTGGAGGTGTTGAAGTTTTCTACAAATTTTGACGATAAGTCCCTTGTCAGATATGTCATAGCCAAATATGTTTTCCCAATTTGTATGTTCTCTTTTTATTTTATTTTTGGAGAAGTTTTTTGATGTGTATAAGAATTTAATTTTTAAAAGGTCCCGGTCATCTAGCTTCTCTCCTGCTGCTTGTGCATTTTGGGTTATGCTTGATAGTCTATTTGTGCCATAGATGAGATTTGTCTTTATTTTGTCTTTGATGAGCTTTATAGTTTTGGGTTTTACATTTAAGTCTTTGATCCAACTTGAGTTTGCTTTTGTGTATGAGGTGAGGGTATGGGTCTTGTTTCCGTTTTCTGCTAGTGGATATCCAATTTTGTCAGCATCATTTGTTAAAGAGGCTATCTCGTCCCCATTTAAATGGTTTTGACCTTTTGTCAAAGATCAGCTGTCCATATATAGATAGGTCTATTTCTGTTTTTTTTTGTTTGTTTGTTTTGTTTTTTTATTCTGTTCCATTGGTCTGTCTGTCTACCATTGTACCAATATCATGCTGTTTTGACTATCTGGGAGTCCGAGATCTCCTACTTTGTTTTTCTTCTTCAGCAGTGCTTTGCTTATCTTAGGTCTCTTTCTTTTCCATATGAAATTAATGATTGGTTTTTCCATGTCCTTGAAAAATGTTGATGGAATCTGGATCTAGATTGCATTGAATGAATAGATTGATTTGAGTAGTACTGACATTTTCACAATATTCAGTCTTCCTATCCATGAACAAGGTATGTTGTTCCATTTACGTAGATCCCTTGTAGTTTCTTGTAGTAGTGTTTTGTATTTTTCTTTGTATAGGTCTTTTGTGCCCCTGGTAAGATTTATTGCTAAGTATTTTATCTTTTTGGTAGTTATTGTAAATGGTATTGTTTTATTCATTTCCTTTTCAGAGGCCTCTTTGTGGATGTAGAGGAATCTAACTGATTTTTATATGTTGATCTTGTAGCCTGTCACTTTGCTGAAACTTTCTATTAGTTCTAGCAATTTTTTGGCTGAGTCTCTTGCATTTTCTATGTATAGGATCAAGCCATCTGAGAATAGAGATAACTTTACTTCTTCGCCAATTTGGATGCCTTTTATTACTCTTTTTTGCCTTATTGCACTTGCTAGGACTTCTAATACAATGTTAAATGTTATGTACCATTGAGTCGGACCCAACTCATAGTGACTCCTCCTTGGGTTTCTGAGGCAGTGTCACTACAGAAGTCGATTGCCCCATCTTCCTTCTGAGAAGTGGCTTGTGGGTTTGAACCACCAGCCTTCTGGCTAGCAGTCAAGTGCTTTAGGCACTATGCCACCAGAGCTCCCAATGTTAAATAGAAGTGGTGATAGAGGGCATCCCTGTCTGGTTCCCATTCACAAGGGGAATGCTTTGAGACTTTCTCCATTAACAGTAATGTCAGCTGTTGGTTCTGCATATATGCCCTTTATTATGTTGAGGATTTTCCCTTCTATCCCTATTTACTGAGAATTTTGTGCAGGAATAGGTGTTGGATTTTAATGAATGCCTTTTCTGCATTGATTGATATGACCATCTGGTTCTTCTCTATTGTTTTGTTTATGTGGTGTACTCCATTGATTGTTTTTCTGATGTTGAACCATTCTTGCATACCTGATATGAATCTGACTTGGTCAGGATGTATTTTTTTAATATGTTCTTGGATTCTGTTGGCTATGATTTTGTTGAAGATTTTTGCATCTATATTCATAAGAGATATTGGTCTGTAGTTTTCCTTTTTACTGGTGTCTTTACCTGGTTTTGGTGGCAATGTTATGCTTGCTTCATAGAATGAATTTGAGAATATCCCATCTTCTTCTATGTTCTGGAAAAGTTTGAATAGTTTAGGTGTCAGCTCTTCCTTGAATGTTTGGTAGAATTCTCTGGTGGCGCTACCTGGGCCAGGACTTTTTTTGTGTAGGGAGTTTTTTTTTAATGACCTGCTCAATTTCTTCTTTTGTTATGGGTCTGTTCAAGTGTGTCTCAGTATGGGTTAATTTAGATAGATCTTGTGATTCTAGAAACTTGTCCATCTCTTCTAGGCTCTTGAATATTTTGGAGTAGAGTTCTTCATAATATTCTGTTATTATCATCTTTATTGCAATTAGTTCTGTTGTGATGTTACTCTTTTCATTTACCATTCACATTATTTGCATCTTCTCTTTCTTTTCTTTTGTTAAATTTGCCAGTGGTTTGACAATTTTGTTTATCTTTTCAAAGAACCAGATTCCTCTTTTGTTAATTTTCTCTATAGATTGTTTTCTGCTTCATTTATTTCTGCTCTGGTCTTTATTATTTTCTTACTTCTGGATACTGTAGGTTTCTTTTGTTGCTCTTTTTCAAATTGTTGTTGTTGAGTTAGAGTGTTGATTTTTATTCTTTCCCCTTTTTTGAAGTGTGCATTTATTGCTATAAATTGACATCTGAGTACTGCTTTCATTGTGTCCCAAAGGTTTTGGTAAGCAGTGTCTTCATTCTCATTTGTTTCTAGGAATTTTTTTATTTCACACTTTATTTCTTCTGTTATTCAATATTTTTTTGAGCAGTGTATTATTCAGTTTCTGCATATTTGATTTTTTTTCCCTTGGTCTTCCTATCATTGATTTCTAATTTCATAGCATTGTGATCTGAGAAGATGCTTTGTAGTATTTCAATATTTTTTAATTTATTGAGGCTTGTTTTGTGTCCTAGTATATGATCTATTCTGCAGAATGAGCCATGTGCACTGGAGAAGAATGTGTAAACATGCTTTTGTTGGGTGAAGTGCTCTGTATCTGTCTATGAAGTCAAGTTGGTTAATTGTGTTGTTGAGTTCTTCTGTCTTTGCTGAGTTTTTTCCTAGTTTTTCTGTCCTTCCTTGAAAGTGATGTGTTAAAGTCTCTTACTACCACTTTAGAGTTGTCAATTTTCCTTTCAATTCAGTTAATACTTACTTTATGTATTTTGGAGCTCTTTCATTGGATGCATAGATATTTAGTATGCTAATGTCTTCTTGGGAGCTCTGGTAGCGTAGTGCCTAAGGCACTTGACTGCTAACCAGAAGGCTGGCGGGTTCAAACCCACCAGCCAGTCCTCAGAAGGAAGGTTGGGCAATCTACTTCTGTAGGGATACTGCCTCAGCAACCCAAGAAAGGGTTGCTATGAGTCAGGTGCAACTCGACGGCACATAACAACAACAACAACACAACAATGTCTTCTTGGTCAATGCTGTTTTTCATCTTGAAGTCTATTTTACCAGAAATTAATATTGTCACTCCTGCTCTTTTTTGGTTGCCATTCATTTGATATGTTTTTCCTACCCTTTAATTTTTTATTTGTTTTTATCTCTGTGTCTAAGATGAGTCTCTTGTAGGCAGCACATAGATGGGCCTTCTTTTCTTAACCAATCTGCCACTCTCTTTCTCTTGACTTACACTCATTCACATTGAGTGTAATCAATGATAGGTATGAATTTATTGCTGTCATTCTATGGTGATTTTTTGTTGTGTTGGTGGTGAATTCCTTGTTCCAAATTTTTTCTTTGCTGAAATCATTTTGTTATCAAATGTTATTTCTCTTTTATTCATTACTGTTGGTTTTGTCTTTACTACATTCCTGTTTTTTTCTTTCTCATTTTTTTTTTTTTTAAGAAGGATTGTTAATTTTCTTTGTGGTTGCCCTGAAGCAAATTCTTATCTCTCTAATTTGGAACAGTCTGTTCTATAAAGACATTGACTTGTCTTCCTCTCCATTTTGAAATTTTGTAATTAAAACTTTTATTCCCTCTAGTTGCTTTGTTGCTGGTGTCATCTGCAGATTGGCTCACCTATTTCTCTATGTAGAAGCTCTGGTAGCATAGTGCCTAAGGCACTTGACTGCTAACCAGAAGGCTGGTGGCTCAAACCCACCAGCCATTCCTCGGAAGGAAGATGAGGCAATCTACTTCCGTAGTGATACTGCCTCGGAAACCCAAGGAGGGGTAGCTATGAGTTGGGGCTGACTCACTGGCACATAACAACAACAACATTTCTCTATGTACATTTTTTATGAGCTTATTTTGAGCATCTATTTCTGGTTTGGTTTCTAAGTGGTGGTGTCAAGTGTCTTGATTTTAATTGTCATTCTCTGTTGTGGGTTCTCTATTGGAAGGATTCCCTTTAGCATTTCTTGTAGGGTTGGTCTGGTTTTCACAAATTCCCTTAATTTCTCTTTGTCTGAGAATGTCTTGATCTCACCCTCATATATGAAGGACAGTTTGGCTTGATATATAATTCTTAG
>NW_006921858.1:4498479-4499892 GCF_000298275.1 Orycteropus afer afer | reverse complement strand
CATCCCCTCACCTTTTTGCCTGCATTGTTTCTGCTGAGAAATCAGAGCTTACTCTTGTCCATTGTAGGTGACATTTCATTTTTCCCAAGCTGCTCCCAAGATTCTTTCTTTGTAAAGTTTGATTAAGATATGTCTTGGTGACTTTCTCTTGGGATCTATCTTGTATGGGGTTCATTGAGCTTCTTGGATGGATATCTTTTCCTCTTTCATGATATGGGGAAAATCTTCTGTTAGCAAGTCTTTGACAATTTTCTGGTTTTTTTTTTGTTTTGTTTTGTTTTTTTTGCCTCCTCTGGTTCTGGTACTCAAGTCAGGTGTGTGTTATTTCTTTGCATGTATTCCCATATAACTCTTAGGTTCACTTCATTTCTTTTAAATCTTTGTTGATTTATCTTCATGCAGGCTGACATCAAGAGATTTGTCTTCTAGGTGGGAAATGCATTTTTCAGCCATTTCTAGTCTACTCTGTTGTCCTTCCACTGTGTTATCTATCTCCATAATTTTAGTGCTCATTTTCTGGATTTCTAATTGCTGTTTTTGTATCCATTCTAATTGTGCATTTATCTTGTTATTTTGTTCTTGAATAATTTTCCTGAATGAATTGAATGAATTCATTCATTTCTTGAATGAATTCTCCCAGGGTACTGTCTGTCTTCTTGCCATTTCTGTTTATGGTTTCCTTGATCTCTTGGAGGGTCCTATACATAAACCAAAACCAAACTCACTGTCATTGAATCAATTCTGACTCATAGTGACCCCCATTGTGTTTCTGTCACTGTAAATTTTTACAAAAGTAGATCACCCCCTCTTCCTTCTGCAAAGCAGCTGGTTGGTTTGAACCACTGACTTTCTGGTTAGCAGCCAAATGCCTTATTCACTACACCACTAGAGTTCCTTGGAATTCCAATCAGGTGTATGTTATTTCTCTCCATACCATCCCTTAAAACGCTTAAATTTTCTTCATTTCTCTTCATTCTTTGTTCAGATTTTCCCTCATCCAAGCTGGTGTCAAAGGATTTGTCTTCTTTCTGGGAAATGCAGCCTTCAGCCAGTTCAAGTCTATTCTTTTGTCCTTCCAATGTGTTGTCTATCTCTATAATTTTAGTGTTCATCTTCTGGATTTCTAATCACTGTTTTTGTATGATTTTTAATGATCTGTTTACTTTGTCATTTTGCTCTTAAATAATTTTCCTGAATTCCTTTCCTTGCTTTTGTTTATGGTTTCCTTGAGCTCTTGGAAGGTTATACATATATATTTGTTGTTGTTGTTATGTGCTGTCGAGTCAGATCCAACTCATAGCGACCCCTCCTTGGGCTTCCAAGGCAGTATCACTACAGAAGTAGATTGCCCCATCTTCCTTCCGAGGAGTGGCTGGAGGGTTTGAACCACCAGCCTCCTGGTTAGCAGTCAAG
>NW_006921858.1:4485325-4498173 GCF_000298275.1 Orycteropus afer afer | reverse complement strand
CTTCTGCTATTGTCCAGTTTGTTGTTGTTGTTGCTGTTGTTTGAGTTGAAGTTGTCTGTTGTCTCTGAGACATTTTGAAATTGTTGTTTTTATTTATTGGTTATGTGCTGAATTGTTTCACCCTGGTTTCATGTTTTACTTTGTTTTAATGTGTCTGGAAGTGGGGGCAGATGTGCTTCTTTTATTGTCAGCCTGACTGTACTGGATCTCTGTACTGTACTGGATCAGCTTTCTCTGGGTTGTGGATTAACTGGTGGGAATGTAGGTGCATGTCTCTGCTTGTTGTGAGGAGGAGCTGCAGTTATAATGAGCAGGTGTTGTGCACCATCTATCATTATTCCTGTGGTGCAGCAGCTGTTGGTGTTATTTGTCTGTTGGGTGAGGTGATCAATGTAGTAGATATTGCTGACTAGTGGAGAGTTAACTTCTTCCTCCCATGGAATGAGGCAGGGAAAAAGAAAGCCAAGGACAAAAATAAGATATGGAGAATATAGAATAAAAATAAAAGATATAAAATAGGGAAACGTGAACAAATACATGAAAATGAAAGATGGGGGTGAATGGGATGAAAGTTTGGTAAAAAAGGAAAAAGAAGAAGAGAAAGAGGGGAAAATTAACTGATAAAAAGGAAGAAAAATTGAGGATAAGGAAAGTAGAAGAATAAAGGCAGAGTAAGGTAATTGAAGGACTTTTCTACATACGGCCAGCTAGCAGCCCTGAGAGCAGGCAGTGTAGGCAGAATCTGCTCATCCGTGGGAGTGTGCACTCACATAGGTGAAAGGACATTGATACCAGAAGACATCTCCAAGAAAGAAGGCTTTAGGTGCTTATTTTTTTGTACTTAGTGTGAGATAGATCAGCCATTGACATAGGTATAGGAAGGGACAGATGCAGTCCCTGGGTCGGTTTGGAATGGTTTGCTAAGAGTAGCATTCTGCTTTCAGTCAAAGCCCCATAGTTCAAACCACCAGCCACCCTGCAAGAGGAAGACGAAGCTGCCCTCCTCAGCAAAGATCCACAAGCCCCGAAACCCCAGGAGGCAGTTCCACTCTGTACCAAAAAGGGTTGTTAGGAGTTAGAATCAATCTGACAACAGTAGGTCTGGTTTGGAGTTTGGTTTATTCAGAGAAAGTTCTTCTTCCCTATCCCTTACTCCTCTTAACTCCACACCACTTAAGTTACAGGAGGTCTGACCCCTTCCCAGTACAGTTCTCTCTCACAAAGCTTTAGCTCATCTTGAAATCCTCCCAATCTGTCTACCCTATGTCTTCAATGTGACCCTGCAAAGTGTGTGTGTGTGTTTTTTTTTTTTTTTTCTTTTTCCTTTCCATCCACCTTTGTATTTGTAATGGCTTTGCTTTGGCCAGTCCAGCTTTTATTCACTCTGAGCCACTAACCTTACTCCCTTTCATGTCTGCACTCAATATAATACTTTATCTTTTCATTAGATGGTCATAATTCCAAGATCATTATTTGTATCTGTTGCACTGAGTTTTCCTTGATCTCTGTTGAAGAGGAGTCAGATGGGGTTTGGTAGCAGGATGCCATCTTGTCTCCACCTGGTATCTGGGGTCTTAGAAGCTTGTGAGTGGCCATCTAAGATACAACTATTGGTCTCTACTCATCCACAGCAAAAGAGAAAGAAGGAAACCAAAGAATCAAAGATTACATTAGTCTACAGGACAAATAGTCTACATGAATCATGGCCTCATCTACCCTAAAAACAGGAGAACTAAATTGTACCCATCTACCACTACTGACTCAACACTCATCTGTCAGTTTGTCATACTATGGTGGCTTGCATGTTGCTGTGAGGCTGAAGGCTATGCCACTAGTATTTCAAATACCAGCAGGGTCACTGTGATAGTTGGAGCTGTGTGTCAACTTGGCTGGACCACAATTCTGTGTGGCTTAAGCAGTTGTGATGTGGTTATTCCCATGATGGGATCAGATGAATATGTTTTGAGCAGCCAATCCAATGAAATGGAGTTTTCCTAGGGGTGTGGCCTGCTTCCAGTATTTTTGTGGATATCCTGGGGAAAGAGACACTCTTCTGTGGATTGAGATTCTGTTGTGCTGCCTACAACTGTCCATGAGCAAACAATCCACCATTCGGCCTGGAGATCTTGGGTTCACCATTCGTTGGAGTCAACAACCAGTATACTGCCAGCCAACCTTGAGCTCCTCAGCCCCTTTAGCTGCGAGAGTTGGGAAAAGCCTCCAGCTTGACGTTTGATCCAAGAACTTTGGACTTGCTGGCTTACATGTGTGTAAGCCATTTTCCTAAGATAAATTTCTCTTTCTCTCTCTCTATATATATAACCTTTACTGGTTTTGCTTCTCTACAGAACCCAGTCTAACACAGTCCCTTTTAAACTTCAAAAATTAACATCCCCTTCACCATCAGTTTAAGAATAACCACACCCATGAAAGAGTGTATGCCAGCCACTTCATGCCTTTATCGCCCCCCATTTTAAATATCCAATTTCTAATTTGCCCATCCCTATCAAACCAGTCCTCTGAGGAGACAAGCATGGTCCTTTCTGTCTGGAGAATTTTCTGTTCTGCTTGGAAATTTTGGGCATCTGCATCCATAAACAAGCAAAGTCCAGCCCAGCACAAGCAATCAAATTGTAGCAACTTAACACCAGCTCAGTATCAAACATCTTCCTCTTCATTTGTTTGAGTTCTTGTCAGCTCAGCCCTAGCCATCCCAGCTAGGTCATGGGTACCAGCTGCTAAGCTTGGGAGTCACACTCTTCCCTTCACTTCAGACCAACCAGCACTTTCTCTCACATCCTCAGTCTTCAGGCACTATTTCAATGCCCGTAGACTCACAACTCCTTGCACTTCAGACCAGCCAGCCCTTCTTCTCATCCCCAGCCTCAGTGACCTAGGTCAAAGAGTACCAAACAGCCCGTTTCTTCATTGCTGCTCTTCCCCCATTTCTACTCAAGTGGACCTAGGTAGTCACAAGCGAGTAGCATACAAGTCTACTATGCATTGGCTTCCTTTAACTTTCAGTCTTGGAAGAGGTTTCTCATGGACAATGAATTTCCTGCCTCAATGCACCCAAAACCTATCTGCTTGCTCAAAATTCAAAAAAGCCAAGCAGTTATTTATTTTTCTGTAGGTCCTGTCTCAAATGCAAGTTTTCTGTTCTCCCAGTAGTTCTGGTTGGGGGCTCAGTTTTTCTATCTAAGCCCCTAATAATCTACACACAGGACTTGAAACAAAAGCCTCAGTTTCTGCTGGGCAGATTCTATTTCCCCTTTTATCATATCCAATCAAGTATTAGCTGAAGGCAGACTTACACACTCTCTGTTATCCATACCTGCTAAAGGGGCAGAGAGGCCGCATCTTCTGACCTCCTCTAACCCCAAAAGAGGAAGACAGAATCACTATCAGCAGTCCAAGGCCTATCCCTGCGAAGCCAGATATGCTGCTTCCCTCCAGCCCTTTCACCAACCTTGACACTAACCATTTGTTCTGATTACCCAGTACTACTCTGACAAGAATATACCACAAATGGGATGGCTTAACAAACAGGAGTTTATTCTTGCAATTTGGAGGCTTTAAGTCCAAAGTCAAAGTGCCAGGCTCCAGGGACTGGCTGAAAGCCCCTCAACCTTGGGGTCCAGCTCTGCCTCCTGCTCCCATCCCACTGGAGCTAGAGACATTTCTTCACTCAGACAGCTCCTGGTTGCTGAGGCTGAGAAGCCCCAAGGTTGACAAGTAAAAAGGTCAGTCCTGATGTTACCAAACCACATGGCAGGCCATTAACTTCAGTCTACTGTATGTCCCAAGGTCAGCAGAGCATAACAGGCTGCTGAGCAATGACATGGCTACATGCAGGGTCCAAGTGTGCCATAGGCTAGAGACCATTCTCAAAGCTTCTCCTTATATACAGGAAACAGACCACATCCCAACTTCTTAAACCACACAGAATTGTGGTCCAGCCAAGTTGATACACAGCTCCAACTATCACACCATTCCTCCTGCAGCACCCACCACCTCTCTGCTGGGTTCAATAATTTGCTGTGGTGGCCACACAGAGCTCACAGATTATGGGGTTTATTAGGGAAGCAATAGGCTAAAACTCACGTTCAGAAATGGACTCAGTCTCTCGCAGCCAGCCATCTCACTCAGCAACCAGCAGTCTCTCTCTCAGCAGTGTGTATCTTTCATGTTTTTCTCTCAGTAGCACGTGTCTCTTGTGTTTCTCTCTCAGCAAGTGCATGTCACTCAGGAGCATGTTTCTCTCAGTAGCACGTCCTTCTCAGTCAGCAGTCAGAGAGACTCCTTCTGCCTCTAGGAGAGCTCCTTTTGAGCCTGGCAGAGTAGCCAAACTAAGCCATCCCAACATCAGAATTCTATACACCCGAGAGAGAGAGAATGTTCCAGAAGATTGCTTAGTGCCACTCTCAACAGAAATACCACAGGTGGATAAATTTAACAATCAGGAGCTACTCAGTTGCTCATGGCAAATTCCACCACAGAGTTTACAAAGACTTATGGCTAGAAAATCCACTCTATGTGATACCCCATGATCGCAATACCCCATAATCATTTCTAATGTACAAGCAGGTAAGAGAATATTCAATACCCATAGTACATTCAGATAAACATATAATCCAAAACACATAATCCTTTTTAAGACATTCCAGTTTCATCTCTTCACCTTGATTATCTTCCCATTCTACATATGTGGCCTTAGGCCTTTGGCTGGATGTAACCAAAAGCCTTAGCCTCTGAATCAATTATCTCCTTTAATAGGTAACACCAATCAAAGTAACCATCTAAGATTCCAAAATTTCACTTGAATTTCACAATTGAAGTTCAGGAACACACTCAGTCTCTCTTAGCCTGCTGTCTCTCAGCTGACAATCTCTCTCAGTCTCTTTCCCAGCAGTGCATGTCTCTCAGTGTCTCTCTGAGCAGTGCGTATCTCTTGGTGTCTCTCCCAGCAGTGCATGTCTCTTGTGTCTCTCAGCTGCAGAAAGGGATCCTTTCTGCCTCTAGGAGGGTTCCCTTTTGAACCTGACAGAGTGGCCAAACTAACCAATCCCAACATCAGAATTCTATATACCTGAGATAGAGTGAACTTCCCAGAAAATTACTTTGTGCTGTTCCCAACAGAAATACCCCAGGTGGATAATTGTAACAATCAGGAGCTACTCAGTTGCTCATGGCAAATTCCACCACAGAGTTTACAAAGACTGATGGCTAGAAAAGCTACACTATGTAACTTACTACACCGCAACATCTTTCTGATGTTCTCTACTTTCAACCAAGATCCATCTGGCCTATATTTTAGAACTGGATCACCAGGTCTTTCTTCTTATTCTGTTTTAGTCTGAAAGCTCTGCTGAAACCTGTCCACCATGGATGATCCTGCTGGGATTTGTAATACTGGTGATATAGCTTCCAGCATGACAGCAACACACAAGCCACCACAGTATGACAAACTGACAGATGAGTTATGGACTGATAGCTAAGCATTGAAATTCCAGAATGCTGTCCACTGATAGAACTGAAGTGGCACTCACTAGAAGTTGGTTTCTATCCTAGCTCTTAGTCAGATCCACAGGCCTTTCTTGGAAAGGCCTCATCCACTCTACTTTAAAGCTAGCTTCAACATCCTCATCCTTTGCTTCTTCAGAAGCTTGAATGTGATCCCAACCTTCTGCAGTGTATTTATGTATTAAGTTTGACCCAAAAGAGGTCTGGGTATCTTAGTTGGTCTGTCAGGTGCTGTGTAAGAAAATGAGACTCATACAGAAAAGCCAGAAAACAAATGGAACCTAATACCCCCAAGTCCCAGAGAGGAAACTACAGCATCCTTGGTGCAGGGCCACATAAGGGGTTGCCTAGGGGGACAGGGCAACAAGCTAGATCTGTAGGAGAGGGCTTATGTATGGTTAGAAGCCAGGGACTCAAGGTTAGCACGTGCTGAAGTTGTATTGGTTAGTTTAAAGGTTTCTAGGGTATTAGTGTGGGAAAAGGGAGAAGATTTCATCATAGGAAACTATGGCCAGGAGGGACAAGGAGTGACTACAGCCATTGAGAGACTGAGTTACAAGATGGTGACAGGTTTCTATCTCAGGAAACCATGTGAGGTATGGTCAGGAGGGCCAGTTAGAGCCCACAACTGTTGAAAGGCTGTGTGACAAAATAGGAATGGCCATGTCAGAATAGAGTGAAAGGGCACTTAAGAAGAATTAATGGATGCTCTGGTGGCATACTACCTAAGTACATTTGACTGCTAACCAGAAGCCTGGAAGTTCAAACCCACCAGCCACTCCTCAGATTGGGTAAGATTGGGCAATCTACTTCTGTAGTGATACCACCTTGGAAACCCAAGGAGGGGTGATTACGAGTCAGATCAGACTTGATGACAGTGAGTTTGGTTTTTTGGTTTGAGGCAGAAAATAATGTAGGCCACAAACTGGCCTTAAGAGTGTGCAGTGGCTACACACATGTGGCTTCCTGAAACCCTTCATATTACCACTGGATTTCATAATGAAAATCATTGGAACTTTATGAAGTTGGGATATTCTAGGTCTCCTGGCTCCTCTCCTACCCACCTCACTCACTGCTATCAAGTTGATTCTGACTTACAGAAACCCTATAGGGCAGATTATAGCTCCCTCATAGGGTTTCCAAGGACATACTCTTTAGGCAAGCAGACTGCCTCATCCTTCTTCCATGAAGTGGTTGGTGGATTCTAACCACTGACCTTTTGGTTAACAGTCATATGCTTTAACCACTGCACCATCAGAGCCCCTTCTCACTCCTCTAAAGCTACCAAATCAGTATTCCCTGCAGGTATTTGTAGTGAGGCAATATCACGTTACTGCATCAGCACTGGGCTATGAGTTTGGAAACTGATACCCTGACCGAATCAATACCCTGAAGGGCATAAACTTGCCATTGAAAAACTAAGTTAACCTGAAAAAGAACAAGGCCTGAATTGGGAAACTACACTAATTATTGCCTTGGCAGTGTTAGCACACTCATAGTCCACAGGAAGCCCATTCAAACTCAGCCAACTCTAGCAAAACTCCTCTGGGGTGCTCATAGATAGATCTTTGCTCTAAACCACTCCCAGTCATAGGAAAGTTGTGACAGTCAGTGGCCGTGGTTCTCAGTTTCACAACCCCAGATGCAGAACTGGCCCCTTTTGACCCACAAATTCAGTGGGAAGTTGTGCTGGAACAAGCTTAGCCACGTGTTCACCAGGTGTTCCGGCACATGCATGTCCTGAGTTGTACCAAGGAGGGAGCAACAAGAATAAGGAGTGGGAATGATAAATGAAATGAAAAATGCAACGCACTGCCGTGGATTCAGAGCCAATTCATAGCAACTTCTCCTTAGGTTTCCAAGGCGGTATCACTATGGAAGTAGAATTGCTCAACCTTTCTTCCAGGGAATGGCTGGTGGGTTTGAACTGCCAGCCCTCTGGTTGGCAGTCATATGCCATAGGCACTAGGCCACCAGAGCTCCCAGGAATGATAAAGGTGACCACAATCTTGCCTTGAAGCAGTCAAGGAGCAGTGATCCCTCCTCTTGTAAATCAAAAGATGACAAATTTCTTGGATAGGCTTGAATTATAAATCAGTGTATTTTGGAACTTTTGACCCTGATAAAGAAGGAAGCAAATCATCGTTTATCCCACTCTCAGCAAATGAAGCAGCTATAGGTCTATTTTCTTCTTTATTTTGTTTTGCTATATCTATAAGGAGCTCTGGTGGTCTAGTGCCTAAGACATTTGACTGCTAACCAGAAAGCTGGCAGTTCAAACCCACCAGCCACTCCTCGGAAGGAAGATTGGGCAATCTACTTCTGTAGTGATACCGCCTCAGAAACCAAGGAGGGGTCATTATGAGTTGGATCTGACTCGATGGTAGTGTGTGTGTGTGTGTGTGTGTGTATGAGCAAGGTACTGCACTCCTCTATCCGCTTGTTGGCAGCATTTAGGCCCTCACCACCTGTCTCCTGGAGAGTATGATAATGAGGGTTACACATCTAGTTTCATGGTCAAAATGTTAGGAAATTAATCTAAAAGAGGAGTAATCAATTTTCCCAAGTGCATTGATCAAATTTCTTCTTAGTAGGGAGTCCTGACCTAAACTCATCTCAACAATTTGGTATTAAGTCACTTCTGACTTTTGGAGACCTCATGTGTGGCAGAGTAGAACTGTTCCATGGAGTTTTCAATGACTGTTTTTTTAGAAGTAGATCACCAGGCCTGACTCCTGTGGCACCTCTGGTGGCCTCAAATCTCTAACCTTCCTGTTAGCATCCAAGTATGTTAACCATTTACACAACCCAGGTACTCCAAGCTCTCCTAGTCAGAGTTAACCAAGGAAAAAACTCCAGAAGGGAGTCATTATGCATATTAAGAGTTTGGGGTCTAGAACCAAGTGGTATGGATTCTAATCCCTGCTCTCTCACATTTTACCTGCCTGCCTTTATGCAATTGACTTAGCTGTTCTGTGACTCAGTTATTCATCTGTGTAATATGGATAACAGCACATGGCTCATAAGGTTTTACTGTGAGGTCACATGTACAAAGCAGCTAGAACAGTGACTGGTATACACAAATCACTCTACACGTTTTCGCTATTATTGAATTACAAATCTGATCTACTCCATTACTCCAAAACACATTAAAATAAATTATGACTGGCTTTAGATACAAGTTTTTATCTTGGTACCAAACTATTAAAACACAAAAGCAGTTAGAATGCATAATGCAACTAGCATTAAGAGTATCTTGCCACTAACCTCAGACTAAATTTTAGAGAGAAGTATCCCTTACCAATAGCCCACAAGCACAAATCTTTCATGAGTTATCAAACAGAACATGCCCATGTCTAAACCATCTTTCAAAAAAAGGGAATGATTTAACCATCACTCATTTAGATGAGTTTAGGATCTAACTCTAAACTGGAGTAGGGTCACCTTCCCACAGAGATTTTTTTTTTTTTTTTAATTGTGATTTGGGTGAAAGTTTACAGACCAAATTCACTTTCCATACAGCAGCTTACATACACTTTGTCTCATGACATTGGCTACAATCTCCCACAACACAACAGCTCCCTTCCCACTTCCTCCCTCTTCCCTGTGTCCTTCCTTCCCATGCACTCCTGCCCCCCCCCAAGTTGTCTCCCTGTGCTTACACACTCCTTTTATTCTCCCATGATTGATCTCTGCAAGGAGTGTATCTACCTATTGTAAATGTTCAGTTCATACGCCAGTCTTTTGTTTGTCTGGAAGCCACAGGAGTAGATTCAATTCCAGACCTAAAGGTGACTAGTGGCCGTAGTCTCAGTGGTTTCATCAGTTTCTATCAGACCAGCAAACCTGGCTTTATTATTATTATTATTTTGAGTTTATTCCACATTGTTCTCTAACTTTATCCAGGATCTCCTACAGAGATCCCCCTCCTACTGGTTGACAGTGGTAGCCAGGCACCATCTAGTTCTTCTGGTCTCAGTCATATAGATTGAGGAGCTCATGGACTAATTGTTTCTATGTGTCTTTGGTTTTCTTCCTTCTTCTTTGCTCTGGATGAGGAGAGACCCATCATTGCATCTAGATGGCCACTTGCAAGCTTTTAAGATCCCAGTCGCCTGCCAAAGTAGGATGTGGAACAATGCTTTTGTATAGTGTTGTTGTTGTTGTTGTTATGTGCCCTCAAGTCAGATCTAACTCATAGCAACCCCTCCTTGGGTTTCCGAGGCAGTATCATTATGAAGTAGATTCCCCAACCTTCCTTCTGAGGAGTGGCTGGTGGGTTTGAACTGCCAGCCTCCTGGTGAGCAGTCAAGTGCCCAATTGAGCTTGATGTCCCTGTGACTATGATTCCAAGCCTACAGGTCCAACTACTTGCTCCCCCACAGAGATTTTTTTTAACAAGGAGCAGGGAATTAATATGTGGTAGGCATACAGTTTGTTGTACTGTGATGGTTTACATGTTGCTATCATGCTTGAAGCAATGCCACTAGTATTTCAAATACCAGCAGGCTCACCCTTGATTGACAAGGCTTCAGTGGAGTTTCCAGACTAAGACAGAGTAGGAGGAAAGGCCTGGCTATCTACTTCCAAAAATCAGCTAATGAAAACCCTATGGATTATTATAGAATATTGTCGAATATAATGCTGGAAGATGAGTCTCATAGGTTGGAAGGCAGCATATGATAGCCACAACAATGGACTCAAGCATACCAATGATCATGAAGATTGTACAGGACCTGACAGCATTTTGGTCTGCTATCCATAAGGTCACTGTGAATCAGAGATGACTTGATGGCAACTAACAACAATGTATTAGAAGGTGAAGCATTTGAAACCAAAGTTTATTGTGGCCCTGAAAGTGACACAAAACATCCTTTTAATTTTTATTTTCCTTCAACTAATAATATTCTGCATTTGCAGCATATTATTGAGGAATATAGAACACTATTACTATATAAATAAATATGAAACAAGAGCAAAGAAACAAAAGAGAATCAAGAGTATGGTGGCAAGGAGAAATACAGGACACCTTGTTAAATTTGAGTTTCAGATAAGCAGCAAATATATATTTTTATATAAATATGTCCTATGTGATATTTGCTTGTTGACAGAATTCCACAGAGGAAATTATCTGATCCTATGCCCCATGATAGTGTTACATCCTCACTAGTCTAAACCAATCATAGTAAAAATCATTCCCCTTTTCAGGAACTGGTTAAATATGGGTATTGTCTTAGTCATGGTACTATAGAGGAACAAAATCAGTGAAGCATACATAAATACATATATAGAGAGAGGGAGAGATCTACTTCAAGGAAATGACTCACACATTGTGGGAGCTGGCAAGTCCTAAATCTGTGTGGATCAGGTAACAAACTAAAGGCTTCTGCTGGCTCAAGTAGTTGCAGGGGTGAATGGACTCAAAATCTGTCAGGCTGCAGGCCTTTGCTGGTTCACAGAATGGCAAGGGTTGGCAAATACAAAATCTGCAGGTCAGACAACAGGTCAGAGATCTCTGTAGTCTTATGTCCTAAGTGGTCAAGTGACAAGAAAAGTGCAGAGTCAAGAAAGAGAGTTTTGCCAGAACAATCATTTATGTAATGGAGGCAGGCCACATCACCAAGAATAGTCATCTTTCAACTAATTTGTTGTTTATGTTGTTGTTGGTGTTCTTAGATGCTGTCAAGAAGGTTTCATCTCATAGGGACCATATGTACAACAGAACAAAACACTGCCCAGTCCTATACCTTAGCCCATCATTGTAGCCACTGTGTCAATCCATATTGTAGAGAACCTTCCCCTTTTTTTTTGACGACCCTCCACTTTATCAAGCATGATATCCTCCAGGAAATGGTCCCTTCTGACAACATGGCTAAAGTAGGTGAGACAAAGTCTGGCCATTCTCACTTCCAAGGAGCATCCCCACTGCAGTTCTTCCAGGACAGATTTGTTAGTCCTTTTAGCAGTCCATGGCACGCTGAGTATTCTTCGCCAACACCACAACTCACAAGTATCAATTCTTCTTTGGTCTTCCTCGTTCACTGTCCAGCTTCCACTTGCATATAAGGTAATTGAAAATACCACAGCTTGGGTTATGTGCACCTAATTCTTCAAAGAGACATCTTTGCTCTTCAGCACTTGAAAGAAGTCTTTTGCAGCAGGTTTGCTCAGTGATTTCTTTACTGCTGCTTCTATTGGTGTTGATTGTGGAAACAAGTAATATAAAATCTTTGACAACTTCAATCTTTTTCCATTTATCATGATGCTGCTTATTGGTCCAGTTGTGAGGATTTTCGTTCTCTTTATGTGGATGTGTAATCCATATTACAGATTATAGTTTTTAATCTTCAGCAGTAAGTGCTTCAAGTCATCCTCACTTTCAGCAAGCAAAGTTGTGTCATCTGCATATCACAAGTTGTTAATGAGTCTTCCTCCAATCTTGATGCCATGTTCTTCTTCATATAGTCCAGCTTCTTGGATTATTTGCTCAATACACAGATAGAATAAGTACAGTGAAAGGATACAATGCTGTCTCATTCCCTTCATGATTTTAAACCATGTAGTACCCTCTTTTTCTGTTTGAACAACAGCCTCTTGGTCTATATACAGGTTCTTCATGAGCACAATTAAGTGTTCTGGAATTTCCATTCTTCTCAATGTTATCCGTAATCTGTTATGATCCACACAATAGAATGCTTTTGCATAGTCAATTAAACTCAAGTAAACATCTTTCTGGTATTCTTTGCTTTCACCCAAGATCCATCTGACATCAGCAATGATATCCCTCATTCCACGTCCTCTTCTGAATCCAGCTTGCATTTCTGGAAGTTCTCTGTCAATAATTGCTGCAACTGTTTTTGAATTATCTTCAGCAAGATTTTACTGCATGTGATATTAATGATAATGTTTGATAATTTCCACATTCTGTGGGATCGCCTTTCTTTGGCATGTATATAGCAACCCTATATACAACAGAATGCAACACTGCCCAATCCTGCACCCGCCTCACATTCCTTGCTATACCTGAGCCCATTGTGGCAGCCACTATGTCGATCCATTTTGTTGAGGGCCCAATACAATAGGTCATTTGATTTCTTGACTATGTAGCATAGTGGCTAAGACACTTGCCTGCTAACCAGAGGGCTAGCGGTTCAAACCCACCAGCCACTCCTCAGAAGGAAGGTTGGGCAATCCTACTTCCATAGTGATACTGCCTCGGAAACCCAAGGAGGGGTCGCTATTAGTTGGGGCCGACTCGATGGCACATAACAACAACAACAGAGGAAGGAAATCAGAAGTTCTTGGAGGCAATGGCTCTTTCTGTT
>NW_006921858.1:4474242-4485225 GCF_000298275.1 Orycteropus afer afer | reverse complement strand
TGGGCAATCCTACTTCCATAGTGATACTGCCTCGGAAACCCAAGGAGGGGTCGCTATGAGTCGGGTTTGACTCGACGGCACATAACAACAACAACAATTGCTTCCATGGGTGTTAATTGTGAATCCAAGTGAAATGAAATCCTTGACAACTTCATATTTTTCTCCATTTATCAAGATGCTGCTTAGCAGTCCAGTTGTGAGGATTTTGTTTTTATATTGAAGTTTAACTTATACTGAAAACTGTAGTCTTTGATCTTCATTGGTAAGTGCTTTCAGTCCTCTTCACTTTCAGCAAGCAAGGTTGGGTCATCTGCACAGGTTGTTAAGGAGTTTCCTCCAATTCTGATGCCATATTCTTCTTTATATACTCCAGTTTATTATTATTATTATTATTTTCTCAGCATACAGATTTAAGCATTGTGAAAGACACAGTCCTGATTTAAAACCATGTAGTATCTCTTTGTTCTGTTTGAACAACTGCCTCTTGATCTATGTACAGGTTCCAAATGAGTACAACTAAATGTTCTGAAATTCCCATTCTTCATAATGTTATTCATAATTTGTTACTATCCACACAGTCAAATACCATTGCATAACAAATAAAACACAGGTAAATGTATTTCTGGAATCCTTTGCTTTCAGCCAAAATCCATCTGACATCAGCAGTGATATCCCTCATTTCATGTCCTCTACAGAATCGAGATGGAGTTTCTGGCAGTTCTCTGTCACTATACTGCTGCAACGCTTTTTGAATTATCTTCAGTAAAATTTTACTTGCATGTGACATTAATGATATTGTTCGATAATTTCCTTATTCTGTTGGATCACCTTTCTTTGGAATAGGCACAAAAATGGATCTGTTCCAGTCAGTTGGCCAGGTAGCTATCTTCCAAATTTCTTGGCATAAATAAGTAAGCAGCTCTAGCATTGCACCTGTTTGTTGAAACATCTCAATGGGTATTCCATCAATTCTTGGAAGCTTGTGTTCACCAGTTCCTTCAGAGTAGATTGGATTTCTTCCTTCAATACTATAGGTTCTTGATGATATGCTACAACCTGAAATGGTTGAACATCAACCAATTCTTTTAGGTACAGTGACTCTGTATATTCCTTCCATCTTCTTTTGGTGCTTCTTACATCATTCAATATTTTGCCCATGGAATTCTTCAATACTGTAACTCAAGACTTGAATATTTCTTTAATTCTTTCAGCTTGAGAAATGTCAAGCATGTTCTTCTTTTTTGATTTTCTAACTCTAGGTCTTTGCATATTTCTTTATAATATTTTACTTTGTTTTCTTGAACTGCGCTTTGAATTCTTATGTTCAGCTCTTTTACTTCTTCATTTCTTCCATTCACTTTAGCTACTCTGCATTCAAGAACAAGTTTCAGAGTCTCTTCTGACATTCTTTTTGGTCTTTTCTTCCTTTCCTGTCTTTTTAATGACTTTTGCTTTCTTCATGTATGAAATCCTTGATGTCATCCCACAACTTGTCTGGTCTTCAATCATTGGTGTTCAAAGAATCAAAACTACTCTTGAAATGGTCTCTAAATTCAGGTGAGATATACTCAAGATTGTATTTTGGCTCTCATGGGCCTGTTTTAGTTTTCTTCAGCTTCAACTTAACCTGCATATGAGCAATTCATGATCTGTTCCACAATCAGCCCCCTGGCCTTGTTTTGATGGATGATTTTGAGCTATCACCTCTTTCCACAGATATAGTCTATTTGATTCCTGTGTGTTCTACTTGGTGAAATCTATGTGCATAGTCCATGGTTATGTTGTTGAAAAAAGGTATTTGCAATGAATAAGTTGTTGGTCTTCAAAATTCTGTCATGTAATCTCTGGAGTCACTCTATCACCAAAGCCATATTTTCCAGCTACTGATGCTTCTTTGTTTCCAATTACCAGTAATTATCAATACATACTGATTGCATGTTTGGTCAATATCAGACTGCAGAATTTGGCATAAATTTTCCATTTCTTCATCTTTGGCTTTAGGGGTTGGTGTGTAAATTTGAATAGTAGTATTATTAACTGGTCTTCTATGTAGGTGTATGACTATTATCCTACCATTGATAGCATTGTTCTTCAGGATAGATCTCGAAATGTTTTTTTTTTTTTTTTTTTTTTTTTTTTTTTTCCTTCCCTGTTTTTTTTTTTTTTTTTTTTTTTTTGGGGGGGTGGTGGATGATGAATGTGATGCCATCCTGTTCTGTTTGTCATTCCTGGCAGAGTAGACCATATATTAACTGATTCAAAATGGCTGATACCAGTCCATTTCAGCTCACTAAGGGCTAGGATATCGATCTTTATGCATTCCATTTCATTTTTAACAACTTCTAATTTTCCTAGATTCATAATTCATACATCCCATGTTCCAATTATTAATGGATGTTTGCAGCTGTATCTTTTCATTTTGAGTCATGACACATCAGCAAATGAAGATCTCAAAAGTTTTACTCCATTCCCATCATAAGGCCAACTCTGTTTGGATGAGACAGCTCTTCCCCAGTTGTATTTTGAGTGCCTTCCAATCTGAGGGGGTAATCTTCTGGCACTATTTCAGACAATGTATTCCTGCTATTCATAAGGTTTTCAATGGCCAGTTTTTTCAGAAATGGACTTGGCCATGTCCTTCTGCCTAGTCTATTTTAGTCTGGAAACTCCATGAAATCTGTCCACCATGGGTAAGCCTGCTGAAGATGAAATACTGTTGTCAAGGCCTCCAGCATCACAGCAATATGCAAGCCACCACAGTATGACAAGATAACAGACAAGTGGTGCTCATATCAGATCACAAAGTGGAAGACAATTACATAATATCTGGCAAGCACTGAAAATCATAGCTTCACCAAGTTGACACATAACAGTGACTATCACAAGCATGTAATATGTCTCATGCAATATTTGGGACATACTTAAACTAAAAAATTAGTTGTTTATCTAAAATTCTAGTTTAACTGGGCTTTCTGTATTTTTATTTGCTGAATCTGGCAAACCAAACCAAGGGTAACTTATTAGGTATGATAGTATAATCACTGAAAGAAAAACAAATAGTTTGGATAAATAATAGGATAGGTACAGCTGAAGGAAAATTTAGTTAGATGGAAGATCAAATTGGAAGACTGCCTCAGAATGCAAGAGGAGAAAATAAAGTTATAGGGGGAAAAAGAGTTAAGAGATATAAAAGGAAGATAAGGTTAGTGACAGTGGTGTACTGGTAAATGCTTAACAATCGACTGTGTAGTGTGACAGGTTATTATTAGCTGCCCTCGAGTCTGCGTCAGACTCATGGCAACCCCATGCAAACCAGGAGCAGACCATTATGATCCATAAGTTTCCCATTAGCTTATTTTCAGAAGTAAATCGTCAGGCCTTTCTTTTTTACTCCATCTTCTTTGTCTAGAAGCATCACAGTAGCATGCAAGCCTCCATGACAGATAGGTGCTAGCTGTGTACCCAGTCTCCTGCATGGAAAGCAAGAACTCTACCATTGAACCACTAGTGTCTCTTTATTTGCCAATTTACATGGTATAAATGCTCCCACAGTATATATTTGTTTGTTCTTTTGTATTTACTGTGCTTATTTTTGTCCGAAGAAAAATAATCATTGATCTATCTATTCTAATACTTGTAGTAGTGCCCTTTTTTTAGGGTAGTTGTACCTCTAGAGGTCCCAATGTTTTGGCCTTTGTTCTCACATTCCTGGAAATCTGGGCTTCTTTATCTGGTACTATGTATTAGGGATCTGTCCCATAGGGTCCTTATGAGCTGAAATCGATTTGGCAGTAATGGCTATGTGTTGGGGAAAGCTAAATGCCAGACCTTCTTCTGGGTCTGTCCTAGTGAGGAGAAAGGAGGGAAGGAAATGAACCCTAAGATAAGGAGATCCAGAAAGAACAAAGCATACTTAATCACTCCCATCTGCTGGTGTTCCATCTGAGATCATGGCTTAAACCAGAAGTCAGCAAACTGGCCCAGGAACCAAATCCAGTCCACTGCCTGTTTTGTGAGTGTTATTGTAACCACACCACCTCCACTCATTTATAGCTGCTTTTGTGATACAAGGGTAGAGTCGAGTAGTTGAAAGAGAAACAGTATGGTTGGCAATGCCTAAAATATTTACAGTCTGTCTCTTTACAGAAAAAGTTTGCTGACCTTTGTTTAAACTCTTAGAAAGAAAATCACCAAAAAAAAAAAGAAGTTCCCACTGAGTCAGTGACAACTCATGGTGACCTCATGTGTGTCAGAGTAGAAGTGTGCTCCATAAGGTTTTCAATGGCTGGGTTTTTGGAAGTAGATCACTAGGCTTTTCTTTTGAGGCACACATGAGTGGACTCAAACCTCCAACGTTTCAGGTAGCGACCAAGCACTTTCACTCTTTGCCCCACCCATGGACTCCAGAGAGGAAAGGAGTCTCCCTGAAATGGAGTCCATTAGTGTTGGGAGTTTGGAGCAAAAGAGATGAAAAAGTGATGGCAATGCCAGACAGTCTTCACAGGTTTTCCACAACCCTCACTCCAGCAGGAGGACTTTTTCAGTATGTTAATATGAAACAGGGAGCTCTGGTAGCACAGTGCTAAGGCACTTGACTGCTAACCAGAAGGCTGGCAGTTCAAACCCACCAGCCACTCCTCGGAAGGAAGATGGGGCAATCTACTTAGTAGTGATACTGCCTCAGAAACCCAAGGAGGGGTCGCTATGAGTCAGGTCCAACTCAACTGCACAGAACAACAACAACAATATGAAACAAGAAGGGCTTATAAGGAAACAACAAGAAAACCTGTTAGATATGACAACATAATGGAATGTAGTCATTGACTTAATTTCTGCAGCTAAGGATCTAGGCAATGTGGTAGGGGAAAGGGGAGCAAAGTAGTATTTTAGGCTTTATATTGGAGCTAGTTATTTTGTATGGTTAGGGGACAAGTGGGTAAGATTATAGTAGCTGTTTGTTGGCTCTGAGGTGTCAATTCTGTTTAGTTAGTACTGGTTGGAATAATTAGGGCGGAATGTTGTTTAAGGTTTTGTTGCATCAGCTTTTGGGAGAAGGTTAGGATTAGTATTGCAGGAAACAAATGACTGTGAGCCTGGGTGATAGATTAGGAGATGAATTTCATGGATTAAGGGAAGGTGCTGATTAGATCAGTGGACAAAGGTTAACAGGATTCACTTTGATAAACAATGTTCTTCTAGTTACATTTGGGAAAGATAAGGATGACTCAAAGATCCTCAGATAGAGATACTACCAGTGAGAAAACAGACCATCACAGAGTGAGAATCCTTTTGGGGAAACCATTAACACTGTCTTGTATCTGTGGACCACTCAGACTAGAACAAACGTGCTAAAACATATCATGCTGTCTATTCCAATGACACTGAGGGCATTCATGAAGAGAGTGTTCAAGGCTTAAAGATGACACTATATTCTGAAATTGTTTTTAGTGAGTGATTAAGAAATATGCGTCCTCATTTTTCAGCCTGGTTTAGTGAGAGGGATGGATAAAACCACAGGCAAGGGATTAACTGTTTTTTTCAACAGAAATGCAACAGGAATTAAATAAGAAAAGATGTTTGGAATTGAAAGGAATCAACAAGCAAGCAACTTTTTAAAAAATTTAAGCCAAACCAAACTCTTTGCCATCAAGTCAGTCCAGACTGATAGTGACTAATTATATAGATTAATAGGATATTAAATGCAACTTTGCTTCAGTTTTGGCTTAGGCACTAAGACAATGGAGGATAACTCCTCCACATGCCATAGGAGCTCTAGTGGTGTAGTGCCTAAGGCATTTGAGTGCTAACCAGAAGGCTGGCGGTTCAAACCCACCAGCCGCTCCTCAGAAGGAAGGTTGGAGAATCTACTTCTCTACAGAGATACTGCCTCAGAAGGCCAAGGAGGGGCAGCTATGAGTTGGATATGACTCAACGGTAGTGCATTTGGTTTGGTTTGGTCCTCCACATTCCATACTAAGGAATTAGGCCACTCAGACTTACAAAATAGTGTCAAAATACTGATCTTGCAAACCTTAACCTACCTGTCATACCCAGGTTATTAGAGTAAAAGCTAAAATTCAGCCACAACATTGCAGATGAAGAAGGTCTCTTTGAAAGAGTTGTCAACATGTTTGGCATCCAGCCTCACCATGAGGGAGGAATGAAGAGGTTTTCCCTTCATCTCAGACACAGTGAGATTAGTTTTAAACCCACTTCTTGGAGAGTTTAAAACATGAATAGAGTGCTGGACTGAAGCCATTTCAAAATCTGACCCAAAAGACTCCTTGGAGGGTGAGACCTCAAGTGGCGGTGGGCTACTATATCTCAGGGACTGAGGAGAAGGTATACAGTCAACACTGGAGGAAATACTTCAGTGTTGTCATGGAAAGTACAGCCAAATTTTGCCACCAGTGGCCTAAAAAATTTCACCAAATGTCCCACAGTGAAAGAAGCAAATATAAGCTCTTCCACTGCTAGAAGATATCAATGTCAGACTATCTTATTTTCTCACAAATAATACACCTACTTAAATAAAAAGGACATGAATATAACACATAAGTAGGTGCACAGGAAACTAACACTTGAGGGGGTTGCACAGTTTGCAAAACAAAAGGATAATTCATGTATTATTTGCATAAAAATATGGTATATCAGTGCCAGATATGTAAGGCCTTTCCAGCAACTTATCTCTCCTCCCTCCCCAACTCCTACCCCAGGGTAGAAACCTCAGCATGTGAACTGTGGAGTGACAGCAAGATATACAAACTAAGGTGAAAATGTCTCTTTCACCACCACCACCACTACAGGCTGCCCAGGCAGTCTCAAGCTAAAAGAGAAGGCATTAACAATGATTGAAGATTGGAGTCCTGATTGTTACTTTGTCTGGACATATTCATTAATAAAATTAAACTGAGCTCTGGTAGCATAGTGCCTAAGGCATTTGACTGCTAACCAGAAGGCCGGCAGTTCAAACCCACTAGCTACTTCTTGGAAGGAAGATTGGGCAATCTACTTCCGTAGTGATACCGCCTCGGAAACCCAAAGAAGGGTCGCTATGAGTTGGATCCAACTCCACGCAGTGAGTTTGGTTTTTTGGTTTGTGAATAAAAGAGACCAGAAGTCTTTCCAGAGTAAAAGAACAATACCTGATCAACATCACAATTGAGAAGTAAAGGAAATAGCAGCCATGCAGAATGCATTTGAATGGACAGTGGGAAGAAAATCTTAAAGTTTATTTCAGATTACTCACTGAGTTCCATTTGTTCAACAAACCATTTGCATGAGTTAGATCAGAGAATCAGGGCACCAAAACAGGTATACTGAAGAGAGAGATTCACAAATTTTGATTTTAACAATCTAGAAAGAGGATATTTTTTAAAAGGAAAATAATAAATATATGATCAGAATTAGAATCAATACACTTAGATATACTAGTTAGAAATTTGAGTATCTTTCTTTTATCTATTTCTGCATAACAAACCACCCCAAAACTTTTGACTTAAAAAGTAGCAATTTCGAATAGCAACTGGGATCTTAAAAGCTAGCAGGCTGCCATCTAGATACAACGATGGGTCTCTCCTCGTCAAGAGCAAAAAAGAAAGAAGAAAACCAAAATTCATGGAAATAATTAGTCCTAGCGACTGGTACACCATCTGCAGCCTATACAACTATGAGACCAGAAGAACTAGATGTCATCCACTTGGAAGGGGATCTATGTAGGAGATCCTGGATAGAGAGGGAGAACAATGTGGAACAAAACTCAAAATCATTTGGAGGAAAAAAAAAAAAGGTGGGGACAACAGGTTTGCTGGTCTGATAGAGCCTGGTGGAACCACTGAGACTATGGCCCCTAACTGCCCTTCAGGTCTGGAATTGAACCCACACCTGTGGTTTCCAGCCAAACAAAATACAGGCATGTGAGTTAAACATTTACCTCAAGTACATACACACCTTGGAGAGAACAATCATGGGAGAAAGAAGGGCTACTAATGCACAGGGAGAGAGCTCAGGGGGCAGGAGAGTATGGAGGGATGGACACTGGGAAGAGGTAACTATAAGGAGGAAGACGGAGGGGAGCTGTTGCATTTTGGTAAACTGTGGTCAATGACATGAGACAAAGTATATGTGAACTGCTATACGGAAAGTGAATTTGCTCTGTAAATCTTCACCCAAATCACAATTTAAAAAAAAAGTAGCAATTTCTAATTTCTCATGAATCTATGGGTAGGCTGGGGTTCAACTAGGCAGTTTCCCTGCTGTTCTTACTTGTATCTTCTATGCAGCTGCCTTCAGCTAGAAGCTCAGATGGGACTAGAAAGAAAAATGGCCAGAAATCAGAATCTCCCAAAATTCCTTTGACAAAGTTAATGATCTGGCAAAATGATCAGGGACTTGGAAAGAGCAAAATTGAAGGACTAGTGACAAAGAAGTTGTAGGCAGATGTAGCCCATGTGAATGGGCTTCTAGGACTGGGCTCAGAGTGGGAACATATTATGTGCTATGGGAATGCACATGAAAAAGTCTTCTGTGGATGAGGTTGTTAGTAATTAGGTGTCTTTCCCCAAGCAATATTGTACTTGGGTCTCAATGGGCTCATGGGTGGAGATTATGCAGGGACCCTGTTCTGGTTACCTAGTGCCGCTCTGACAAGAATAGACCACAAATGGGATGGCCTTAAAAACAGAAGTTTATTCTCTCACAATTTGGAGGCTAAAAGTCCAAGTCAAAGTGCCAGGCTCTGGGGGCTGGGTAAAAGCCCTTTGACCTTGGGCTTCAGCTCTGCCTCTTGTTCCCGGCCCACTGAAGCTAGCTCACTCTTCACTCAAGCAGCTAGCTACTGGCTGCTGAGGCTAACAAGCCCAAGGTCGACAAATAAAATGGCACAGTCCTGATGTTCCCAAACCACACAGCAGGTCATTAATTCAAGTCCATTGTAGGTCCCAAGATCAGCAGAGCATGGCAGGCTGCTGAGCAGTGACACGGCTATATGTAGGGTTCAAGCATTCCATAAGCTAGAGACCATTCCCAAAGCTTCTTCTTACATATGGGAAGCCGACCACATACCCAAATCAGCTATTCAGCTGCTTGTGGTAGATCCCACCATGGAGTTGATTGCCAGTCTCATCATTGGGAATAACTACCTCCAGTTGCCCAGCCACTCAACAAGACCCAGTCAAGTTGACACACAAACATAACCACCACAGACTCCAAAACATGGAATTCCCCTTACCAAGGTTTGTCTGCCAAATGCAATTTGTTGTTAGCTAAATTTGCCACAACAAAAACCAATTTTTAGCCCATGATTTGTTAATATACACTAGAACCAGCCAACCACCTGTCTCAGGTTGATTATACTGAACTTCTACCATCATGAAAGAAGTAACAATCTTTCCTCACTGGAATAGATATTTCTTCTTGATTTGGATTTGCTTTTAATCATGATTCTTCAGTTACATCTTTCATAAGCATACTAAATGCTCTAAACAGAGAGAAGGTGTCACATACCACCTTAGTTCTGGTCAAGAGACCCATAATATTTTGAAATAGGCAATGTACTTCCGTCCAGGAATTCACTAATCTTGTCATGTACTTCCTCATACAGAAGGAGGTGACCTTAAAGAATAACTAAGTGAATCTATAATTGATTTTCTCTTCAAATATTGCCTCTTCCCTATTATCTAGCATTTACTTCAGGAAGTCCAATTAGACCAATGTTAACACTTGACATTATGTCTCAACTTTTCTTTTATGTTTTCAGCTCTTTGTGTCTCTCTGCTGCATTCTATGTAATTTCTTCATCTCTATCTTCCAATCATTCATTTTCTCTCTTCAGCTGTGTCTAATCTGTTATTTAATCTGCATGACGATGTTCTAATTTCCGTTATACTTTTCATAAATAGACACTCTCTTTGGCCTTTTTTTTCCAAAAAAAAAACATCTGGTCATTTTACAACACTTACTCATATTTTAAACTTCCAAATTTTTATTTATTTAAAATGTGTAAACATATTCATTTTAATTTTTCTATCTGGTAACACTCTACTTACGTTTTGTAGATCTGAATCTGAAAATTTTCCAGAAATAATAAAGACACAAATCCTCAGATTCAGAAAACAGAACAATTCTCAAACAGGATAGATTAAAAGAATCCCACTGTTACGGATTGAATTGTATCTCCCCAAAATATGTGTTATAATCCTAACCTCTGTACCTGTGATTAAAATCCCATTTGAGAATGGGTTTTCTTTGTTAGGTTAATGAGCCAGTGGTATAGTGGATAAGGCACTTGGGTGCTAATCAGAAGACCAGTAGTTCAAACCCACCAGCCACTCTCCAGAAGAAAGATGGGGCGATCTACTTCTGTAAAAATTTCCAGCCTTGGAAACTCAATGGGGGTCTCTATGAGTTTGAATTGACTCGATGGCAGTGAATATTTTGTTTTGTTTTGTTTTAGTAGTAGTAGATTGTGTCTTGAGTCAATCTCTTTTGAGATCTAAAAAGAGTATATTAGGCATAGACAGGCAAGCATAGATGAGGAAAGATAGACACAATGCCACATGAAGATCACCAAGGAGCCAAGAAATAGAAGCCAAAGAGACAAGAACCTTCTCCCAGAGCAAGCAGAGAGAGAGAAAGTCTTCCCCTAGCATTTTCAAAGTAGAGGAAGTTGGAAATGAAAAGATAAGCTATAGTTTGTAAGAAAATTTTTCCAAAATATATATCTCTTAAAGGAATTGTATTCACAATATCTTATAAATTCTTTTTTTGTGTATGTGTGCCCGACCCATGTCATGGTATTTTCTTTCTTTCTTTCTTTCTTTTTTAATGCATTTTATTGAAATATAATTTATGTACTGTGAAATACACAAAACTAAAGTGACATGGGTCAATGCCTTTTTTTTTTTTTGCAGTGTTGCCTCCCCTCCCCTCCCACCCCTGGCAACCAACAAAGAAAGTTTCCCTCCATATATAAACCTTTCCTTT
>NW_006921858.1:4470504-4472857 GCF_000298275.1 Orycteropus afer afer | reverse complement strand
TTTTTTTTTTTTTTCCTGATTTATCCCTTTCCAAAGAAGTGTTCAGGTATTTGCTTTCAATCTCCCTAATTCTGTCTTCCATTGATTCAGTTCTACTCCTTTGCCCATTCAATGTCTTATTTATTTCCGAAAATATTAATCTTTTGGATTTCTGTGTGTAGATTTTGTATCATTTCTAATTTTTCATTTATTTTGTCATTTCATTCTTGTATTGTCTTTCAAAATTGTTCTAGTGTTTTCTCTGTGTTTTCCTTGATCTATCTCTCAATTCATTGAAGATACCTAAATATAATTATTTTGAATTCCTTGTCAGGGAGTTCCAATGCTGCGTCTTCCTCAGGGATGTGTTTTGGGTCTATATCCTGGTCCCTTGTTTCTCCTGCTTTATTTTACTTCTTTGTGTGGACTGTGATCTCTGTTGTCTCTGAGGCATTGTGACTTTTTTGTGTTTATATTTAATTGGTGATTGTATGTTGGAGTGACTTGCCCACAATTTTTGTGTACTTTATTTTGTTTGTATGTTATCTACACAAGCAGGGTAGTGTGCTGTGCTCCTCTATTTGTTAGTGGGCAGCACTTATACACTCACCGCCTGTCTCCTTTCTTGTTGTCAGCCTCTCATATGTCCCTGCTGACCTTGGGAAACAAAGCCTATTCTTAGGTTCCTGGAATCTGAATGAGTCAATATCTAATAAATTTTTAAAGCTCTATTATAAGAAGATCCAATTAGACAGAATATGATTATAAGGATTTTTAAATAATTCAATATATTTTATTTCTTAGTGATTGCCTCTGTGTAGTTGCCCTTCCTGTCTAAGAAAATTGAGACTTGATGTTTCAGAACTCAGTGGACACAAGATGAAATAGTAACCACAATGAAAGAATCATTTCCTGATTAGAGTTGCAAAGAAGGGATATGCATGTGTGATAGTTGAAGATGTGTCAACTTGGCTGGACTCCAGTTGTGAGTGGTGGTTCCCATGATGGATCACATGACTGCGTTCTAAGCGGCCGGTCGACCTAGGGGGAGTTTCCCCAGGGGTGTGGCCTACCTGCAATGCTATCCCAGGGACAAACTGGAAGAACGGCATTCTGGACTATATACTTCCTGGAGCGAGCAGCTCGCTGCTCGCCCTGGAGGCTTTCGGATTCATTCTTTGTTGGGAACAGCGACCAGCGCACTGCGTGTGAGCTTGATTCTCTCGGCTCTACTGTGCTTACGGGAACCAGACGACTCCGGGCCCCATCTCTCTCCAGAGACGAACTTTGTGACTTGAACTCCTCTGCCGTGCGTGCGAAAGCCAGACGGCCCTGGGCCCCATCCCCCTCCAGAGACGAACTTTTCAGCTTGAACTTGTCAGCTTCTACACGCTTGTGAGCCATTTATCTAAGATAAATTTCTCTCTCTCTCTCTTTCTCTATCTATAAATATATGTATATATACTTTGCTGGTTTTTGTGTTTCTCTAGAGAACCCAATCCAACACAGCATGTATTTTTATAATTTCTACATTTATCCTTGTTGTTGTTAGTTGCCATCAACTCTATTCAGACTCATGAGAACTTCATGTGTACAGAGTAGAATTGTATTCCTTGGGGTTTTCAAGGCTGGTATTGCACACGCAGATTGCCAGGCCTTATTTCTGAGGCAACTTAGGGTGGATCTGAACCACCAACTTTTTGGCTAGTAGTCCAATGCTTAACCATTTGCACCACCCAAGGACTCCTCAAGTACTTTCATTTACCAAAGCCTGGCCATTTTTTTTTTATTATTTTATTTTTTAGAGAGAGAAATTACTTGCCTGAGAACTCCCATTCTTTGCTTCATAGACTCAAGCACAGAGTCTACACAAGGAGGCAGAAAGTAGGGAGGATGACATGTGATTGCTGCCAGATTCTTACTGTGATATTGGGAATGAGAAACCTAGAAAAGGAGAAAAAGACAAATATTTTGATGTTAGACACCATCTATTCTGGGTGTCTATCTTGGAAATACCCGATAAACCTGGAAGAGTAGCAGAGCAAGTAACGCATGGTTTAGCTTCTGGTGTGGAACACAGGAGGCATGGAAGGACCTTAGAGAGGATGCCATGTTCAGCTTAGCACCAGTCAATGAGTGATGGCCAAGAGTATCATCTTGGCCAATGGAGCTGGACATCAAGCCTGTTCACAGGCAGCATGGTGGACAGAAGGTGTGCAGAAATGCTTGGTTTCCTAGAAGGGAACGCAAAAAGTGCTAGAAGAGCAGAAATAAGCCAGGGTTTTGAACCAGGAAACCTCAGAACTGTAGAGATTACTCAACAACAATTGTGAAAGAAACCAAGGTTTTCGGTGAGTATACCTTGCTATATATA
>NW_006921858.1:4467054-4470360 GCF_000298275.1 Orycteropus afer afer | reverse complement strand
ACATAGTTAGATCATCCCTTGGTAAGAAGAGAAAGAAAAGAAAAGAGGACAAATGCCCAATAATAGGAGTCATCAAAAAGATAGTGAGTTAACCTGGAAAAGACCAAGTTAGTGGCAATAGTAAGATATATTCACCATTAGTAAAACCACAGAACACAGATCTGGTTGATGTTAGCTATGGAAAATACTGTGACATTTTCTACATCTAAGCGTAAGGAATAATCTCGACTCTATTTCAATTATTTATCTTTGAGAGGAAAAATGTTTCTTTCTGCTCCCCACCCATGAAAATTAAGACATTTTGGCCATGTGACTATGGAGGAACATAATAAGCTTCTAGAAAGAGGGAGAAACAAGTGAGCCACAAAATACATGCCATCTAAGAATATGTTTAATAGGATGGTTTGAAGCCACTAGTATACCTTAAACTAAAGTGTACTACTAACTTTGCATGTTAACATAATGCAAACTCAGCTAATTACTATAAAAGAAAAAGTACTGCTTAAAACTTAATGTCACCTGCAATAGTAAAGTTGTGTGTCAATTTGGCTGGGCCATGGATTTGAGTGACTGGGCAGCTGGATGCAGTTATTCCCATGATGAGATTGACTGTGTTATAAACAACCCAATATTGGAATCTGCTGTGAGCAGCTAATTAGTTACCTCGGGATGCAACCTTCTTCTGATATAAGGAGATGCTTTGAGAAAGGTCTCTAGCTTCTTGGCATATCTGAATCCTGCATTTGGCCAAGTAATCAGTGGTCTGCCATGTTGCCTGCCTATCTTGTGACTGTTTCTGGACTTGAACTAGTGGCTTGCTGTGTTGCTTGCTAATCTTGGGACTGTACCATTTTACTTGTTGATCTTGGGTTCATCAGCCTCAGCAGTCAGCTGCTGCATGAGTCAGAAGAAGCCTCCAGCTCTAATGGGCCTGGAACAGGAGGCAGAGCTGAAGCCCAAGGTTGAGGGGCCTTCACCCAGCCCCTAGAGCTGGCACTTTGAGCTAGGATCTAACCTCCTTAACTGTAAGATAGGAGCTCTGGTGGTGTAGTGCCTAAGGCACTTGACTGCTAACCAGAAGGCTGGCAGTTCAAATCCACCAGCCACTCCTTGGAAGGAAGGTTGGGCAATCTACTTCCGTAGTGATACTGCCTCAGAAACCCAAGGAGGGGTCACTATGAGTCGGGTCTGACTTGACGGCACATAACAACAACAACAACAAAACTGTAAGATAATAAATCCTGTTTGCTGAAGTCATCCACTTGTGGTAAACCAAAAACCATCCAAACTCATTGCCATCAAGTTGATTCGACTCATATTTACCCTTTCTTGGGTTTCTAAGGCAGTAACTGTACAGAAGTGGATTGCCCAGTCTTCCTGCCAAAGAGTGGCTGTTGGGTTTGAACTGCCAGCCTTCTGGTTAGCAGTCAAATACCTTAGGCACTATTCCACCTTGTGGTACATCTATTATAATAGCACTAGAGAACCAAAACATCACCTATATTTAGATTTGGAAGGTGCCTTAAAATCACTAGATTTATTGCTCTATTTCCTTCTAAATTTCCATCCAAACCAGTGCATAAGAGGAAATTGACAGTTTTTCTTCTTATTGCTCTTCTTTTGCAATTTCAGAACTAATCAAATACATTGGAATCTCTAAGTGTTAAGATTTTTCAGAAAGAATTTTAAGTGCTTAATTTTACTCTTTTGTAAAATCAGAGTGAGGCATTGGTGGTTCAGTGGTGGAATTCTCACCCACCATGTGGGAGATGTCTATGAGTCAAAAGTCAGCAGCAACCACCAAGCAAGGTATTCTATATACGTATGTGTGTGTGTGTGTGTGTGTGGCCATAACTGGATAAGTGCTTACTCATTATTCACATCTCTACAACTGATTTCTCCAAATCTCCAAGACTATATCACAGGAGTCATAAAATCAAAACCAACCCCACTGCCATGGAGTCAATTCCAACTCATAGCAACCACCTTTGGGTTTCTGAGGCAGTAAATATTTATGGTAGTAGATTGCCTAGTCTTTCGTCTGCTGAGTGGCTGGTGGATTTGAACCACCAACCTTCTGGTTAATGCCTTAGGCTCTACACCACCAGAGTTCCTTACAGAAGTCATAGCCAGGGGTAAAAAGTAAATGCCCAAAGCACTAATTTTCACAAGAAGTTCAGAAGGGGGATATGTGGAGCAGATCTTCAGGAACAATAAAATGTTTCCCTTTACTTCTAGTCCAGTTTGCTTGTAATGTGTTCATGCTGCTGGTACAATTTTCTGTGGAACTAGTTAGAAAATACTTCTCAGTGTTCTCATGCTTTCTTGTTTGCATTATGTTGCAAGGGAACATTGAGAACACTCAAACATCCCACATGTTGAGTTTTTCCTGTCACTACCTAGAATTGTCCACCTATTAGATTATTCTCTTTACAAGTTATTACTCCTTCTTCCTCTTCCAATGATAATGTGGTTGTTCCCCCTGCACACACACACCTCTCAGGCAAATCACACCAATCAAAGCTATTTCAACAGCATGGTACATTTTCCAGGACTAAGATTTTCATCAGATGATTACAGAAAATTTGTCAAGGTAGATTACAACTATTTCATGATCAGCAGAGGATTTTTCACCATGAGTTTTGTGACATTGTATACTATAAATCTTCTTACACTTTGTTAGCCAACATTCACTTTAAATGTTCCATTTTCATGGTATATTCTATAATATTTGATGGCCATGACAGTCAGGGGCGTATATTCCTTTCATCATTGTCAAAAGCACTCCATCAATACACTTTCAAGATCTTCTCCTCCTCTCTTATTTTTTATTCGTTCTCTGTCATCACTGTACTGTGAAATTTCAGCACTGTATCCTCATTAAGATGACTCACAGACCTGCCATAGTCCACAATGACTCCATTATTTCCCTGCACTATAGATAATGACTCTTGCTATCTGTTCTTGCAATGTTACCCCCTGTGGTATTTTTTAAAACAATTCTTAACACTTTCAAAGTTCAGTACAACCCAAAGTAAAAAATAATAGAAAGTGCAAAAACGGCAAGGAGGCCACATGTTCTGACCTCCTCCAATCCCAAAAGAGGAAGGCAGAATCACCATCAATAGCCCAAGGCCTGTTACTGCAAGGCCAGACATGCTACCTCACTCCAGCCCTTTCACCAACTGTTCCTCCCAAAGCACCACCACATCTCTCCTGGGTTCGATAATTCACTGCAGTGGCCACACAGAACTCACAGATTACAGGGTTTATTAAGGAAGCACCAGGCTACAACTCAAGTTCAGG
>NW_006921858.1:4451587-4466464 GCF_000298275.1 Orycteropus afer afer | reverse complement strand
TTTTTAACAACAAGGCAAATTCTCTAATAGAAATGCAACATTATAAATTCTAATGATAACACATGTACTTGTCAGAATGCCTAAAATAAAAAATAACGATAATACCAAATGCTGGTGAGGATGTACAGAAAGTGGATCAATCTGACATTGTTGGTGGGTATGTAAAATGGTACAGCCACTCAAAACAGTTTGACAGTTTTTTTTATTTTTAATCAAACTAAACATGCAACTACCATATGACCCATCAATTGCACTCCCAAAGAAATGAAAACTTATGTTCATACAAAGACCAGTACATGAATGTTCATAGAAGCTTTATTCTTAATAGTCAAAAACTGGAAATAGTTAAGATGTCCTTTAACAGATGAACGGTTAAATAAAATGTGGTACATCCATACCATGGAACACTACTCACCAATAAAAAGAAACAAACTATTGATACATACAACTTTGAGGAACCCCCAGGGAATTATAACTAATTAAAAAAAAAAAAAAAAAAGATTAATGGTTGTCAGGGCTTAGGGACTGGGAGGAGGAGATGAAAGGGAAGTGGGTATGGTGATAAAGGTGAAAATCAGAGATGTTTTGGTTGCTGGAACTTTTCTGTAGCTTGATTGTTATGGTAGATGTATGAACCTACAGATGTAATAAAACTGTATAGATATAAACCCACATGCACATATAAATCAGTGCAAGTAAAACTGATAAGATTTGAATAAGATTCACGTTTTATATTACATCAATATCCTGGCTATGATATTATCCTTTGGGAGATGTTGTCATTGGAGGAAATTGAGTATAAGATACATGGGACAGCTCTGTATTATTTCTTACAACCTCATGAAAATCTGTAATTATCTCGATAAAAAATTTCAATTATAAGAAAATTCTCAAGAGATTTCTTCTTCCATTATCATAGAGTATGCTCATGAGACTAACAAAAAAAAAAAAAAAAAACCTACTAGCATCCAAAAATGTATGGGCCTAGCTGGTTAACATGCTCAGCTGCTAACTAAAATGTTGGAAGTGTGAATCCACTTGGAAAGAAAGGCTTAATGATCTGCTTTCTAAAACCCTACAGAGCACAGTTCTATTCTGACACAAACGGAGTTGCCATGAGTCAGAGTCAACTTGATGGCAACTGGACAGGACTGAAGCCAATAATATAAAATGACTCCTTGTGGTAGTTATGTTTGTGTGTCTGCTTGGCTGGGCCTGGTTGAGTGGCTGGGCAGCTGGTGGTAGTTATTCCCCATGATGAGACTGGCAATCAACTCCATGGTGGGATCTACCACAAGCAGCTGAGGGCCTTTGGGATGTGGTCTGCCTCCTGTATATAAGGAGAAGCCTTGGGCATGGTCTCTAGCCTATGGCACACTTGGACCCTGCATGTAACCGTGTTGTTGCTCAGCAGCTTGCCATGCTCTGCCGACCTTGGGACATACAATGGATTAAGTTAATAGCCTGCTGTGTGGATTGATAACATTGGGACTGTGCCTTTTTACTTGTCAAACTTGGGGCTTCTCAGCCTCAGCAGCCAGCAGCTGTCTGAGTGAAGAAATGCCTCTAGCTCCAGTGGGCAGGGAGCAGGAGGCAGAGCTGGACCTCAAGGTCGAGGGGCTTTCACCCAGCCCCTAGAGCCTGGCACTTTGAACTTGGACTTAAAGCCTCCAGATTGTAATAATAAACTCCTGCTTGTTAAGGCCATCCCATTTGTGGTATATTTCTGTCAGAGTGGCACTAGGTAACCACAACACTCCTGTTTATGAGTATTTGGAGTAGCAAGGATACCTGGGAAGCTGTGCCCATTTCACTCTAGCTCTGATGTTACTGAGGAGCTCTGGTGGCGTAGTGCCAAAGGCATTTGACTGCTAACCAGAAGGCTGGTGGTTCAAACCCACTTGCCACTCTTCTGCAGGAAGACTGGGTGGTCTATTTCTATAGTGATACTGCCTCGGAAACCCAAGGAGGGGTCACTATGAGTCAGGTCCAATTTGACAGCAGTGAATTTGGTTTGGTTTTCTGATGTTATTATCCAGCTCTAGAATCTTGGTAACTGTAGGCCATTAAATAAGTTATTTAACTTCTCTGTACCTCAATTTTCTTTTCTTAAAATTGGGATATAATAGTGCTACCTCATAGAGTATACAGGCTACTTAACTCACCCCTTCCCTAGACTGTATATCTCCTAACATATTGAAGTCCTAAATAGCCTCTAGCTTCAAAGTTCACTCCTCTAATCCAATATTTACCACATAGCATCCTATATATATACTTATCAGAATGGCTAAATCTGATCTTTTTAAAACAAATCAAATCACAGTGCTCCCTTGCTTGAACTATCTCACAGCTCTTCATTGCACTAAGATTTCACTCCAAGCACTGTTTACAAGGCTTTGTATAAGCTGGAGCCTGCCAGCCTCTCTGATCTCATCTTTGCTCTCTAAGCTCTGATCTCACTAGCTTCACAAGTCTGATTTATTCCTGCCTTGAGCCTTTTGCACTAGCTTCTCCACTCTGCTTGAGGAACTTTGATGGTGTGGTAGGTAAGGCATCTGGCTGCTAACCAAAAGGTTGTCATTTCAAACCCACCAGCTGTTCTGTAGGAGGAAGATGAGGCAATCTACTTCTCTAAAGATTTACAGCCTTGGAAACCCAATGGAGGTCACTATGAGTCAGAATCAACTTAATGGTGGTAGCTCTTCCCTCTGCTTAGAATTCTCCTTAGTCAAATTTTTCCTGCCTGGTCCCTTCTCATCTCCTCATTCAGATCCCTTCCCATCCAGCCGCATTTTTTTTTTAAATTTACTTTGGAGTTCCATTTTAACAGAACTTTATTACATTCTCTCTAGTTCAATGTTTTTACTTGTATTTGGACTGATATTAATATTACCTCAGGAGCTCTGGTGGTGTAGTGCCTAAGGCATTTGACTGCTAACCAGAGGCTGGCGGTTCAAACCCAGAAGCCACTCCTCAGAAGAAAGATAGGGCAATCTACTTTTGTTGTGATACCGTTTCTGAAACCCAAGGAGGGGTCACTGTGAGAAGGATCCGACTCAACGGTAATGAGTTTGGTTAGGTTAATATTACCTCACCTGCTTTTTGTTGTAGATTTTGTTACAGTGTGTTTTTCTTAACTTTTTTGTTCCTTTATATTCACTCTTTCTATATGATTTCAAAACTGTATCGTTTTTCAAACAGCTTTGAAATCTAAAAACTCTCTCTTCCCTGATAGTTTTATGCTACTGCAAACTCTCCCAGGAGAATTCATAGAAGCTTAGCTATAATCAGGCATTAAATACTTAGTGTCTTAATTATCTAGTGGTGTATAACAGAAATACAAGTGGGTGGTGTGATGGTTATGTACCAACTCGGCTAGAACATGATTCTCAGTGGTTTGGAAGATATTATGTAATCATCCTCCACTTTGTGAGCTGATATGAGCAGCCAGTCAGGTGAAAGGGGAGTTGCCTTCTTCCAACACATATGGATGTTCTGGCAAAGCTCTGTCTGTCTCAGTCCTGCATCTGACTCAGCATCCTTTGAAAGCCTGTCACCTGACCTGCAGATTTTGGAATTTGCCAGCTCCTGCAACACTGTGAGCCATCAGTCTTCTGTCTGGCCATCCACTTTGGGGTTCATCAGCCCCTGCAACGTGAGTCAGGAGAAGCCTTCAGCTTGACACCTGACCCACGGATTTGGGACTTGCCTGCCTCCAAAACTGTATGAGCCTTTTCCTCAATCTCTCTCTCAATCTCCCCCCACCCCCTCTAGCGTCACTGGTTTTGCTCCTCTAGAGAACCCAGTCTAAGACAGGTGGCTTTAAGAAACAGAAATGTATTTTTTCACAGTTTAGAAAACTAGAAGTCCAAATTCAGGACACCAGCTCTAGGGGAAGACTTTCTCTCTCTCTCTCAACTCTGGGAAGGTCCTTGTTTCTTGGTCCCCTGGTGATTTTCATGTGGTATGGCATTTATCTTCTCCCATCTCTGCTTGGTTCTCTGTGCCTAATCTGCTCTTTTTATATCTCAAAGATGATTGGCTAAAAATACACCCTACACTGATAATGGCCTCTTGACAAAGAAAACCCACTCCCAAATGAGGTTATAACCACAGGTGTAGGGATTAGGATTTACAACCTATGTTTTGGGGGGCACAGTTTAATCCATAAAATATGTAATCCACTATGTCATGCTAAGGAGCTCTGGCAGCATAGTGCCTAAGGCATTTGACTGCTAACCAGAAGGCTGGCGGTTCAAACCCACCAGCCACTCCTTGGAAGGAAGGTTGGGCAATCTACTTCTGTAGTGATACTGCCTCAGAAACCCAAGGAGGGGTCACTGTGAGTCGGATCCAACTCCACGGCAGTGTTTTTTTTTTTTATGTTATGCTAATTTATGAAGAAAATATAACTTTCACCCTGGTCCTTGGTCATTATGAAACAGAATGTACTGTTTTCTTACCTAGTCACTAATTTTATTTTGAATTAAAGTCTTAGTTCAAAGGGAACATAAACATACGTACACATACTGGTACCCAGACCTACACATGCAGCCACTGTATACAAAAGGAATGCAAGCTTGGACTGTGCATTTATTTTCCAGGCTTCAGAGAGAACGCTTGGTGTTTAGTGAATCCTGATCTTCAGGAAAGGTTAGTGCAGGTTTCTGTTTGCCCCATAACCCTCATTTTATGGATGACATATTGTGCATTTTCTATCCTTGCTTCCTTTGAGTAATGATATCCAGTTCATGTCCTCTCATCTCCCAGTTTCCTTGGGACAAATGTCCACTATAAAGAGCTGAGTTGTGCTGGTTACTGTTGGAACCTTTGATTTCTTTCATTCCCATATATCTCATTTTTGGAACAAGGTAAGTTTAACACAAATAAAAGAAGGCCCAGTGACCAGTGTTGTTGAATCCCCATAGGCAAGTTATATCTTCCTCCTTTATTTCTACAGATCACTCTTGTCAAAGTCTAAGGTTTCCAAAACCTTGTCAAACAATAAAAATCAGAAATGTTGACATGCTTTGAGTTTCCAACATGGCTAAATGTCAAATTATAAACATTATCCTGTTGTTGGTGTTATTGTTCTTTTTAGTTGCCATCAAGTTAGCTCCAACTTATGGCGACCTTATGAATACACTGCCCTGTCAGTCCTGTAAGAACTTCATAATCTTTGATATGTTTGAGTCCATTGTTGTGGTTATTGTGTCAAACATCATCCTACTCCACATAATTATTGCTATTCTATTTTGTGTAAGTTGTATTGTTTACAGTTGAGGTCTTGGCTATATGTTCTGCTTTTCTGTTCCTTTATAAGAAAAATTGGTGACATTATCTGTTCCAAAAACAATCAGTGTTTGCAGTTATGTCTGAGGTCAGCCTAAATCACATAGATGAACATCAGACACGGCGACTGGAAGAGATGTGCATAGTCATTGATGAAAATGACAAGGTCATTGGAGCTGAATCAAAGAAGAATTGCCACCTGAATGAAAACGTTGATAAGGGTAAGGTGAACAGATGTTCATGTCTGTGTTTCAGAGATCTACCTTGTCAGCTCTATTTTCCAGAATCTGAAAATGTGTGGAGGGAAGTATTTTCAGAAATGAGAATGAGACACTCCACACATGTGATGCTTCTGCATTTGTCATGCTTTGAAGAAAATTCAAGAAATGATCAGTCATTTTATTGTGAGCCCTTCCTTTGCTTCAACTGTTATGATAAGCTCAACAGCCTGAAAATTCAGTTTTGCTTAGTTAGGTTTTCCCTCTTCTCAACCTATATTGCACAGCCATAATAGCATGCTGTGGTGATGAAGGCCACAGGTTTTATAGTACAAATTATATAAATTCTATATTAATTCTACCTCTGTGTTAAAAACAACAAAAAAGAAAAAAAGAAACTCATTGCCACTGAAGTGATTCTGACTCATGATGACCTCAAGTGTTACAGAACAGAACTGTGATCTGTTTATTCCATACTGACCCTGGGTGGGTTAGAACTGCCAACCTTTAGGTTAGTATCCATTGCTATCAAGTCGATTCCAACTCATAGTCACCCCTATTGGGTTTCTGAGGCAGTAAATCTTTATGGAATTAGATTGCCCTGTCTTCCTTTCATAGAGTGGCTGGTGGGTTTGACCTGCCAACCTTTTGGTTAGCAATCAAATGCTAACCAGATGCATAGTGGAGCACGAATCATGTGTGCCACACAGGGACCTACATCTGTGTTCCAAAACTGACTGTCACTGAGTCAATTTTGACTCATAACAACCCTATAGGACAGGACAGGACTGCCCCATAAGGTTTCCAAAGCTGTAATCTTTACAGAAGCAGAATGCCACATCTTTCTCTGTATTACTTGGAGTGAATTACTTAACTTCTTTACTTTTTAGCTTTCTTAATTATAAAATAGAGCAAAATAATAATACCTAGCTCGAAGTTGTATCATAACTGAGTCAATGAAGTGCTTAGCAAAGTGCCCAGTATGTTCCCATGTTGTTGTGTGCCGTTGAGTCGGCCCCGACTCATAGTGACCCCTCCTTGGGTTTCCAAGGCAGTATCACTATGGAAGGAGATTGCCTAACCTTCCTTCCAAGGAGTGGCTGGTAGGTTTGAACCGCCAGCCTTCTGGTTAGCAGTCAAGTGCCTTAGGCACTATGCTACCAGAGCTCCCAAGCTCCTATGTAGTGACTGTAAATGTGGATTTTGTTGTTACAAGTTCTTGGCTGAATGAAGCAAAAACTGTTGACATAACCTTCGTGTATATATAAATTCTACACTGTTTAACTGACACTTGTTCTTTCAGGGCTGTTACACCGAAGCTTCAGTGTTGTCCTGTTCAATATGAATGACCAACTCTTGATTCAGGAGAGATCAGACAAGAAATACACTTTTCCAGGTAAGTCCATTCATTGGAGCTTATTGAAAAAGATATTGGCTTCATACTTGTTTTTCCTTCAGGTCATCTGGAGCCTTGACTAGTTAGCAAACCCATGGACAACTTTGTTTTTGGAAAGTAGAACGACCCCATTAGACAATGGAGGGAACTCAAATCGCAGGCATGTTTTGGTTACCTAGTGCCACTGTGACAGAAGTATACCACAAATGGGATGCTTGACCAGTTTATTCTCTTACAATTTAGGAGGCTTTAAGTAAGTCCTAAGTGTCAGGCTCTAGGAGCTGGGTGAAAGCCCCTTGACCTTGAGCTTCAGCTCTGCCTCTGGCTCCTGACCCACTGAAGCTAGAGGCACCTCTTTGCTCAGGAAGCTGCTAGCCACTGAGGCTGACAAACCCAAAGTCAACAAGTGAAAAAGCACAGTCCCGATATTATCAAACCACATGGCAGGCCATTGATTGGAGTCCATTAAAAGTCCCAAGATCAGGACCATAGTCGCAGGGGACATCAAGCTCAATTGGCATAACATACTATATAAAACATTGTTCCACCTCCTACTTTGGCGAGTAGTGACTGGGATCTTAAAAGCTAGCAAGCTGCCATCTAGATGCAACAATGAGTCTCTCCTCGTCAAGAAGAAGAAAATAAAAATTAATGGAAACAGTCAGTCCTAGCAACTGGTACACCATCCGATCTGCAACCTATACAACTATGAGACCAGAAGAACTAGATGGTGCCCGGCTACCGCTGTCATCCACTTTGAAGGGATGTAGGAGATCCTGGATAGAGAGGGAGAACAATGTGGAACAAAACTCAAAATCATTTGGAGGCAAAAAAAAAAAAAAAAAGAAAAAAGAAGGTGGGGACCAGGTTTGCTGGTCCAATAGAGCCTGGTGTAACCACTGAGACTATGGCCCCTAGCTGCCCTGCGGGTCTGGAATTGAAGCCACACCTGTGGTTTCCAGACAAGCAAAGTACAGGCATGTGAATTAAACATTTACCTGAAGTAGACACACGCCCTGGAGAGAACAATCATGGGAGAAGGAAGGGCTGCTTATGCACAGGGAGACAGCTCAGGGCGCAGAAGAGTATGGAGGGATGGACACTGGGAAGAGGTAACTATGGGGAAGAAGTGGGAAGGGAGCTGTGGCATTGTAAATTTTGGTCAATGACGTGAGACAAAGTATATTGTGTGAACTGCTGTATGAAAAGTGAATTTACTCTGTAAATCTTCACCCAAATCAAAATAAAATTAAAAAAAAAAAAAAAAGTCCCAAGATCAGCAGAGCATGGCAGGTTGCTGAACAACTTGGCTATATGCAGGGTCAAGCATGCCATAAACTCAAGACCATTCCTAAAGCTGCTTCTTATATATGGGAAGCAGACCACATCCCTAAAGCAGCTACTCAGGTGCTCCAATATATTCCACCATGGAGTTAATTACCAATCTCACCATGGGGAATAACTACATCCAGCTGCCCAGGCACTCAACCAGGCCCAGCTACGCTGACATACAAACTACCACAAGGCAGTTTACAATTTTTTGTGAGGGTTTTTGGGATTTGTTTGTTTTAGAAATGCAGGTTTGGGAATAATAAAAGATATTAGAGACTTGTGGTTCTAAGGAATTGTCAATTTAATGTAAATATTTTGTGGCCAAGAACTGGGAAGATGAACTAATGATATGTTGAAAGCCCATCACTTGAAAATTAATTTTATTTCATCTTCTAATGACTGAGAAGAAAATTATGTCATTTTAGAAAAAGGAATTCACACTAGAACTAGACACTTTATGTATGTTTTTCAGGGTGTTTTTCAGACAGCTGTTCTAGTCATCCATTATACAACCCACTGGAACTGGAAGAAAAAGATGCCATTGGAATTAGGAGAGCGGCCTTGAGACAGCTGCAGGCTGAGCTGGGGATTCCCCCCGAGCAGGTACCCACCTACTGCCCACAATAGCTTATCCTTGATTTACAGAACAAGTCTTGAATAGAACAGTGCAAGGGCCACTTGTTGCTTATTCTTTTCATGAAAGTTTACTAACTTTCATAAAACTTAATCAGATAAAAGTTTAACTGTATCAGGATTCTTGATCCTGATAGAAAGTCTAGAAAGATAGATATAACTATGGGGCTGAAATGAGCTTTTAAATGTGTTTGTGGATTTCAATTATCTTGTTGCTGTTGTCACATGGAAATATATTTTGATCTAGATGTTATTACTTAAGAAGTAGACACTGAATTAATGGGCATTTATTTCTATAATAAATAGAGCTTCCTTGTGGAACAGCAGCAAGTCTGATTCACAGGATAATCTGTGAAAACATACTAAAGAGATTGTTCCCTGAAATCAATGCGTGAATGCTCCCCAGAAATTTACTCAGTAATGTGTTACAGCACTTCTCATGTTCTATGCCTGTAACTTTCATTGTGTGCACAACAAAATGGAAGTATCAAAGCCAGAATTGTGACTTCTTCACTATGCTCTGTTGTTGTTAGTTGCTGTTGAGTTGATTTCAACTCACAGTGACCCATGTTATAAGAGTAGAACAGCTCCATAGGGTTTTCTTGGCTGTTCGACTAATACCAGGCCTGTGTCCTGAAACAGCACTGGGTGAGTTCAAACCACCAACTTTTAGGTTAGTTGTTGTTGTTAGGTACTGTTGAGCATTAAAAAAAAAAACAAGCCAAACTCACTGTTGTTGAGTCAATTCATCTCATAGCAACCCCTCTGAGGGGGTATCTCTACACAAGTAGATTGCCCAATTTTCCCTTCTGAGGAGTGGCTGGTGGGTTTGAACCACTAGCCTTCTGGTTAGCAGTCAAGTGCCTTAGGCACTACGCCACCAGAGCTCCCGTCTCTTGAGTGGTAGTCAAGAGTAAGTCATTTGCACCACTCTGGCACTTTCACTGTGACCTACCCAGTGCTTAAAAAGGATGTAGGTATGGAGTGGCCAGTAGTGCCTTGGGAATCAGGCCTGGTGATCTGCTACTACTGTTAATATAACAGCCAAGAAAACCCCATGGAGCAGTTCTACCCCACACACATGGGGTCACTGTGAGTTAGAACCAACTTACTAATACAGTACTGTACACATTCTTTGAATGGGAGGGAAAAAAAGGTGTTCTAAAATCTTTACTTTCTGCATAATTGATTTAAAGCTGGATGAATTTGTGTCACAGATTTCCACAAACGATATCATTTTCATGACGCGAAATTACCACAAGAGTCGATCAGATGGAATCTGGGGAGAAAATGAAATTGGCTATCTTCTGTTTGTGAGGAAAAACTTTACAGTGAATCCAGATCCCATGGAGATCAAAGATTATAGATACGTAACCAAGGAGGAGCTGGAGGAGCTCCTGAAAAAGGAGGCCAGGGGTGAGGCAAGGTTCACCCCATGGTTTAAAACCATTGCAGAGGATATTCTGTTCAAATGGTGGCATCATTTACATGATATCTCCCCATATGTTGAGCCTGATAAAATATACAGACTGTGAAAATATGTAGGAAAATAACGTTCAAAGTTAAGGCCTACAATCCAAACCACGTTATCTGTACCTCTTTCAGGTTAAAATGACATTCATGTTATCAATGCTCAATTGCAGAAAGGATATTGTTTTGAAATTCCATTCATCATTTACATTTAGCTTAAGATTCCACTTTATTTTACCTAAGTGCTCCCTTATGATGTTCTTCCATGCCTTAAATTTTCAACTGCTTCTCTTGATTAGGGGAACACTTTTTCTCCCAAAACTTTCTTTCTGGTAGCTTCAGTATCCCTCAGCCCTTCCCCTCTTGGAGCCTCTGAGGTTTCGGAGTGAGCTGTTTCATTGGAACAACGTCTGCAAAATCTTGCAAAACAAACCACACTCACTGCCATCAAATTGATCCCGACTCACAGTGACCCCTACTAGGTTTCCAAGGCTATAAATCTTTACAGAAGCAGACTGATTCATTTTTCTTCCGTGGAGTTCGAATCACTGACCTTTGGTTAGCAGCCAAATGCCTTAGCCACTACACCACCAGAACTCCTTGCAAAATCTTGCAAAAGATCTACATATATAAAACTTGCTTCTAAACCTCTTGCTGGTATTCTCTCAAATTAAGGGTAAGGCCAGACAGGGGGCAGAAGAGCATCAATGGGGCACAGCTGCACAGGAGGGGTGATGGCAATGAGGAAGCCAGTACTCTTGTACATGGTTCCTGTTTCCCAACCACCTCCTCTCCCTCCCAGACCCTAAAGAGGAGTCTCCATGGTGACCTCTGCCCTGTGATTTGAACACATGTCCTTGAAGAATTTCCTCCTTTAGATGCATGTGCTGACAATATATATGGGGGGAAAAAAAGTTTTAATTTAGTAAATAAATCTCAGGAAAATACTATCTTATCATCCAGTGAGTTAAACAAAAAAATTATTCTTGTTCCTTGTTTTGTTTTACATCAGCTAGTCCTGACTTACAAGAAATATATGCTTGTTAGTGTATAAACATAATTAAAAAATTAAATTGTGTAATTTCCTTCAAGGTAGAAGAAGAGGTGAATCTTTTTAATGAAATCTTATTGCTGTTACATTTATTAAAATGTTTAGCATGGAAAATGCTGTAACGAAAAATCAGAAAGCTTGTAAAAGCTATTTTAATTCATTGATTTTCTGATTAAATGTTGACTGAAAACTTTTATTTCAATGCTCATTAAATTCTTCGGTGTTGGCATATGAATTTGGCCACTTTCCTAATTCATAATAAAAATCAGATAAAATTAATTCTTCCTTGAGAACTTACTATTTTGCAGGAATCTTGGGGTTATTATGGCCATTTCCAAAATCTGAATAAAGTCTGTAGATTACACAATAGTATTTTATCAATGTTATTTTATTGTATTGAACTAATAGAATATAGTTTGAACTCTCCCCAAAGTTTTAATGTTTATGTTAAGATTACTTGTATAAGCACATTTAAGAACCATTTGTAATGTTTTACCTCCATTGATAAATGTTGGTTGAACAATACTTCCTGAAAAGTTATTTCCTGATTTCACCAATTCTATTGTTTATGTAAGAAAATGTACTTGTTTTTAGAAAATGCAAACTAAATATAGGGATAAAGAGACATCTTGTCAGCAACTAATACAGAGCCTTTTCCAAAAATTATTAAGAGTTTCCAAAACTCTAAGCTAATAGATATGAAGCGCTGTAAAATGGACTCAGAAAAATTTGATTAATAGCATTGGCTCTAGTGAAAACAGAAAACCTGGAAGAATTATAACCATGGAAGAAATTCTAAGAGTTGTTGAAATAGGTATAGCGTTAAAGGTTTTCATCCAGGTTGAGGAGGCAAGGGAACATGTTTACCATGGAATGAGGGTTCTAAAGAGAACACTGGAAATCTGGGGAGTAAAAGACAGCAGGAAAAGAAATCAGAGAGGTACTGGGATCAAAGTGCAGAGACACTTATATTCCAGGGGCTGTAAGAATAATGAGGAATTTACATAATGACAAAATTTCCAAAGATTTATGCTCTGCCAGAAAAATAAGCCATCAGGTTCCTGAGCACTGGGAACAATGGACAGAACACAGTGACTGCCTGAGAGTCATTTTAGCTCTGACAGAAGTCTGAAGGCTGGATCTTATCTGTGGTGTGAAAAGTGTCTTGATGGCTTGCTCAGAATCACACACATTCCCACTCCAGAACCTATCATTAGGCTCCAATAACTGGTTGGAGCCTACACAATGACAACAAAAACAAGCCCACTTTTTCCTCCAAAGGGGCAGCTTTAAACATCAAATTAAATAACGTTTTAGTCTGGGGCCAAGCAATTTATGTATTTCACCTCTTGTTGATGCTGCTTTCGTCTACTTTTACTCACTGCCGTAGAGTCGGATCTGACTCATAGCGACCCCTCCTTGCGTTTCCGAGGCGGTATCACTATGGAAGCAGATTGCCCACCCAACCTTCCTTCCAGGAGTGGCTGGTGGGTTTGAACCTCCAGCCTTCTGGTTAGCAGTCAAATGCCTTAGGCACTATACCACCAGAGCTCCCCTACCTCCTTTTAGAAGTCTGAAATTACCTTTGTATTTGCTTTACTTTTCTCCTTGGTCCCAACCTCCCACCTGGACCTCTCTCAAATCAACATTAAATAAAAAGAATTTTATTAATTCCACAATTCCAAGATACCCTCAGACCAGTTCTCTGGTTAACATTTTCTGAGAATACCTCTTGGAGTTTCACTCTTTTAATAAAACTCTTTACGGCATATGAAAATCTTAATGTTAAAAAAAAAAAACTGTAGTGTAACATTTTAAACATGACTGTGTGCAAGAATTATACTCCAAATACAACAGAAGAATGTCACTGTATACTTTGAAAGTGTACCTTGTCAGCTGGGGGAACTGGCTAAAGAGATGAATGCCAGTTTCAGGTTACTGCACACAAAGCAACTGTTAATACTGGTTGTTTTGTGGTCATGAAAGGATGTTTTAAATATTTAATCATATATATAAGTTACATCTTACTGTGTTTCAGATACATTTTAGGAAGATGCTCAGGAGTTTGAATTCGTTTGTACCTCGTAATTTTTTCAATTTTAAAATAGAAAATAGGCTTCAAGAGGTGCTTTTAGGGAGGGTGTTTGTGTATTTTACTGAATACACATAATTTTCATCCATGAGCAGAGGAAGCAGGAAATGTCCACATTTAATTGCTGTAGTGCCTTACGGAAAATTTTATTCCAAATAAAGTATTTTGTGTTTTGAAAATAACAAAGAAATGTCATATATATTTTTTCCCTTCTCATCTGCCCAAATTGATAGTGATTTGTAACTAAACCAAAAAAAAAGAAAGAAACAAACAAGTAAATCAAAACCACTTTGTGATAGAAATTTATTGAAGATAAAACAGGTGAAGACAGATTTACAATGACGTATAGCACAAAAGGAATAGAAAATAATTGGAGTGAGCATTTGCAGCCCTGGGGTTCCAAATACACTCATCACCACCCAGTCCCTCCCGGGTCTATAGGACATGGACCCTGGCAGTCATCTCTGTAAGTCCACAAATGGAGATGTTTTTCCCACAAAAAAGGGGTAACTTGTGTGTGGGTCCCCCTTGCAAAAGAAGACAAGGTTTTTTTCCATCAAAAGCGACAGTTATATCAGTTAAGTCTTTCCAATTCAGTGATTCTCAAGCAATCAAAACTCCATTAAATGCATAAACCACTGTCCACTCAAAATATTCGTAATATTATGGCATAACAAAAATTCCTCAAAACTGTGTAGATAAAGGTTAACCATGATTTTCAGCAAAGCAACAAGTGCTTTATTTATTTTCCATTTATAATCTTTATTTGCTATTATGAAATACCAAAGCAAACCAAAAAACAGGGACATAAGTGTACTCACCACCACTGAATTATACACTCAAACAATGTACATTTTAGGTTTTGTACATCTTACTACACACACACACACAACCAACAATAACAATGAACGAACAAACAAAAAACCCCTAAAGTTCAGGCACACAGTTTCAATAAAAAAGCACACTTATCTCCTGTCCTTTTTACCAGATTTCCTCTTTCCAGAGAGTAAGTGTTTGGGTTTCATATCAAATACGTGTCTATCCGCCTCCCCTTTCTTCCCCAAGCGATTCATCTTCTTCTGAGCCTTCTTCATCATAGTCTTGGCTTTTTTCACCATCTGTAAAGGAAGAAGAAATGTAAAATACTTTAACTACTGAAAACATAAATTCCTACTTTATATTATAATTATTTGGTGAAGTCTGTCTTAATGTCCCTAGTCCATTAAGTTCTATGAAGAATTCCTGATAGTCCTTGTGGTGGTTATGTTTGTGTGTCAACTTGGCTGGGCCTGGCTGAGTGGCTGGGCAGCTGGATGTAGTATTCCCCATGATGAGACTGGTAATCAACTCCATGGTGGGATCTACTGTGAGCAGCTGAGTAGCTGCCTTTGGG
>NW_006921858.1:4439973-4451337 GCF_000298275.1 Orycteropus afer afer | reverse complement strand
AGGCAGAGCTGGACCCCAAGGTTGAGGGGCTTTCACCCAGCCCCTAGAGCCTGGCACTTTGAACTTGGACTTAAAGCCTCCAAATTGTAAGAATAAATTCCTGCTTGTTAAGGCCATCCCATTTGTGGTATATTCCTGTCAGAGCAGCACCAGGTTACCAGAACAGTCCTGTTCACTGTTTTCCCTTAGACTCACCACGGTATCCACCGGAACACAATGAATATTCGTATGTGAAGACTCTGAAAATTTTATCTAGAATAGGTTTTATACCTACAAAGACTAGATATATTTTAGACCTGGAAGGTTAAAATACATCTGTTCTAAATCCCTCTTACCCAAACTAAGAAACTGAGACTCAGGCCCATGAAAATTTATTACTCACATTGAATCAACAAGTGGCAAAGACAATACTATCACAAACTTTAGATAGAAATGGCATAAAATGGAAAGCCTAAGTTTCAATGCCAGATAGGTCATGACTTCAGGCAATCAGTCATTTCTTATAAATGGGATAATAATACTTATAACACCCTTTAATGTTGTTATGAAGATTAATTAATATGTGTAAATGCCTAAAACATCTTATGTACTCAAGAAAATACCTCTTCTCCCCTTTAAGTCCAGCGGTCTTTCCATTATATGCTCTTACCCTATATATGTAATGGATGCTCTTACCCTATATATGGAGCCCTGGTAGCGTAGTGCCTAAGGCGCTTGACTGCTAACCAGAAGGCTGGCGGTTCAAACCCTCCAGCCACTCCTCGGAAGGAAGGTTGGGCAATCTACTTCCGTAGTGATACTGCCTTGGAAACCCAAGGAGGGGTCGCTATGAGTCGTGGCCGATTCGACGGCACATAACAACAACACCACCACCCTATATATATATTTTTTTAATTCTGCTTCCTATTTATATATATAGATTTTCTCATGCAGTTGAATTTTCAAATTGTTGTTTTGATACCAGTTGTTGTTTAATAAAAGGAAGTTATGGCAAAAGAGACTATATATCCAAAGCTTCTTTCACAAAAGACACTATAAATGATTATGATAGTAACCCAAACTACCTATGTGGGGGAGGGATTCCACAGTAATGAAAAGACAGGACTATCTCAAAATAGTCAACCCAGAAAGGCTTCATCTGGACTGATTCCCTGGCAATGGCTTGCTGGGATTGAGGACTCACAGTCAAGATGCTAAGTGGATGCCACTTCCAGACACTCCCCTTAATGGCTGGGACCTCCACTCAGACTTCCTGGTGCCAAGCTATATTTATCCCTGCATTATAAACCCATTATTCTGTTCACCCATGAAAAATGAAAAGCAGCTCCCAAGAAAACAACAGCCCACCTGCTGGGCACAGGTCCACGGAGCACCCAACTGGACCCTAGCTTCCCTCTAAAGGATGCCAGGAAAATAGGGGAATAAGTCCACCTGCTAACCTTTCTGCCTTTAAGTTCTTGCCTGCTCCAAATGACAAATGCTGGTGTTTGCCCTGAGCCCTTTGTGTAAGAAGAAGTAGAGGGTTTATTATTATTACTATATTACTTATTACAGACACTAACCTTGACATCCCGGAGACCGGAAACATCACGTGGGGTTCGAGAGCAACTATGACTCTGGGCTATAGAGGAGGGTGCGACAGAGTCTTCCCGTTTTCTTTTCCGAGTAACACTCCGAGATCTTCTTGCCTGGACTGCATAGTGGGCCTGAAAAATCACAAAAGGCAATGTAAGTCTAGAGCTTCAGGCCCCAGCCTTGCTTCCAGATTTAGTGACAGAAGCATTTCATCAAAGGGAGGAACAGTGAAGAATTTTCAGAACCATTATCAAATAAGCTAAAGATTTTTAAAATACTTATAATTTCTGGTTAACTATTGGTCAAACATTCTCCTTGACTTAACACAAGCTGCTTTATGTTAAAAGCTGATCTTAATTCCATGTTAAAAATTTTACGCATTAAAAAATTTTCATGTTATGCTAAATAATAAAATTAGCCCATCACAATTTATATTTCAGACACAAATTTTTTAATCTAATCCTCAGTTATGTCATCTATAAAAGAGGATGATAAAATTATTCCAAAAGGTAAGTAGGCAGTAAGCAAAACACTTATAAACAATAAAAAATTAGACTTTAGAGATATACATTAAAATAATATTCCATGCAAGCAAAAATGCAGGCAAATAGATGCTTTCACAAATTGTTGATTAAAGTCCAAATATAATGCTTTTGGAAAGAAATCTAATACAATGCTATGATCGGAGTTTGGTCATCTCACTTCTAGTAATCTGTTTTTAGGAAGTAATCGAGTATGAAAAATCTGTTTTACGCAAAAGTGTACATGCTCTGGCATAGTTCATAACAGCAGATATCTGAGATGCCTTCTAATCTTTGGGGTCATAGAAACACAGTTTTTTTTATTATTATCATAATTTACAGCCTACGTTCTTCTCACATTGAGTCTTAGTAATACTTCCTACCCCTATTTATTTGATAACTAAACTAAAATTAATTAAAACATTATATAACTTGAATCACCAAGAAAGCTAAAAATCAAAGTCACAGTTCAAACACAGAAATTGTGTAGGACAACATTATGCATATATTGCTCTTTGACATTCTATTCTTGTTTGTATTTTCCTCCTGATGCTAAATTTTTAAATTTTCTTGTATATTTCTTACAAGCCACCTTAAATTCTTTGAGGAGATAGCTAATAAATGAATTTTAAAATTTCAAATAATCTAAAACTCCCAAAATAAAAAGCTATTTTTTTTTTTACTCAATTAAAAATGTACTGTACAAGCAGTTCTAGTGGCACAGTACCTAAGGCATCTGACTGCTAACCAGGTTGTCGGTTCAAACCCACTAGCCACTGCACAGAAGCAAGACTGGGCAATCTACTTCTGTAAAGATTTACTGCCTTGGAAACCCAATGGCAGTTGCTATGAGTCAGAACCAACTCAGTGGCAGTGGGTTTGGTTTTTCAGTATTTTAGGAATTTGCCATAAAATGAAAAACTATCCACACCACAATTTAAAAAGAGTCAACATAATATGTGCCAAGTATAAACATAAATATTAATTTTTTGGTGTTTTCCAAATGTGCCATTAACAGGAAAATAGAAAACAAGGAATATGTATAACAAAACATCAACAGAACATTTTTAAGAAGAAAAAGCACTTAGGTGTCCTTACATTAACTGGCAACATTAACTGAAACAGAAAATTAAAGTTGCTGACAGAGAAATCTTCCATACACTTACAGATGATTTATCTTAATAATTAAAGACTGGAATATGCAAAGTCTTCCTAAATATTTTCATAAATTGTGAACAAGAAAAACTGAGTTTTGAAAATTCCACCCTTCTATACAAACAGTGTGGGGTACTTAAACCCAATTATACAAAACCACCCAGAAATGTTGGTGGTGTTGTTTTGTGATGTTAAGTTAGACCTGACCCATAGTGACCCCTCCTTGGGTTTCCAAGGCAGTATTACTACGGAAGTAGATCGCCCAACCTTCCTGCTGAGGAGTGGCCGGTGGGTTTGAACCACCAACCTTCTGGTTAGCAGTCAAGTGCCTTAGGCACTATGCTACCAGAGCGCCCATAAATTGTGAACAACAACAAAAACTGAGTTTTGAAAATTCCATCCTTCTACACAAACAGTATGGGATACTTAAACCTAATTATACAAAATCACCCAGAAATATGGAAAGGAAAACCAACAGTGTAACTAACACATTTAAGACATTAATCTTATTCAATAAGTTGCTCATCACATGTTTCAATTCAAATCAAGATTCCATGCAAATAAACAGAAATATCAAAAGATTAATTCCTTTTCCTTGTTATTTTATTTATTTAAATCAATTTTGAATTCTCAGATTTCTAAAAACTCATTTTCTTTATTAACAGAGCTATACCCAACTACATACATATCTAAAATTATCCCTCAAACATCGAGTCGATTCTAACTCACAGTGATCCCCACGGGGTTTCCAAGGCTATACATCCTTATTGAAGTAGACTGACTCATCTTTCTCCTGTGGAGTGGCTGGGGGGGTTTGAACCACTAACCTTTTCTGGTCAGCAGCCAAACATCTTAACCACTACCCCACCAGAGCTCCTTACACACTTACATTGTCCTTATCATCCATGTCGACACCAAGACTTCGCATCTCATTCTCCAAAACTTTCCGCTGAACCTGAAAAGGAAAGAAGAAATGAGACTGTTTTAAGCAAAGTTAGTTTGATGAAACGTTGGAAAATATTTCAAAGGAAAACATTCTTTTATGATAATCTATGATATACCTTTTTTTTTTTTTTTAAAGAAATTATTACTTTTTCCTTGGGTTTATTTTCAAGCTTTTGGAAAGCTCAAACTGACTCATTAGAACACATGGAAACTAAGCAATTGCCAATGTGACTGAGGAACTGTTATGTGTAAGACACCCATCCTTCACAACCACCATGGGGCATGAATCACTACTGTCTCCAATACATGGATGAGATCACCAAAGCTGAGAGGTTAAGGCCATGTGCCTAAAAGACAGACTCCAGAGCTGTAATATCTCTCTTGGTCCAAACACTGAACACCCCTGAAAGGAATACAAAAATGTCCAAATGTGTCTGTCAATAACCTGCCATTTGCCATAATGTGAAAATGCTATTGTTGCTGGGTGCTACCAAGTCAATCTCTCATATACGGTTTACATGGCTGTAATTTTTATGGAATAGATTGTTGGGTCTTTCTCCCATGACACGGCTTGAGTGGATCTGAACTACCAATCTTTTGTTTAGCAGTCAAGTGCCTAACTATGTGCGCCACCAGGGCTCCTTCCCATGAAAATAGTATTTTTAAATATATGAATTTCCATTGAGAGACTTCTAGAATTTCAAATTATTTTCTTTCACTTCTTATTACCTCAGCTGCCCAGCATTGCTGTCACCCTCTTTTTAGGGGGACTTACACCTCTTTTGGGAGCTCTGGTAGCGTAGTGCCTAAAGCGTTTGACTGCTAATCAGAAGGCTGGCAGTTCAAACCCACCAGCCACTCCTCAGAGGGAAGATGGGACAATCTACTTCCGTAGTGATACTGCCTCGGAAACCCAAGGAGGGGTCACTATGAGTCGGGTCCGACTCAACAGCACATAACAACAACAACAACACACCTCTCTTAACCATCCACTCCAGGGGGTTTAGAACCCTGCCCTGGTCACAGGAGTGAGCATATGACTGAGGCCTGAACAAACAGAGAACCCTCCTGTCACCCTGAAACAAATATGGAATGGGATAGAAAGATGCCCAAATAAATCTCTAGGAGGCAAAGATTTCTTAAGTAGGACATAAAAAGCATAAACTTGAAAAAGAAAAAAAACAGGTTTATAAATTGGACCTCATCAAAGCAAAAAATATTTTGGTCTTTTAAAGGACTGTGTTAGGATAATGAAAAGAATTCAGACTGAGAAAAATCACCTGGAAAAAGAAATCTGATAATAAATAAATGACTCATCTAAAAAATGTAATTTTAGAATATTAAAAGTCCAATTGACAAAATGGGCAAAAAATTTGAACACTTTATCAAAGAAGAAACCCTGGTGCAAATAAGTACATGAAACAATAATGATAATCATTTTTCATCAAAGAAATGAAAGTTAAAACCACAATTAAAATGACCAACACCACCAAGATCTGGAAGATATGGAGTAACTAGAATCTCTGCTAGTGAGAATGGCTCGTAGAATGCAAAACAGTAGGCACACTTGGGAAAAATAATCTGGCATTATCTTAAAAAGTTATGTATACATTTATACTATTATCCACCAATCATTTTGGTTATTTTCCCAAGAGAACTAAAAACACATTTCTACATAAAGTTTTGTATGCAAGTACTCATATCAGATTTTAGAATAAATCTTGCTAGTCAATATACACCAAAACAAAATACATAAAATCTTAGCAGTGATTACACAGAAATCCAATATGCAAAGAAATAGGCCATGCCTCTTTGAAAAAACACAAAAACTTGCCTTCTTAGCAGTTCGAGGCATTCTGGGTCCCTGTATATTCTTTTCTTTTGATTGAAGAATTTTCAATTTCTTTTTTTCTCTAATTTGCTTGGCCAACTGTCGGATCTCCATCATTTCCTCATCTTCACTTTCTGAGTCACTGTCATATTCCCCTGCAGCTGCTCTTAGCTCTTCTTCTTTTTCTAATTCTTGCAATTTCTTTAAAAATAAAGAGACATAATCATGCAAAATTAGAAATCAAAAACTCATAAATAAATGTAGCGATGTTTATACAGGAAATACATTTCCCTTAAATCTTTGAGAACACAATGAATACCATGGTCCAGAGCCACATTTGAGCCTTACCCTATGTGCCAGAGCTGTTAAAGAAAATGGATTTTGTGAAGAAAATGAAGACCATACGAATATTAAACCAACAGCATATTGTGAATTTTTCTGTGCTGTTGCTTTTTTTTCTTGTTTAAAAATAATTACTCTAAACATTAAAGTTCAAAACATTCAGACACTACCTTTCTCATTCCTCACAGCTTCCAACAAAGAAATAACAGGAAATAACGTCAGATTCTAAAAAATTTGATATAATAAATACACATACACACACTAAAATCTTATACTACAATAACCCAACTATCTAATCTGATAAATGTCATCTCAAAATAAGCTTTGTGTCTCACTCGTTAATAAGATAAAAAATGGATCAAAGACCAATTAAGGTAAAGGCACTGTGTATAAATATTGGGTAATAGGGGATAAGAATACCTCAGAAGTGGAATAAATAGAACAGATGAGAGTAAAGGAGTCTTAACAATGTTTATTCCTTTGATACCTAAATAAATCATGATGCAATCAACCAGGTTAATTTCTGGAACAGAAACTGAGTTTGAAATGTAGGGTGTGATAAGCTTATAGAGAAAAGAAGACTGAAAATATAAATTAAGGACAGCACTAGGGAGCTGAGGAGTAGAAAAGGAGGAAATGCAGATAGCAAATATTTTATAAACTATTTTTCAAAACAGCTTGATTGAGGAGAGAAAAAGAGTACCAGCTAAAGGAGGACACCTAGGTAAAGAAAATTTTCGTTTTTTCATGAGAAAAACTTGTAGACATTTATATGCTAAGAAGACGCAAACAGGGAGAGGAAATGAAAGAGGTTAAAGACATCAGTGATGGAGCAAAATTCTAGAGATAAGAACTGATCAGATTGGGAGGACAACAGATGAATGTGCATGCACCAGAAGGCAGGTAACTTCTTCACCACATCAGTAGTGCACCAGTAGGGGATGTGGGCAGCAAAAAAGGGGAGATTACAGAATTCACACCTCATGGACTCTATTTTCTCTGTAAAGGATGTTATCTGATGAGGCTGCAAGAGGGAAGGATGGGTAAAAGATCTGAGAAATGGAAAAAGCCTTCAATAGTTCCTAAGGAAGAATTTGAACAAATAACAGGATTAAGCTGTGTAGAGGGCCTAACTGGGACAGAAAAATTCATTTTTAATGGCCCAATCTGAAGAGTTGTAGGATTTCCTCTAATAACACAGAGAGCATCAAGGATTGGTAGGTTTCATGGTAGATGCAGATAAAAACCAAGGAAAAGATACAAGTTAACCAAGAGTTGTGTTTTTACCTTCTAGTGGTCATATTAAAAGAGAAATTAAAAAAAGATTACACAATATAAAAGGTATCACTGACCCTCATGATGTCAGGATCAATATAATCTGCTACATTATGGCCTTCCCAGATCTCCGGTATCTTATCATATTTTTCAGATGAATTCATTAAGTCCCAGTATTCTAGAGTTAAAACACAAACAAAAAAAGTTTAATCTTACAGTCTTTTTTAGTATCTTCAACTATGATGTGTCCAAAATGAGTGTTAAGTTAGGCCAAGTCTCATCATTCCATAAAGATAACTTAGTTTTCGTATTCAACAATACATAAAGAAAACAGTATGACTAATTAAAGACTTCCTCTAAACACTGCCCAAGGCATTTCAATATTTCAGGGCCAAGTGCCCACAGAATAAAAATAAACACTAAACATATATACATACACACACACATATATATACATATGTACATATGTATATCTATATACACCCACATACATATACATCTATATACATATATACATAAATATATACACATATACATAACTCACCAACGCACTGCCGTTGAGTTGGACCCGACTCACAGCGACCCCTTCCTGGGTTTACAAGGCAGTATCACTATGGAAGTAGATTGTGCAACCTTCCTTCTGAAGAATGGCTGGTGGGTTTGAACCACCAGCCTTCTGGTTAGCAGTCAAATGTCTTAGGCACTACACTACCAGAGCTCCTACATATACATTATACATACATACATATATATATGTACACACACACACACACACACACACACATACGTATATATGTGGAGCTCTGGTAGCACAGTGCCTAAGGCATCTGACTGCTCACCAGAGGGTTGGCAGTTCAAAACCACCAGCCACTGCACAGAAGCAAGACTGGGCAATCTACTTCTGTAAAGATTTACCACCTTGGAAACCCAATGCGGGGCGCTTTAAGTCAGAATTGACTCAACGAAGATGGGTTTGGTTTGATTTTTTATACACACAGACACACCTGAAGGAAAACAAATGGTATGAATAACAGATGTCAATTGTTTCAATATTTCTATGCTGTAAAAGCTATAAAAAGAATCTACTCATCCCAAAAGGACAGAAGATTATGTGGAAGAAAAAAAAACCTCGATAAAAACAATGTTTAAAATTAACAAATATGCTAGAAAACTTTTACTTATTAAAGTCCTTTCACTATTCTGAAACACTTCACATGTAAATTGTCATTTTCAGATAATGCTATTCTGTTCTATATAGCACCTACTTTGAAGATCCAAAATATAATCATCTCCCATTTCCAGCTCAATATTGCGTTCCTGCAATTAAAAAAAAAAAAAAAAATTTATCATCTTTATTTTAACCTTTGGGTTTAGAAATGCTACTCACCCTCCTTGTCATTAAGAAATAAATCTCTTCCTCTAATCTAATATCCAATCATTTCAATATCCTGTGGATTCAATGCCTATGCCTGGTAGGAAAGCTGTTTTGGTTTTACCATCTGATGTACTACTTATTTTACATATAAAATTTCACTTATCGTTATATGTCCTGTCAACTAAAATGCAAATTCCAAGAGAAAACCTTTGTCAGGTTTTTCACTGCTATGTTCATAGTACCTAACAGTGCTGGGCATCTCTAAGAGGGTCTCAATATGTCCTTAATGACTCTAACCCTCCATTACTAGTGGTACTGAGAGGCATCTGCCTCTCTCTTCACAACTAAATCAGGTTAAGAATTAATTTTAAGTAACCTACCCTTTTCTTTTTAGGCTCCTCAATCTCCATTCTCTTCTTACGTGCCACTACTCCTTCTGGAATGAAAGGAGGCCTCTCCTAAGAAGATATTATTGAAAATACATATGTAAAATACCTTGCTGAGAAAAAAAGTGTATAAAATAATTAAAAACTGGAAGCAAATTCTCCTTATATTATGGATAGAAAAACATATCCAGACCAACAGAACAAAGTACCAACAGATTATTTGGGGGCAAAAGGAGGGGGTTGCAGGCAATTTAAGCAAAAATGAACAAAATGAACAAAATTATCTAAAAAAGCATGGAAAAAGAAAGTGGTACAGGAGAAAGAACAGTAGATCATTGCAAGAGAGAAACTTAGACATAAACCACTGTATGAGAATTCAATGGAAAGATGAATTAATCATTCCATAATTAGATCTGAGATAAATGGCTTAAAAAAAAAAAACCAAACCCACTGCCGTCCAGTTGGATCCAACTCATAGCAACCCCTCCTTGGGGTTCCGAGGCAGTATCACTATGGAAGTAGATTGCCCAACCTTCCTTCTCAGGAGTGGTTGGTGTGTTTGAGCTTTTCAAAAATAGAGCTAGAAAACTGCCTCCATATCTTCTCATTAAAACAAAATAAATTTAAGACACAGCACAGATTTCTGTTAAAAAGAGGTAAAATGAAAATTAAACCATGAAAGCATAGGGAAAAAACAAAGATACTTTTATTTTAGAATATTCATGGAATGAATGGTAGGCCTGCCTATGCATGACAAAAAAATCCAGTAGCCATAACGGAATTATTAACATATGTTATTAATTTTCAAATACCTTTCTCTGAGGTAAAAAAATAAAGATCATCAGTTAATACTCAATGTAAGTAATGCAGAAAAATGTACATTCTCAAACTATTAGCAGAGTACAAATGAGAAGGCATTTTAGAAGGCATACCTTGTGACTCATCTATTCCAATGCTAAAAATTGACTCTACAGATGTATGTGCAAACCTCTATACATATATATGTCTTTGCAAAACAGAACGACATGAATAAAGCTGTACATTCCAGCTGTATGTAATGGTAAGAAATTAAAAATGATAGAGGACTGCTTGACTGTAGTACAAGCATGTAATATCTATGAAAATGATATTCATGTCCTAATACGGATACATGTACATAATACTCTTAAGATAAAATACAAATTATAAAGAACGTGATACACTTCCATTTATGTTTAAAAATGTATTTTTAATGACTATGAGACTAGAAGAACTAGATGGTCCCTGGCTACTGTCAACCACTCAGAGGGGGATCTATATAGGAGATCCTGGATAGAGAAGGAGAACAATGTGGAACAAAACTCAAAATCATTTTGGGGAAAAAGAAACTCACTCCCAGGGGCTGGCTCTTAGCCCAAGAGTGAACCAGAGGTACATGCAGACCACTCAACCCAGGGTGACACACCCACATACTCTATGGAAATGCATCCCTTGGAGCAACCAACCACAGGGCACCAGAGGGACAACATTCGCATGAGGAAATGCAGAACACACAGGAGTGTATAACTGTGAGGGGCACAAGAGGCGGGGGGTTACTGGGCAGGCAGGGGAGGAGACTGGGTCAGGGTTGAGGATGGTAAATGGGGAGTGAAACTAAATGTACATGTAATGTTGAATGTAAGACAAACTCTGCTCTGTAAACGTGTACCTAAAGCACAGGAAAAAAAAAATTCAGTAATAACCAGAATTACTGGTCGGATGGAGTCTGGTGGGACCCCCAATACTATGGTCCTGGGATACACTTCAGGCCTGAAATAAAACTCTCAGGGGCTGGCTCTCAGCCAATAGTAAACAAGATGTTCACAAAGACCACTCAACCTACAGTGATGTACCCACATACTCTATGGAGATGCATCCTTTGGAGCGACTGACCAAGGGGCAACATTTGCAAGGAGGAAATGCAGGACACACAGGAGTGCA
>NW_006921858.1:4435328-4439759 GCF_000298275.1 Orycteropus afer afer | reverse complement strand
ATATGCTTACATATCAAAATCACCACTCATCTGTCAGTTGGATGACCTGTGGTAGTTTCCGTGTTGCCATGATGCTGTAAGCTATGCCACTGGTATTTCAAATACCAACAGAGTCACCAATGGAAGATTTCCGCAGAGCTTCCAAACTAAGACAGACTAAAAAGGCCCAATAATCTACTTCCAAAAATCAGCCTTACGGATCACAGCAAAACATTAACCAATTAGCTTGCTTTGGACACATCCTCAACAGGCATCAATCTATTAGAGAAGATATCATGTTTGGTGAATGAAAGGGTTAAAAGGGGCCAGAAGACCCTAGATTAGATGGATTGTCACAACAGCTGCAACAATGGATTCAAACATGCTGAGGATTATGATGACGCTGGTCTCAGCAATGTTTAATTCTTTCTACTTAAGTTGCCATGAGTCAGTCAACTCAACGGCAGCTATCTAACTATAGACCCAAAAAATGTCTAGAAGGTTATTAGAATTAACAGTAATTGCCTCTGGTAGAGTGAGAAGCAGGTTTTTAATCTGGTACTTTATTCTCTTGTTTACCTAGTCCATTGTTTATCATATACATGCCTAACTTCTGTGATCAAGACACTGAAGGCCACTTAGAAAATCCATGTGTGTATGTGTATTTAACTCGATCCCTGGGAAAAAAGCATGCAAACACCATCTACTAACTTTGTATCAGCAACCTAATGATCTTACTTCAAAGGCATTCTAGAAAAGGCGATCTTACCTTATCATCTCTTTTGTTTGGTACAGCTAAATGCAATCTGTTCAGCACCTCATTCACTTTATTTCCTTTCATTTTGGTTTCAACTCGATGAGCCAAAAGCCTATCACAAGCCTAGTAATGTATAAAACAAAAAACACAAAGTCACAAAGACAGCACAATAGCTACCTGTTAAACCTAGAGACAAATCAAGAAGCAGAGTCCCCACTAACCAGCAGATTACGATTCATAGGTTTGTCTGGGACTCTCTACACATTTCCCTTAATATTCAACACATGGAAGGGCAATTCTCAGGGACCACCCCAAGTTTATTTAACTAATACTGTAGCACACCACACTCGTATAGAGAAGCAGCAGCTTTCTTCTCTTTTCAGACTGAGGGCCAACCTTAGGCAAAATTCTGAAAAAGTCCATTGGGTAAGTTCACCTTTAACCTCCTCCTAACACCCGACTCTGAGCCGTCCTGCCAACATTAGTGACCCTCTCCCAGACTCACACTGCTGTTGATCTGTCCTTCCTAAAGGAGTTAAAAAATATTCTTAACCATACGTCATTTTCCATCTTGTGTCCCTAACTTGAGAAACTAATCCTGGAATAAAATCAATAGCAGCATACTTGTATTCTCTATTTCAGGAAAAAATAACAAAGTAAATAAATAAGATAGCACGTGAAATCTAATATGAAATTGCCTCTACCAAGCTGCTCCTGCTTTTCACACTATGTTTTTTACTTCACTTCTGAACAGGTCCCATAAACGCCCTTTTCACAGTAGTTTCTACAGAAATATAATAATAAATAGTAGGCCAAGAGACCCAGCAGAGTCATTCTTAAGTTACAATGACCAATGGATGGAATTATAAACTGTTGTTGTCATCTAGTGCTGCAAGAAAAGAAAAAAATGGGTGGCTTTAACAAACCAATTATTCTCTCCGTTTGTTGTTGTTAGGCACTGCCGAGTCAGTTCCAACTTACAGTGACCCTATATACAACAGAATAAAACACTGCCCAGTCCTTCATCATCCTCACAATTGGTGCCATGTTTGATTGAGCCCACTGTTGTAGTCACTGTGTCAATCTATCTCGTTGAGGGTTTTGCCCTTTTTCTCTAACTTTTATCTAATGTCATGATGTCCTTCTAGAGGGAAAGGTCCCTCCTGATATATTATATCCAAAGTACATGAGAAGAAGTCTCACCATCCTCACTTCGAAGAAGTATTCTGGCTATACTTCTTCCAAGACAGATTTGTTCATTCTTCTGGCAGTTCATAGTACATTCAATATTCTTTGCCAACACCGTAATTCAAGGGTATTCATTCTTCTTTAGTCTTCCTTATTCACTGTACACCTTTCACATGCATATGTTGTTGTTGTTGTGTGCCATCAAGTTGGCTCCTACTTCTAGTGACCCCAGGTATTACAGAACGAAACACTACCAGTCCTACTCCAGCTTCACAATCCTTGCTAAGCTTGAGGCCATCATTGCAGTCACTGTGTCAAACCATCTGCTTGTGGGTCTTACCCTTTTCCACTGATCCTCTACTTTACTAAGTATGATATCCTTCTCCAGAGAATGGTCCCTTGTGATAACATGACCAAAGTACAAGAGATGAAGTCTGGCCATTCTCACTTCTAAGGAGCATTCCAGCTGCACTTCTTTCAGGGGAGATTTGTTCATTCTTCTGGCAGTCCATGGTATTTTCAGCAATCTTCAACAACACTACAATTCAAAGGCATTAAGTCTTCTTGAGTCGTCCTTATTCACTGTCCAACTTTCACGTGCACATGAGGCGAACAAAAATACCATGGCTTGAGTTAGCACACTTTAGTCTTCAAAGTCACATCTTTGCTCTTTAACAGTTTAAAGGGGTCTTTTGCAGCAGATTTGCCTAGTGCACTACAATGTCTGATTCCTTGACTGCTGCTTCCACGAGTGTTGATTGTGTATTTGCAGTGTAGTAAATTACATAGTGTGGCTTTTCTAGCCTTAAGTGTATACAAACTCCATGGTGGAATTTGCTGTGAGCAATGAGTAGCTCCTGATTGTTAGTTATCCACCTGGGGTATTTCTGTTGGGAGCAGCATAAAGTAATTTTCTGGGAAGTCTGTTCTCTCTCAGGTGTAAAGAATTCTGATTTTGCCCCTTTGGCAGATCCAAGTAAAATGAAATCCCTGACAACTTCAATCTTTCCTCCATTTATTGTGATGTTGCTTATTGGTCCACAGTTGTGAGAATTTTTGTTTTAAGTTGAGGTGTAATCCATACTGAAGACTGTAGTCTTTGATCTTCATCAAGACTTCAAGTAAGTGCTTCAAGTCATCTTCACTTTCAGCATGGAAGGTTGTGTCATCTACATACCATAGGTTGTTGAGTCTTCCTCCAAATCTGATGCTGCATTCTTCATATGGTCCAACTTCTCATATTATGTGCTCAGCACACAGATTGAAAGGTCTGGTTAAAGGGGACAACCCTGACACACAGCCTTCCTGATTTAAAACCATTCCATATCCTTTCATTCTGTTTGAACAGCTTCTTAGTCTATGTACAGGTTTCTCACAAGCACAACTGTTATGGAATTCCCATTCTTCAAAATGTTATCCAAAGTTTGCTATGATCCACACAGTCAAATGCCTTTGCATAGTCAATAAAACACAACATTTGTCTACCACTAGTCTGTAAGTTTGGCATACTGTGGTGGCTTGCTTGTTGCTGTGAGGATGGAAGCTACTTCAGCATATTTAAAATACCAGCAGAGTCACCCATGGTGAATAGATTTCAATGGAGTTTCCAGACTAAGACACACTTCTGAATAAACTGGGAATTGAAAACATGCATACGAGGCAAATGAAAATACCATAGCTTGAGTCAGGCACATCTTAAGTTTTCAAAGTGACAATTTTGCTCTTTTTTTTTTTTTTTTTTAACACTTTAAAGAGGTCTTTCGCAGCAGATTTGCCTAATGTAATCTATCCTCTTGATTGCTTGACTGTTGTTTCCCTAGGCGTTCATTGTGGATCCAAGTTAAACGAAATTCTTCAACTTCAGTATTTTCTCCATCTATCATGTTGCTTACAGGGTCAATTGTAAGGATTTTTGTTTTATGTTGAGGTGTAACCCATACTGAAAGCAGTAGTGTTTGATCTTCATTACTAAGTGCTTCAAGTCCTCTTTGCTTTCAGAAAGTAAGAGTGTATCACCTGCCTATCACAAGTTATTAATGAGTTTCCTCCAATCCTGATGCTGCATTCTTCATACAGTCCCACTTCTCAGATTATTTGCTCAACATACAGACTGAATAAGTATGGTGAAAGGATACAACCCTGTCACACGCCTTTCCTGATTTTAAACCAAGCAGTATCCCCTTTTTCTGCTCAAACGAATGTCTCTTGGCCTATCCACAGGTTCCTCATGATCACAATTAAGTGTTTTGAAATTCCCATTCTTCACAATGTTATCCATAATTTGTTATGATCCACAGTCAGAACCTTTGTATGTTAATAAATACTTGCAAGCATCTTCCTTTATATTCTTTGCTTTCAGCCAAGAGCCATCTGATATCAGCAATGACTTTCCTCGTTCTACATCCACTTCTGAATCTGGCTTGAATTTCTTGTCAATATATTATCGCCATCACTTTTTTATTATTATTATTATTATTTTAAATTTTGATTTGGGTGAAGATTTACAG
>NW_006921858.1:4393790-4432627 GCF_000298275.1 Orycteropus afer afer | reverse complement strand
TGGCTTTAACAAATAGAAATTTACTCTCTCACAGTTTAGGAAGCTAGCAGTTTAAACTCAGGGCATTAGCTGTAGAGGAAAGATTTGTGTCTCTGATGGCTCACAGTTTAAGAGGAAGGTCCTTGTCTCCTTTCAGAATCTGTGAGCCTGGGTTTCTTTAGAGATTTCCATGTGTCTTGGCATCAATCTTCTCCTGAGTCTAGATGTTTCCATCTCAGGGAACCTGACTCCAAAGGACACACTCCACTCCTGGCTCTTCTTTGTTAGTGGGAGCAGGTCCCTCTTTCTTTGCTCATTTTTTCATTCTGTCTTACATGTTAGCCCTTGAAGACTGAAAATAATCCTCTGTTCTCCGAGATTATCTAGGCTGTGGCTCTGCCCTCCTAACTGGGCGTTTGCCATGCTCTCTGGATTCTGGGTAGAGGCTACTTAGCCTTGGGCTTCAGCTCCACCTTCCAGGGCCACTGGGACAGCAACTTGTTCCTTGGCTTTGAGTAGCCCCATTCTCCTAGTCTACTGAATGGTGACCTCATCCCTTCAGCCATAGCAGAGCAGGCCTTGTCCTTATGTACATTAATAGGTTCTCCATGGTGTAAGCAAAAATATACACAATTGCTCTTTCAGTTTTGGATATATGGGTTGGATCTTTTCTACTATTAGAAGTAATCTGAGTGCATTTTAAGGAGCTCTGGTGGTACAATGATTAAGGCATTCAGCTGCTAACCAAAAGGTCAGTGGTTTGAACTAACAGCCACTGGAGCTGCAGTCTGGCAGCGATCCTGACGGCACAGACAGCTTGGAGATTCCCAAGTGGTGGTAGGACCTAAGAATTAACCTAAAAATCCCCCTGCTAGCCAGGGACTGCATGGAGGACTGTGCATGGTGGCTGGGGAACAAACGGAGAAGGTGAAGAGAAAGGTGGGCTGAACTGTGGACTTTTGCCAGTCCAGAGGGCGCCGCCATTTTGAAGGTTTCAGTACCACTGGTTCTTGATCATACTTCCTGAAATGGTTGACCAATTCTTTTTGGTACACTGGCTCTGTATATGACTTCCATCTTCCCTTGATGCTTCTGCATCAATCAATATCTTGCACATCGGATCCTTCCATATTGTAACTTGAGGCTGGTATTTTTTCCTTCAATTCTTTTAGCTTGAAAAATGCCAAGCATCTTCTTCCTCTTCCCTTTTAATTTCTAACTCCAGCTCTTCACACATTTATATATAATACTTTCTCTTCTTGAGCCACTGTTTGAAATCTTATGTTCAGCTCTTTCACTTCATCATTTCTTCCTTTCACTTTAGCTACTCTCTGTTCAAGAGTAAGTTTCATAGTCTCTTCTGACATCCATTTGGTCTTTTTTTCCTTTCTTGTCTTTTTAATGACCTTTTGCTTTCTTTTCATATGATGTCCTTGATGTCATCCCTTAACGCATCTGGTCTTTAGTCATTGATGTTTAAGGTGTCAAATACATTCTTAAGATGCCAAAATTCAAGGTTGTATTTCAGTTCCCAGTTTGTATTTGCCTCCAGTTTATATTTTTCCCACAGTCTGGGAGGCTAGATGCGCTAAATCAAGGTACCTGCTCTAGGGAAAAACATTCTGTCTGTTGACTCTGGGGGAAGGAAGGTCCTTATTCCTAGGCTCCTTGGTGATGTTCACGTGGCATGGTGTCTAAAGGTGATGTTGTTGTTGTTGTTACGTGCCGTCGAGTCGCCCCCAACTCATAGCGACCCCTCCTTGGGTTTCCGAGGCATTATCACTACCTAAGTAAGATTGCCCAACCTTCCTTCCGAGGAGTGGCTGGTGGGTTTGAACCACCAGCCTTCTGGTTAGCAGTCAAGTGATAGGCATAAGATACACCCTACACTGATATGGCCTCGTTAACATAATAAAAAAACCTATTCCGAAATGGGATTACTTCTACAAGTATGTTGTTGTTGTTGTTGTTGTTGTTTTCCGTCGAGTCGGCCCCGACTCATAGCGACCCCTCCTTGGGTTTCCGAGGCAGTATCACTATGGAAGTAGGATTGCCCAACCTTCCTTCCGAGGAGTGGCTGGTGGGTTTGAACCACCAGCCTTCTGGTGAGCAGTCAAGTGCCTTAGGCACTATGCTACCAGAGCTCCCTCTACAAGTATAGGGATAAGGAATTGTAAGACATATTTTAGGAGGACACAATTCAAGCTATAACATAAGCTATCTTTTCAAATTCCCATCATTCAACTGGGGCTAGGGGAAAAGGCCCAAGGGTTCCAGTGAAAGGATTCAGACATCACCTTATTCACCTAACAATCTAGCTAGTATGAGTGCTCGGAGTATTACCAGTATGTAGAAACAAAACTGTTTTACCCATGACTGACTTTTCTAAAAGAAGAGAAAGGCAATGAAAGCACTGATCTCTGATTTTAAGGGAGCACTGACCTCTGTTTTAACCTTAATAACACCTTCTTCAGTCAGAGTGCTGGTCTCTATTACAGGAAATCCTTCTGTCTGCAAATCTATAAATATTTTCTAGGAATACAAAGGAAAAATGAGAAATGCATTATTTATTTACTGTAACTCAAAGGGATACTACAAATGCTTATTGTTCAGTATGTGTGGTTCGTTTTTAACTCTTCTGAGCAACAAAAATCTGTGAAAAATTTGTTTTTCCTATATTCTTCTCATGATTAAGAAAATATAAATCACTAGGAAGATGAAACCAGACTACAGCGAGCCAATCCCAAGGATCTCTAAAACACTCTTTAAAAGATTTTTATCCCCCAAAAGAATGCCTTAAATGTATGAGTAATGAAAATAATGATCGAGGGTGACACCCGGATCCTCACTGCTAATGTGAGACGAATTTTTGAGCAGGTGAAGTTTGCCCCTAAGATGATCTGCCTACTTTGCAGGATGCCTGGGATTTGCAATCTGCCCAAACCTTATACTTTAATAAAGATAGGAAAAAAGAAAAGATTTCATCCCCCAAAAGGAACATTTACATAAAATTAAGATGCCGATTTTCTAGAATGTCTTTAATGCAAGATATCGACCATCTATAATGTTTTTAATGCTAGCTCGCTAGAAAACAATATAAAAATGTTTATGAATCTAGATACTCTAAATTACTAAATCTTTAAGAGAAGACGTTTCATCTGTATGTTCCTCCATCAGATGACATTTTTCTAACTCTAAATTTGACTATGAATTAGATTTACTATGACTAAATCTATCATATTTTAGATACTCCTGAACAAGATCGATTTCTATTATTACAGAGTCTAACTTATCAGTTTAGAAATTTCCTTTTATTGCTCTTAAAAGAAACCAGTATGGCTGTTTTTTAAAATATATAATTCTTACCAAATATTAAATTTCCAAATAGAACAAGAAAGAGACACAGAGAAAAGAACAAAATATTCCTTCTACCTGGAAACTTTGTACTTTGTGTCAGTAAAGTCTATTCTAGGAGACATGGCTGGACCTAATTTATTATTTACTGCAGTGGTTCTCAAGGAGCTCTGGTGGCACAGTGGTTGTAACACTATGTAATCTAATCTCAAGATCAGTGGCTCTACCCACCAACCTAGCTGCTCTGTGGGAAAAAGATGAGGCAACCTGCTTCCGTTAAGATTTACAGCCTTGGAAACTCCAGAGACAGTTCTACTCTGCCCTAAAAAAGGGTCAATATGCTTCAGAATTAACTCAATGGCCGTGGGTTTGGTTAGCAGTGTTTCTCATCACCATGTACAGGAATCACCTGGAGCCAGTTTAATGCAGCCTGCTGAGCCCTACAACTCCAGAGTTTCTGGTTTGGGGCCAATCATTTGCATTTCTAAAAAGTTCACAGGTGACGTGATGCTGCTGCATTTCGGTCTAGGGACTACACTTCAAGAACCCCTACTCTAGTGCAACATTCTTAAACCAAGTATCCTGAAAGATGCCTCTTACAAAGGACTGCAAGGTCAAAATATTTTGAAAAATTATGCATAACAGGATTACCTCCCTCTTGAGATTGTATAGAAGATTTACATATTCAAAACTCTGAAAAGTTATATATTACAATAGTTTATAGATGCTCATTTTTCTTTGTTCAGTCAGTCATTTAAGTAATACCAATGAACTCCCTTTCTAACTACAATCTTTAGAAAATGTTGCTCTAGTATACATGATTACCTTGAGGCAGGAAAGAGAGAAAGCATCTCTTAAGGTACTCTGCTGTCTTAAAGGCATCAGTTTAAGTGACAAGTCCTTTTTATGTAAAGCAAATACATTTATCATAAATTAAATATATTGATCATTAAACATGTGGACTTTTTTCCCCACAGGCCCAAGAATCGAGTAGGAATAAGGAACCTGTATTTCAGTTTTAGTTTGCCACTAAGTTTTTATAACGGTCATGTCACTAAATCACTGAAGCCATTATATTAACTGTAAAACAACAACAAAAAGAACTGGATTAGTACTGTTAAAATTTTTTCTATATTTTTGTCTGAAAACAAGATTTGGAATTAGGAGGTAAGCAACACTGAAATTGTTTCTAAATATTTAGGTGATTTACCTGATCATCTTCAGAGAGCTCAGCTATTCTCTTCACATCACATTTGTTTGCTACAACTATAAGTGGCTAGCAAGGAAGAAAAATAATAAAATTATTATCTTCATACTGCAGGTCACAAACTGAAATATTGGTTATCATATTTACCTTATTGATAAAGAGAGGCCTAATGTTTTGGAAGAGTTTAAGTTGCTCCCTCAATCCATGTCCACACTGCTCAGACAAATCCATTACGTACAGAACAGCAGCACGAAGGTGGGCCAGTGCTGTGATGGCCTGCATCTCAATGGTGTTCCGATCCTCCAGAGGATGATCCAAAATTCCTGGAGTATCCACCACCTAACAATCACATTTCATCACTGCAAACAATACTTAACTAACAAACTTCCTGCCCAGTATATATTTAGGAACTATTCATATACCCAAACCAGACCTGACAAAATTGTCAGTAAAATACAGGTCTCCCAAACTAAATTGGACAAAACAAATATACGAATATAGGTCTCCCAAACTAAATTGGACAAAATAAACAAAGGAGTAAGAGAAAAGGATCTATTTTTTAAATATAAAAAAAGAGGGTGGGGGAATTTTATAGAGCTCTTTAAAAAAACGAGCCAAAGACTTTCAGCAAAATGATTCTCCTCTTTTCATTAGTAACATCATAAAGTTTAAAATGTCAAATAATAGACTAACTATTCCATGTCCTAAGAATTACCTATTTTGTATAATAACAAAAGCACAAACAGCAAAAGGCAATGTAAGTAAACGGGACCTTATAAAAATTAAAAACTCTTGCTCAGCAAAAGACTTTACCAAAAAAGTGAAAAGACAAGCTACTGACTGGGAAAATATCTTCAGAAACCATACATCTGCCAAGAATCCAATAACCAAAATATATGTAAAATACAGACAGTAACAAAAAGAAAAATAACCCCATCATAAAATGGGCAAAAGACTTGAATAAATGTTTCACCAAAGAGGATATTCAAATGACTACCCAACATATGACAAAATGCTCAGCATTATTAGCCATCAGAGAGACGAAAATCAAAATCACAATGAGAGATCATTTCACTCTCACTAGGATGGCTGAGATTTAGGGAAAATAAGTAAGTAACAAATGTTGGCAAGGATGTGGGGAAACTAGAACCCTTACCCACCACTGGTACGATTGTAAAATGGTGTAGCCACTGTGGAAAACTGTCACAGTTCCTCAAAAACCTAAACATAGAACTACCATATGACAACAAAATAAATATATTTTTTTAAAAAAAGACTTCATAATTTACAAAGTTTAAATTCCATTGTGAAAACAAATTGCTTCATGCATTTAAACATTATATGCCATTTCTAACAACAGAATAGAAATGATGACAAAGAGCTCTTGATTTCAGTACAAAAGGCACCATGGCTAATATATAATGCAGAAATCCATGCTGTTTGGCTGCTCCCTTGAATGACATAACAGAAAAGTGAACTGCCTTAATGCAATCCCAAAGAGGAGCTAAGTTTTCTTAGATAGAGAAATAACAAGTTCTTGGTGATTTCAAAAATATTTTCTACATCTTCATAGAATCCTCTCTAGGAGCTACAGCTAATAGTTCACTCTATACTTAGTGCACTATAAAACAGATAGATCTCTTTAGATCTCATCAAAATAAAATTCTATTAATTAAAAAAAAAAAAAGCTGGTTCTACCTTTAAAGATAAGAACTCTCACCTGCCAACGAAGATACTTATAATCCATGTGCCCAACAAACAAAGATTTAGTTGTAAAGGCATAAGGTTGAACATCCACATCAGCTCTTGTCACCTTAAAACAGAAAAAAATAATCACAAGAAGTTTTATATCTTTTCTTTATCCTTCAATCCATGTCCACACTGCTCAGACAAATCCATTACATACAGAACAGCAGCATGAAGGTAGGCCACTGTTATGATGGCCTGCATCTCGATGGTGCATTGTGTGTGTATACACACACACACACACGTATATACACATTTACATATACATACACATTTATACACACACACACACACGCACATATGTTTCTCTCAAACATCTACCTAGTATCAAAACTCATCTTTTTGTTTTGGGAGGAAAAAACAAAAAGAGGTTTCATAGTGTTAAAACGCATAAAAAGGAGTTACTAAATTTTTCTAAGTAAACTAGCTCCTCTTCCCTCATACCACCAGTCCCATAAAGGAAGAACATGAATTAGATACCAGAAAAACTAGAGAGCTCAGCATTTGGAGGATATCCATCATTTAAAAGAAGCTCAAGAACTCTTCTCTACTAATTTTCCCAGCTCATATCTCACTGTCCCAACAATGTCCAATATCTATGATGGAGATGTTCCATATTTGCATTGTCCAATACAGTCACCCCTAGCTAGTTGTTGCTAATGAACTCTTGATATGTGGTCAGAGTGACTGCAAAACTGCATTTTAATTAATCAAAATTTTAAAAACCACACTAGCCAGTGGCTACCATATCAGATCACACAGCACTATCCTGGTGTGGTAGGTTTATAGTATGCTTAAATGTTACTAGAAAATGTATTTAAAAAGACTTGATGTTGCAGATCCGCTGCAGATCTTTGGCTTGTCACCATGTCACAGCAATTTTTGGATAAAATAAAAAACTATAAATCTGCCTAAGGAGCTCTGGTGGTGTAGTGGTTAAAGCATCTGGCTGCTAAACGAAAGATCAGCAGTTCGAAAGTGCCAGCTGCACTGCAGAAGACAGATGAGGCAGTCTGCTTCTGTAAAGACTACCAGCCTTGGAAAACCTATGATGCAGTTCTACTCTGTCCTAAAAACAGTAGCTATGAGTTGGAATCAATTCAGTGGCAGTGGGTTTGATTTTTGATATAAATCTACAAGTCTTCTTGGCACCAAGTAAGGCATAACATATTTAACAATTTTTTTTTTTTTGGCCACCTATGCTGTTGTTGGTTTCAAGCCCACATTTTAAACGTGTTTCAAGCCCACATTTATCCACTCTACAGGCACCCTCAAGCTCTGCTAAATTCCCAAAGCACTGAATTACTGAATTATTTAAATATTAATGGAGAAGGTTCCAATTTCTCTACATCCTAATTAATAAACTCCCTAACATAAATAAGGGAGCTCTGGTGGTGTACTCCCTAAGGCATTTGACTGCTAACCAGAAAGTTGGCAGTTCAAATCCACCAGCCACTCCTTGGAAGGAAGGTTGGGCAATCTACTTCTGTAGTGATACCACCTCGGAACCCAAGGAGGGTTGGATCCGACTTGACGGCAGTGAGTTTGGTTCTTGTTTTGGAAGGTAAATAAAGAGTCACTCTACAGCTTACCACCACAGTGAACCAATCGGCTTATATGAAAGTTGATACAGCAACCAAGGTGACAAATCAACTAAGAAACACTTCTAGATAATGGGAAAATCCAATTCAATAAGTATACTGTCCACAATAAACAACTCCTTTGGTCCCAACATTCCCAGAATATGCTGAGATAAGACATCCTTTGAAAAGCTCTCCATTTGATAACAAAAATAGATTTAAATATCCTAAATTCCTTAGAAATTCATATGACACATACAAGTATCAAAAACAAAGGTTTCTGTAACTGTAATATAAATCGAGGTTCAGACAAATAGCCAATATTTTCAGGTGTTGAAAACTCTTGTAGACTAGGATAGTACCTCAAACTTACTGCCATCGAGTCAGAGCCGACTCAATGACCCCTCTTTGGGTTTCCGAGGCAGTATCACTACAGAAGTAGATTGCCCACCCTTTCTTCCGAGGAGTGGCTGGTGGGTTTGAACCACCAGCCTTCGGATTAGCAGTCACATGCCTTAGGCGCTACGCTACCAGAGCTCCTAGGACAATACGGTCTGCCAAACATATTACAAAAGTCATCCTAAATCCCAAAGAACCAGAATACAGTAGCAATTTCACCTAAAACAATCAGATCATCAACTTTATAATTTAAAAATTGACCAACCTTATTGATGAAGCTGGATTTTCCAACATTTGGGTACCCACACAAAAGCAGAGTCCTGGTGTTTGGATCAATGGTTGGCAAACGAGACAAATGCTGACGCACTATGGAAAGTTTAAATTAAATACGCTTAATTTTTAAGAAAAGTTAAAGATATTCCAAGTTTAAGATTTGCTTGTAATTTTCCTTCTGACTTAATTATACTTCAGGCTACCACTCCAGTGATAATATAAAAGTAATGGAGGAAATATAAAATAATGAAAAAAGGATTAGTTTAGAGTCAATATTGTACACAGAATAGTGTTTCCCAATCTGACTGAACCAAGAATCACATTCACAGGGCCTTGTTGTTGTCAGGTGCCTTCAGGTCGATTCCAACCCTGCAAGACAGAGAGAACTGCCCCCATAGGATTTCCTAGGCTGAAATCTTTATGGCAGCAAATTGCCATAGTTTTTTCTCCTGCAGAGCTACTGGTGGGTTCAAAGGGTCAACCTTTTGATTAACATCTGTGCACTTAACCAGTGTACCACCAAAGCTTCTTTTCCTAGTCCCTACCAACCCAATATTCTGATTCAATAGGTCAAAGGTAGGCCTTTTAAATAAGTTGAATAATGCTGTACTATTGGTGTACAAGTGTGTTTGAGTCCTTGCTGTCAAGTCTTTTGGGTGTATATCAAGGAGTGGAAATGCAGAGTTATACAGTAATTCTTGTTTAACTTTTTGAGGAACTGTCCAACTATTTTGCACAGCAGATGCACCATTTTACATTTCCACCAGCAAAGGACAAGCTTCCAATTTCTCCACATCCTCATTAACACTTGTTATTTTCTGTTGTTTTTTCACAGTAGCCACTTTAGCGGATATGAAGTTGTATCATTTTGATTTGCATTCCTCTAACGACTAAGTCAAATGATGTTCAGTCATCTATCACGTGCTTATCGGCCATATGTATACCTTCTTTGAAGAAATGTCTACTCAAGTCTTTGCCCATTTTCAGTGCATTATCTTTTTGTTGTTAAAAATCCTATTTTAATTCAGAACCTGTACTATTAAATAAAAAAGTATCAGGCAACAAAATAGGAAAAGCAATTTGATCCTGACACATATAACAACAATAACAAAAAAGCTGTTTTTTTTTAAAAAAAATACAATCAATAATAGGTAGAATTATGAATCATTTTATCACATATTTTGGTATTTTCTCATGATTTAGAGTATTACTTACCTAATAAATATGAAGACATAATTTTTGTAATAGTGCTATTAATTTGTAACAATTTTAAGTGCTAGTTATTTTTTCTATAACAACAACTACCCTATTAGAATAAGAAGGCTGGGAAAAAATCATCTGGCCCTGCTATCTCTAAAACAACACATCTCTATAGCAACAGATAACAAAAACATTTTTAAAAAAGTTTCTTCCATTTCTAGGTATGTACATGAAAGAATTGAAAACAGGGACAGATATTTGTACACCAACGTTCACAGCATGAATCGCAATAGCCAAAAGGTGGAAACTGGCCAAATGTCCTGAATGGATAAATAAAATGTGATAGCAGTACATACATATAGTGGAATATTCAGCCATAAAGAAAAATGAGGTTCTGATATATGCTATAACATGAAGAACCTTGAAAATATTATGCTAAGTGAAGTCAGATAGAAAAGAAGAAATGTTACATAATCTCATTTCTGCAAAACATAGAATAGGCCCATTTATAGAAATGGAAAGTAGATTAGAAGTTAACAGGAACAGGGCAGACAAGAATGGGGTGTTATTACTTAATGAGTACAGAACTTCTGTTTGGGGTGATGAAAATTTTGCAAATAGATAATGGTTATTTGTTCAACATTGTGAATGTAATTAATTTTAATGAGCTATACATCTGAAGAACGGCTAAACTAAATTGTACATGGTTAAAATGGAAATTTTATGCTACATGTATTTTAATACAATAAATACTTCTAAAATGAAAAAGAATTTCTCAGCAAGGATCAAGTCTCTTACTAGAAGATACAAAGACCATTTTTGTTTATGCGTAAACAATACCTTGTTCCAAATATTCCAAGCTCTGTTTCTGTCTTTTGATAATAGTACACATTCGCCCAAGGGCAGCACGTTTCAGCTGTTTGCAGCGGTAGAGAGAGTCTCCGTATTTCATAAGCCGCACATAATCTTTAGCAACACTTAAAAAAAAATTAAAAAGTACTGAAGTTCTTTTCAGTTTTGACAGTAACTCAAAGATGCTATATTAAGAAAATGTCTTACTTGTCCACTAAATTTTTGGCAATATTTATTTGTCCTAGAGCCAACTTGTAATGATCCTTGTCATAGAGAATATTCATCAAGTCAGCATAAAATGGATGGATATCCTATAATAAAAAACAAAGCTGTCATTTTGATCCAACAGTTCCTCAACCCTATGTGTAAACAATACTTGAAGAGTAACTTCCTAAGAAAGTATACCCCAGCTTTTCCTCTTACACCTCCAGCATGTTCCCCTAATCCTCATTCTCTTGGTCAATGGGACACATGTACTAGTTCTCACCCCCTTTTATTACAAGAACTTAGTTCCAGAAATCCTCCTCTCTCTTTCTCATTTTTAATTATTCCATCCGAACCCAATAATTCCCACCAGCCTACAAACATGCCATTATCCCCCAAAATTTTAAAAAATTAAAAAATCCCTTCAATCCACAACTCTTCCAGTTATTGCCATATTTCTTTGCTTTCTTGGCAGCTCTATGAAAATAGGTAACCATACTTTTTTTCCTCCTCTTCCTCTCTCAAACCAACTAAAATAAGAATTTTGTCTGTAAGCCCATCATAAAAGCTCCTCAAAATCACCAATGACCTTCTCAATTACCAATGCTCATTTCTTTTTTTTTTTTTTTAAATCATACTAGCCCTCTAAGCAGTCCTAGAAGGTTGGTCACTCCATCTTTCTTAAAGCATTTTGTTCAACTGGCTTCCAGGATCATCATCTGTATGGCCCTCCTCCCTAACTGACCACTTCTCAAATTCCTTTGCTGGCTCCTCCTCACATCCCCAACTGTGTATGTTAGGATTCTCCAGAACAATTTTCTTTCTGTACTCATTTCCTCATGTAAATTTAATATATATACCATAGTAATTCTCATGTTTGTGTCTCCAGGCCAGATCTCTTTCTTGAGCTTCAGATTATTTGCCAGTTTTGCTTGGATGTTTTACACATGTCACAATTAATGTGTACAAGCCAAATTCTTGATTTCCCTTCTTCTTCAAAACTGCTCCTGCTTTAGTCTTCCCCATCTCAGTAACTGGCAACTCCACTATCCAAGGTGCTATGGTCCATATCCTCAACATCTTTCTTCATTCCTTCTTCCACATCCCACATCTAATCTATAAGAGAATCCTGTCAGCTCTACCTTCAAATGATATCCCAAAGCCAACCACTTCTCAACATCTTCACCACCACCACAATCTCTCACCAACACTGCTGCATGAACTTCCTAAAGTCTACTCAAAACATTCATCCTTTTAAAAGGTTTTATAAGGCCAATCATCCTTTTGAAAGGTTAACTCAAAGCATGTCAGGTCACTGCTATGCTCAAAACCCTCCAATGGCTTCCTTAAGAAAAAAACTCAGTGTCCTACATAATTTTCCTCATCCCACCCCATTACCTCTCTGAACCCATCTCTTAATATTCTACCACTCACATACATGCTTCAGGCTCCTGGATCACCTCATTCCTCAAACACATCATACTCTTGACTTCAGGGCTTTTGTTTTTTGCTGCTTCTTTGCCTCTTACCCCAGATATCCACATGGCTCAAGACCTTAAGGTCTGCTCCAATGTCACCTTATTAAAGAAATTACAATTCCACTGCACTGGCATGCTCTATTTCCCTTACTCTGTTTGATTTTTCTCATCTAACACACTATGTATTTTCATGTTTATGATCTGTGTTCCCCACTAGAATAGGGATTTTTATTCATTGCTACATTCCTTCTTCCTGGAATACTACTTTACACATAACCAGCATTCAATGAATGACAATGCAATCAAACCCTCTAACTCTGAAATTATTTTCAGACGACTAACTGTATTTTAAAAAACAGGAATAGAATGGTCATAAATTTGAATTCTCCCACTTCTAACATACAAAAAAATAAAACATTAAGGATGACAGAAACTTCTTACAAAGAACTTTTTCTCCCTAATATTGTCAAGCCCTAGAGATAGATATAATGTGACAGTCCTCTAGTAGGAATTTTTACTTTTTAAGCACTTCTGTGTTTTTCTAAACAAATCTTTATAATGTTTTAAATATTTTAAAATACCTCCAAATCAAATGTCTTTACCTACTTTCAGAGTCTATTTTAGGGCAATGGCAAATTTAGACTCAGTCATGTATTCTTGATCCCATCAACTTTTTCACAATCAACAAGAACTTTAGTAAGCATGTGAGTACAAAACAGGGATCTTTTATTTTTTAAACCAGGGCTTCAAACCAGTTCTTTCAGGTTTATGTTTCAGTATAGAAAACTGGAACAGACTCTGTTTTTAAAATTTGGAACAATAACCCATATATGGAAAGAATTATGGGTCAAAGCTCTATTAGAAACTTTGTCTCAATCTTACAAAACAAGGGCAACATACAAACTAAATCTCTTCCCCATCAAATTATTAGCAAAGTCAGAAACAGTAGTGCCCCACTCAAAGATGGTGACTGACTGAGTGGCTCTCCACAACCCTGCCAATAATCTAATCTCTGCATCAGGCTCCTGAAAAGGCTCAATATGCCTCTTCCAAGTCTCCCATTCCAGAACTTCAACCTATAATTTTTCTCATTCTGGATCATCCAAATTTTTGAAATTTGGGTGTGTCCGGTTTCACTTCATCAGCCACGACTGACCTGGTATAACACTCTGTTTCAAACTTTGCAAAAAGTCATTAAAAAAACAGGACTGGAAGAAAAGATCAAAATGGATGTCAGAAGAGACTCTAAAACTTGCTCTTGAACAGAGAGGAGCTAAAGCAAAAAGAAGACACCTTGAAATAAAAGAGCTGACAGAAGATTTCAAAGGGTGCCTCAAACACAGTAAAGTATTATAATATAATGTGCGAACACCTAGAATTAGAAAACCAAAAGGGAAGAACAGGCTTGGCATTTTTCAAGCTGAAAGAACTAAAGAAAAAAATCAAACCTTAAATTGTAATATTGTAGGATTCTATGGGAAAAACACTGAATAATGCAGAAAGCATCAAAAGAAGATGGAAAGAATAAGAGTCATTGTACAAAAAAGAACTAGTTGACGTTCAACTATTTCAGGAGGTAACGTGCTCGAGAACCAATGGTACTGAAGGAAGAATTTGAAGCTGCAGTGAAGCAATTCACAGAATACCCACTGAGATGTTTCAACAAAGAAATGCAGCACTGGAGGACCTTACTCATCTGGCGCAATTTTGAAAGACAGCTACCTGGCCAACCAACTGGAAGAGATCCGTATTTATCCCAAAGATGAACCAACAGAATGTGGGAACGATATCATTAATAATCATCATCATCATAATAATAATCAATAATCACATGCAAGTAAAATTTTGCTGAAGATAATTCAGAAATGGTTGCAGCAGTATATTGACAGAGAACTTCCAGAAATGCAAGCTGGATTCAGAGGATGTGTCAGATGGACCTTAACTGACAGGAGACAATACAAGAAAAATGTTTACCAGTGTTTTATCGACTATGCAAAGGCATTCGACTGTGTGGATCATAACAAATTATGGATAACATTGCAATGAATGGGAATTCCGGAACACTTCATTGTGCTTATAATGAATCTGTACATAGACCAAGGGGCTGTTGCTTGAACAGAACAACGGAATATTGCATGGTTTTAAATCAGGAAGGGAGTGTGTCAGCGTTGTATCCTTTCACATACCTATTCAAAATGTATGCTGAGCAAATAACCTGAGAAGCTGAAAGATATGAAGAAGAACATGCCAGCAGCATTGGAGGAAGACTCATTAATAACCTGTGATACGCAGAAGACACAATCTTCCTTGCGGAGAGTGAAGATGACTTGAAGCACTTACTGATGAAGATCAAAAACTACAGTCTTTGGTATGGATTACACCTCAATATAAAGGAAACAAAAATTCTCACAACTGGACCAATAAGCAGCATCATGATAAATGGAGAAAAGACTGCAGTTGTCAAAGATTTTATTTGACTTGGATCCACAATCAACACCCATGGAAGTAGCAGCCAAGAAATCAGATGTCATACTGCACTGGGCAAATCTGCTGCAAAAGACCTCTTTAAAGTGTTGAAGAGCAAAGATGTCACTTTGAAGACTAAGGTGCACCTAACCCAAGTCATGAAATTTTTAGTTACCTCATATGCATGTGAAAGCTGGACAATGAATAAGGAAGACCAAAAAATTGATGCCTTTGAATTGTGGTGTTGGCGAAGATTACTGAAAATACCATGGACTGCCAGAAAAAGAAACAAATCTACGTGGAAGAAGTACAGCTGGAATGCTCCTTAGAGGAGAAAATGCCTAGACTTTGTCTCACCTACTTTGGTCATGTGGTCAGAAGGGACCATTCCCTGGAGAAGGTTATCATGCTTGGTAGAGTGGAGGATCAGAGAAAAAGTAGAAGACCCTCAACAAGATGGATTGACACAGTGGCTGCAACAATGAACTCAAGCACAGCAAGGACTTTGAGGATGGTGCAGGAATAGGCAGTGTTTCGTTCCATTATATATAGGGACACTAAGTCAGAATCAATTCAACAGCATCTAACAACAAATCTTTTTCTATAGTTAAAGAGATGACAAACTGCAATATGTAGCAGAGTTACATATTGAGTTCAGCCTTTTCTTTTTCGGGTTAATACAGAAGTCCAAATTCCCCATATGAAGAAAACGATCATCACCTTGGCTGCTGCTTCCATGGGTGTTGATTGTGGATCCAAGCTAAGCTGACCATCACTGGCTAATACAAGCAGCAAGATCACAAACACTGGTGGACCTCAGGCCAGTACAAATGACCTAAGCTGAGACACAGGAAAAGGAAGCTTCAGAAAAAGGGAAGAAGTAATGAAGCCCAGACAGGAGCTCAAAGGCTGGTGAGCTGACAAGAAGATTCTGAGCTTCTGAGTTGATAATCTACAGCTTTCAGATGAGTTGATTCCTGCAAGTCTGGAGGTTGGAAAAAAGTCTGAGAAGACAGCCTTGGGGCCTCTTATATGGGGTTTAGTTGGGTAAAGGAAAAACACCAACAAATCACAAAACCTGGATTCTGTCTCCAGCTTTGCCACTTTGGCAAGTTAGTTACCTTGTTTCCCTCATTTTCTCTCAGATGAGTAGACTAAACTGATTATTTACAGGTTTTACAAAAATCACATTTATAGTAGCACACACATATAAACATACGTTCAAAAATATTTCTCCCAGAGTCACTTACATCCAATTTGGGGAAATCTGTTAAAATCTGAGAGAGTCTGTCATGGTAATTCTGTTGAGTAAATTTCACTTTCCTCATATAAAAATGTCTAATGCGATGTATTTGATAATGTTTATGAATAACTGTTGGAGTCTTTCGTTGAGTCTTCGACAATGTCAGATCAATAAAGTCCTGCAATTAAAGAAAATAAGACAGAGTTGTACCAAAACATGTATTTTTCATTCACTTACTTGAAATTTTAGAAGACTAATAACTAGTAGTACTATATAACCAGTGATAGCACAGTGATTAAAAGTGTTCAGCAGGTAACTAAAAGGTCAGCAGTTCGAACCCACTATCCACTCTACAGGAGAAAGACGTGGCAGTTTGCTTCTGTAAAGATTTACAGCCTTTGGAAACACTGAACAAGACGCATTTCCTACTGCTAACTAAATCTTTAATACACAACTTGATTCATCTTCACATCTAGTTTTCAGCCCTTAAGAAGCACCAAATGGCTGCTGAAATTTGAAAGGCTTTGAAACTTTAGTCAAACACTTCAAGCATAAACTAGGAAAAAATATTAAAGAAAAAGAAACAATTTCAATTTTAACATACTTATCTTTGACTTTGAAAGGACTTAAAATAATGAGTAAACTAACATTCATTGTTTCTGAATATTCAAGATTCTAGTCTAAGAGTATATATGTAGCTATTTGAGGACATAAAAGATTTTTACATCTAAACCCCAGTGCAAACAATTCCTACTTTTCTGCAATGAAGACTCGGTCCCCATGCTTCCCTCTCTCTTTTTACTTCCTAAATTCCAATTATCTAGCCATACAAAAGAACTTGATCTTCCATTGAACTTTTTTATTAATTCAACAATATCAATCATTTACTACAAGGGATGGTAGGGATACTCAGGTGCTATCTTTATCTTTAAAATATTGAACAAAATATAATCCTTCCCTTAAGGAACTCAGGGGTCAGTGACACAGAGACAAATACCTCTGAGTCTGAGATTTCCTCTACAACCTTGTCCACCCAGCAGATTCTACTGATGATACTTAAAGGGCCAGTTCAAAAGTAATCTACTTCATTAAGTTTTCCACAACTCTCTTGTCCACCATAACTAACTACACTCTTCTATTCTTCCAAATTCATGTATATTCCTTCATTAAAACAATTTCCCTATTTCTAGAACAGTTATAAGTACTGCGACGTATCTCTAGAAAACTACTTCCAAAAAGGTAGGTGCTGTATCTTACTCATTTCTATAACCACAATACCTGACACAAAACAGACACTCACTAAATAGCTTCTGGAATGAATTTTATCCCATTATTTTCCTGCACTATTCTTTAATTCCAATTACCCAAGGATTACTATCCTTAAAAGAAGTAAACTCATCTGTTCTCTAGTTAACAGAAAATAGATGCTGTGCTACTAACATATTTTACTGATCTCTACGTAGCACAACAGGAGATCTATTGGTGTGGTGGTTAAAGCACTGAGCTGCTAACCAATAGGCTGGAGTTTCGAACCCACCAGCCACTCCGCAGGAGAAAAATGTGGCAGTCTGCTTCCATAAAGGTTTATAGCCTTGAAAACCCTATGAGACAGTTCTGTCCTAAAGGGTTACTATTAAGTCAGAATAGACTCCATGACCATGGATTCGGTGGTTTTCGAGGGGGGGGGGGGAACATAGGTCAATTATCTGAACAAAATGCATGATTCAAAGAGCTCTACTCCCTAGAAGGCAAAAACTGTGCATATGACATGTTTTAAAAGCGAGAATAATTCATTTAACAAACTGGAGAGATTACTGAGAAAATAACGTGAGTCAAAAATACAAGTAAAACATGACACCTACACTCACCAATATTACAATATAGAAAGAAATCTTCCATGAATTATTTTTTTTAAAAAATGCAATGTGACAGAAATTAGTAAGACACCTCATTATGAATCTAAAACACTAGTTCTTAACAAAGCTTTCCAAGTTAAACTAACTCTACCGTTGAGACCCGACGAAGAAAATGAAATATTGACATGTATTAATTCACATTGCAGTGAGTTTAACGGCAGCAATTCCTCCAACAAATCTCTCCACATGTGCAGTACTCAGAAAATGTGTATAAAAAGCAAACGTTTCGTGATGACTGCTTTAATCTACACAATCACAAATCATACTGAACATTTACTACATAAAGACTCTATTTTGAAAACTACTAATACTCAACGCTTTTTTAGTCTCATTCTTACCAAATCTAATACAACACAAATTTAATGTGGTCATTTTTATCCTATTATGTCAGGATAAACAAGCGCTTCCCAAATTCAACAGCGAAAGAGTATGATTTAAAAACTCAAAGAGCCACAACTTACTGAGAGACCAGGGGGAAACTATGCTAAACTCTGAATCAGAAAGACAAGGCTTTAGCCTGTCTGTAGGGCCATGGCTTGAGTGCCTTCCTTGGATATTTGGAACACTACTTTAAGCTCACCCTACCTCATCAACTATCAACGGTCTCTTCCAGGTGATTGGGACCCCAAGAAGGAGGGGCACCCTAATGTCGAGAGAATCTGAACAGATGTGGGAACTGACAGCGAGAGGTGGGAGGGGATGCACCCCTCTCCAAACACCAACTATGGAAGAAACCTTCCTAAGAAGACGGACTCCGCTGCCGAGGGTCCAGGCTGTCTCCGGAAGCACCCGTGGGGCGCTGAAACAGAAATAGGAAGCCAAGGTCTCACGGTGGGCTTCCCGGGCTCCGTCACCCTTCGCCCTGCCAGGCACACGTCACCCGCACCGACTCCTCTTCAGCGACCCAGCCAAAGACACGAAAACTAGGTACTTCCACAGAAAGATCAGAGCAACATGGCAGCTGGTAAGCCGCTTACCTTGGCGGACGGAACCACCATGATCTTTTTGAAGTTGTAGTGAGCCATATCCGCGGCTAGGAGTCCACTGCCAGAAACACACGCACACAACTTCACCGGGAAACTGCGGCGTGTCAGCGCCGGCTGGGACTTCTAGCGTCAGGCACACGACCACGTGCAGGGAGAGGGCGGAGAGTTCAGCTCGGCGGCGACTCCGGACGTAGAGCGCGTCCTCCATCCTAAACACCCACCCTTCGACTTACACCGCGCCCCCGCGTGGCGTGGAGGGCGTACTGCGGAGCTCTGGAACGTATCTCAGAGATGCTTGGGAAGAGACTGAATGCTGTTATTCGTTAGGGTGTTTAGTTGAGAGGGCCACAGAAACTAAATTCCTTCCCTTAAAGGGACAAAGTTAAAGGAAATCCTTCAAGATGTTTGAGGTGCCATAAGATGCTCTGGCCAGAAGCCTCCAGACAACATCCAGGGTGGTTGAGACCCCCACAGCTCAGGGCTTATCTGTGGAGTTTATTCACCCTCTCCTCCCCAGAACATTGCCCAACTGTGTGGAAAGGTCCCTGAAAGCTGCTTGGTTCAGTCATCCTGGGAACAATAGTCCCTCCGAAAGCCCTGTCCACCCTGATTGGATTCCAGCTTTAAAAAGCCCTGAATTTAACTAGGCTCAGGATTGGAGTGAATGAGAGCACCCCAAATTAACTTAGGACTCAGGACATGCAATAGTGGCAATGCTGAGGTCTGCGGCTAAAACTCCCTTTTGAATCAAAAGTAACCTCCTCATCAAAAAATGTCTTTTGTCATTCTTGTAACTTGCCACTGTACTCTGAGAAAATTACTTGGTAAACAATTTCAGAAAACAATGTAGTTTTGTTTGCTTACAGGTTGTGCTTGCTCCCTAAGAAGCCATGTCCAAAACAATTCTCAGAACAGATGCTTACTCAAAACAGATTTTAGAATTATGCGTGTCTTCCCTGCAGTCACAAAAGGAGGGTCTCATGATTGATATAAGGGTGGATATATGGGAGCTCTGGTAGCATAGTGGCTAAAGCACTTGACAGCTAACCAGAAGGCTGGCGGTTCAAACCCACCAGCCACTCCTCAGAAGGAAGGTTGGGCAATCCTACTTCCTTAGTGATACTGCCTCGGAAACCCAAGGAGGGGTCGCTATGAGTCGGGGCTGACTGGAGGGCACATAACAACAATAACAACATACCCAATTTAACAATGATTACTTTGTAACTTAAAAAAAACTTCAGAAACATATGGTAATCTGATACCAATCAGGTGTACCATCACCCAATTTTGTAACCATTACCTAAATGTCAACCAATCACTGAATTTTTACTGAATCTCCTGTATTTTCTTACACAAACTCTCCGAACTGTCTCCTCTTTGAATCTCTTAGTTCAGAAACCTTTGCACTTTGTGATTTGCAAATGGCCTTGCTCCTCAATAGAAGCTCATTACTTTCAATTTCAACTAGATTCTGCCATTTCACTCTATGGCAGGAGTTACTGTCACTCACTAACCATTTATTAAGGCTTACTGGTCACTGTAAATGAGAGAGAGAGAAAGAGAGATGGAGGGAGGAAGGAATACAGAGAGAGTTAGAGAAGAGAGAGAAAATGTGTAGTGCTTTAAAGTTTAAAAATAACATACATGTTTGTTTGATTTCTACACTTCATGTTTTTGGAATTTTTTTTTCAACAGCATACACTGCTGTCTTAATTTTTTAAGCAGTACAATTTTATTGAAATAATAATAGAGAAGCAAAATTCATCCAATAGGAGAACATAATACATTTTCTGTATACATTTGGGTATACATTTTTATGAAGCAACATATCAAAAATAATAAACTGTAGATGTCCCTTTATCCTACTGCCTTGCTACTCAAACATGGTGTTATTTCAGTTCTTCTCTTAAGATCTGTGATTCTCTTTTCTTCTCTAACTTATCATCCTGCCCTGTCTCCCTAACTAGATAGTCTTCAAGATTTTTTCCTCCACCTTTTACTCCTCCTCTCTAGAAGGGGTCTCTCAGAGAGCTCATACTTTCTTTATAATCAATTTAACTATTACATGTACATGGGTGGCTGTCATGAAATAGATGTCTCTAGCCAGACTTCTTTCTGGACTCCATTCCTTCATTTCCAAACAACTGTGAGATATTTCCATCTGTATGACCCTAGATATGTCAAACTCAGCATATCTAAAAAATGAAAATCATTGTCTTCTTTGGCCTGGCAATTAAATCAGTTCTCACTGTCCTGTTCACAAGGAAATCCCTGTTCAAGGGAAATCCATTATCCTGATTTGGTGTCCCTCAGTCTCTAGGAATGGACATGGGAATTAAGAACAAGCCTACCCTTCAGCTGCAGAGCGTGAACTAGAGGGTAGTGGGTATAGCATCCAGGGACAAAGGTGAGGTCAGGAAATCAAAGACAGTCCCAAACCAAAAAAAAATCCAACTGCCATCCAGTAGATTCTGACTCATAGTGACCCCCACAGGGTTTCTGAGGTGGTAAATCTTTACAGAAGTATATTGCCCCGTCTTCCTTCCACGGAGGAGCGAGTGGTGGGTTTGAACTGCCAACCTTCTGGTTAGCAGTCAAATCCCTTAGGCACTGTACCACCAGCACTCCTAAGAGTCCAAAAGAAGCATTACATCCAAAGGAGAAGGAGCCAAGAAGTGAAAGTCTTCTCTAAGGCAAAAGGGTTTCAACTATACCCACTCCTCACTTATTGACATGGTTAAGTTTCCCAGGTTGGGAAAATTGGCATTATGCAAAAATGAAGGATGACCACATCAGATCACATAATGGAGGATGACTACCTCATTATATAGTGGAAAATTACGTCAGTAAATAATTGCTACATTAATCATGTCATAACTGCCAAACCACTGAGAATTATGGCCCAGCCAAATTGACACATACCTTAACCATCACAGCCAGTATTACTCTCACCTCACACCTCAGCATTTGTTACTGCCAAAAGTACACCATTAATACACAAAATAGACAGTAGATTTTTTACTATTGTCATCAATATGAAATGTTGGATAACAAGAAAGTTAATAAGTGAGGAGTAGGTGTATCTCCACAAGAATATTAGGAGAGTTCAAGTGGACAGGTGGTAGGCACAGCCCTTTGGAGTCAGACTGAGGAGAAAGGATCAATGTGGAGGCTTAACTACTCTAATTTCTATTAACAACACAACCACTCTCCCGGTTACCCAGGGTCAAATTCCATGTCAAACCTTATGTAGGACCTATATAAGTTTAACTACTAGGGCTGACTGCGTGTCAAGCACTGTTCAAAGCAGCTGACCACACACAAATTCATTTAATAACTACAACCCTATCCAGTGGATGAGGACACCAAAGGCACAGCAAAGCTAATAACTAGCCCATGGTCATACAGCTATTATGTGGCAGAGGTGGGATTTGAACCTCAACTGCCTGGCTCTGGCATCCCTGTGTTAACCATTAAATATCACTTCCCAATCACCTTGGATTCCCTCTTCTCAGTTCCTCTTAATAAGTCCTATCATAATAGGAGCTCTGGTGGTACATTGCCTAAGGCATGTGACGGCTAACCAGAGGTTGGGTGCCTAAGGCATTTGACTGCTAACCAGGAGGCTGAGGGTTCAAACCTACTCCTCAGAAAGAAGACAGGGCAATCTACTTCCATAAAGATTTACCTCCTGGGAAATCCAACGGGGGTCGGTCGCTATGATTCAGAATGAACTCGATAAACACACTGCCGTTGAGTCAGATCTGACTCATAGTGACCCCTCCTTGGGTTTCCAAGGTGGTATCACCACAGAAGTAGATTGCCCAACCTTCCTTTCGAGCAGTGGCTGGTGGGTTTGAACCGCCAGTCTTCTGGTTAGCAGTCAAATGCTTTAGGCACTGTGCTACCAGAGCTCCTAATGAACTCAATGGCAGTGGTTTTTTGTATTTTTTTTAATCAATATAATATAAAATTATATCTAATAAATTCTCAACATTCCAATATCCAAAATAATTTTGAATCATGATTCTCTTATCTGTTGTATTAAATATGTTGTCCATATTTGTTTCATCAGCACGATAATAAGCATATGTCTTTATTGATACTAGTGCTGAAGTCTGTGATATTTCACCAAAAGTAAGCACCCAGGATAGTTAAGATTCTTTGTCTATAATCGTTTGCTAAACTATACAACAGTTTTGTGTACCATTTCTAAGATTAGTAAAGCTATCCTCCTCTCATATGCATTTCCTTTGTTCACCAGTAATCCTCTTACTCTCATACGGCCACCTCCATCTTTCCTTTTCTTTTTAATCCCTTATTTAGATAAACCTGTTCAATCCCAGAGATAACTTGTTTTAACATCACTTCAGTCTGGCCACCATCCTTTCTTTAATTTGTAACTCTGGGCAATAATCAAATAAGATCTTAGGTTTGCATAATGGTTTAATGTTTACAAAGTGCTTTACAGTTTAGGTTGTCAAAAATAATCTGAACAACTTTATGATATAATGGTTTCTCTATTCTAGAGATTAAAAACTAAGATTGGAGAGTTATTTCTTCCCCAAGGGACAGAAGCGTTGAGTGGCAAACAGAATAAGACTCTTCAGCAGACCTTCACCTACCCTATAAATATAATCATTCACAGATACGGGGACAATGAAAAAGGGACAGAATATTTTAAGTGACAATAATAACAATACAAAATGTCAATATGTATGATTTTCTTGGCTTTATGCAGTAAAACTGAAGTCTATGTGTTCATAGGAACCTCTCATTAAAAAGAACAAAAAGGTACTCTAGGCGAAGAGAAATTGTATTATTTCTCACATATGGCAATCAAATCATGCCGTGGACCTGTAGTGGACCTGTAGAACTTAGAGCATTTGTTAGCTTTCCAAGGAATAAGAACTATAATGTTAAAGAAGTGACCGTGAAAATGCCCTCTTCTTGTTGTGTATCTGTGGTTGTGAAACTATGAAAGGGTGTATGGGGAAACAAGACCTCCTACCAAACTCCCTCTGGTTTTAAATTGTGCAGCCACAAAGGCAAGTCCATGAATGCAGAAGCACCATGACTCACCGTGGGACCAGAGCTCTAACACCGATTCATGTCAGAGAACAAATGTGAGAGGATTTTATAAATCCTGTCAATGAAAAACTAACAGATCTTTGGTATTTATTTATTCCATTATTCATGTAAAACCATTCAATCACAAAACTTTGAAATAATATTTGCCTAAACAGGCCAGAGGTCCCAAGTTCCCCTCTAGCTCTGCAACTTATAATCAACATGAACTTGAATAAGTCACTTAACCCCTCTGAGCCTTGGTTTCTTCTTTTGCAAAATGGGGGAAATAATACCGACCCTAGAAGGATTGTTATGGTGGCTAAACAAGATTATAGGAGCTCTGGTGGTGTAGTGCCCAAGGCATTTGACTGCTAACCAGAAGACTGGTGGTTCAAACCCACCAGCCAGTCCTTGGAAGAAAAATTGGGCAATTTCCTTCTGTAGTGTTACTGCCTCAGAAACCCAAAAGGGGTTGTTATGAGTCAGATCCGACTCAATAGCAGTGAGTTTAGTTTAAACAAGATCATAATATATAAAGTGTAAGGTGTGAAGTAAGATAATAAATATCATTAATAAATTTTAGTCAAATTTCACTGGGTCAGCACAAGGTTATGTGCACTGGGTAAATGCCATAAACCAAACTCCAAACTCATTGTCATCAAGTCAATTCTGACCATTGAGGTTTCCAAGACTAAATCTGTAGAAGTAGATTGTCCCATCTTCCTCCTGCAGACCAGCTGGTGGGTTGTTTGTTTTTTGTTTTGTTTGTGGTTTGGGTGAAAGTTTACAGAGCAAATTCACTTTCCATACTCTTTGTCTCATGACATTAACTGTAATCTTCCACAATACAGCAGCTCTCCTCCCACTTCCTCCCCATAGCCGCTTCTTCCCTATGTCCTTCCCTCCCATGCACTCCTGCCCCCTGAGCTGTCTCCTGTGCATACACAGCCCTTCTATTCTCCCATGATTAATCTCTCCAAGGAGTGTATCTACCTAATGTAAATATTCAGCTCATATACCTGTCTTTTGTTTGGCAGGAAGCCACAGGAGAGGGCTCAATTCCAGACATGAAAGGCAGCTAGGGGGCATAGTCTCAGGGGTTCTACCAGGCTCTATTAGACCAGCAAACCTGGTCCCTTTTTTAATGAATTTGAGTTTTGTTTCACATTGTTCTCCCACTCTATCCAGGATCTCCTACATAGACCCCCTTTCAAGTGGTTAACAGTGGTAGCTGGGCACCATCTAGTTCTTCTGCTCTCATAGTCATATAGGCTGAGGATCACGTGGTCTACCAGTCCCTTGAATTAATTGTTTCCATGTATCTTTGGTTTTCTTCATTCTTCTTTGCTCTGGATGAGGAGAGACCCATCGTTGCATCTATAAGGTCACTTGCAAGCTTTTGAGATACCAGTCGCTACTCACCAAAGTAGGATGTGGAACAATGTTTTTGCGTAGTATGTTATGCCAATTCAGCGTGATGTCCCCTGCGACCATAGTCCTGAGCCCACAGGTCCAACTACTTGCTCCCTCTGGGTAGCTGGCTGTGGCCAAGAAGTGACTTCAACCTCATCCCTTGTCAGCTCTACTATGTACCTAGAAATTCTTACAGAACATACAAATACACTTGTAGAAACATTGTCTGCCAGCCCTATACATGGTCATGGGCAAACTCCCCCCCTTGCAGAGACATACCTAATAGTTCAGCCTGTCCACCCATGTATCCACTTGTAGATCAATGTTTGCCTTCACTGACAAGGCAAGTCCAAAAGAGTCATCTTTGTTGTCTGTACCTCCCATGCACCTCTCTATGTCTTCCTCTTCCTCAATGCCACCATGTTGATCACTCACATTTGGTACATTGCCCTTCTCTTCAGCCTGATCAGTACTTGTCTCTACTTATCTAGCAGTGTTCCCTCCCCTCCTCTTCGACCCCTGCTTGCCAACAAAGAAAATTTCCTCCTATATATAAACCTTTCCTTGACTTTTTACAATAATGAACTAACACTGTATTTGTCCTGTGATTGGCTTATTTCACTCAGCATAATGTCCTCTGAGTTCATCCACATTATGTGGTGTTTTTCAGATTCTAGGTTATTCTTTAGGGTTGCATAATATTCCATTGTGTGTATGTACCAGAGTTTGGTTATCCATTCTTCTGTTGATAGGCACCTAGGTTGTTTCCATCTTTTGGCAATCGTAAATAGTGCTGTGATGAACATGAGTTTGCACATCTTTTCTTGTCCTGGCTCTCACTTCTTAAGGATATATATATCTAGTAATAGGATTGTGGGATCAAATGGTATTTCTAATTCCAACTTCTAAAGAAACTGCCATACTGCTTTCCACAGTGGTTGTATCATTTTACAGTCCAGCCAGCAGCAAATGAGAGTCCCAATCTCTCCACATCCTCACCAGCATTTGTTATTTTCTGTCTTGTTGAACTTTGCTACTTGTGCTAGGACAAGATGTTATTGCATTGTTGTTTTGATTTTATCTCTCTAATGGCTAATGATCATGAACATTTCTTCATATGTTTTTTGGCCTCCTGAATATCTTCTTTGGTGAAGTGTCTATTATGTCTTCTGCCCATTTTTAATTGAATTATTTGTCTTCTTGTTGTTGAAGTGTTGGAGTTTTCTATAAATATTAGACATAAGTCCCTTGTCAGATATGTCATTGCCAAATATTCTTTCCAAATCTGTATGTTCTCTTTTGACTCTCTTGGAGAAGTCTTTGGAAACATAAAAATTTAAGTTTTAGAAGATTCCATTTATCTAGTTTCTCTTCTGCCATTTGTGCATTTTATGCTTGATAGTCTATTTATGCCATATATTGTTGTTGTGTGCCGTCGAGTCAGACCCGACTCTTAGTGACCCTTCCTTGGGTTTCCAAGGCGATATCACTACAGAAGTAGATTGCCCAACCTTCCTCCAGAGGAGTGGCTGGTGGGTTTGAACCTCCAGCCTTCTGGTTAGCAGTCAAATACCTTAGGCACTATGCTACCAGAACTCCTTTAAGACCCCTAAATTTGCCCCTAGTTTTTCCTTGAGGAACATTATAGTTTTAGGTTTCACATTTAAGTCTTTGATCCATCTGGAGTTAGTTTTTGTGTATGGTGTGAGGTACAAATTTTCTTTCGTTTTTCTGCAAATGGATATCCAGTTTTGCCAGCACCACCCATTTAATGGATTTAGGCCCTTTGTCAAAGATCAGCTGACTATAGGTCAATGGATCTATTTCTGGGTTCTCAATTCTATTCCATTGGTCTGTGTGTCTGTCATTGTACCAATAACAGGCAGTTTTGACTACTGTGGCTGTATAGTAGGTTTTGAGATCCAGCAGTGTGAGACTTCCTACTTTGTTCTTCTTCAACAGTGCTTTGTTTATCCAAGGTCTCTTTCCTTTCCATATAAAGTTAGTGATTCATTTTTCCATATTCTTAAAGAATGTTGATGGGATCTGGACTGGGATTGCATTGAATGTATAGATTGCTTTGGGTAGAATTGACATTTTCACAATGTTCAATCTTCCTATCCACGAGCATGGTATGTTCTTCCATTTATGTTGATCTCTTATAGTTTCCTGAAGTAGTCTACTGATGAAGGTTGAAGAATACAGTCTGCAGTATGGATTACATCTCAACATAAAGAAAACAAAAATCCTCACAACTGGACCAATGAGCAGCATCACAATAAATGGAGAGAAGATTGAGGTTGTCAAAGAATTCACATTGCTTGGTTCTACAATCGATGCCAATGGAAGCAGCAGTCAGGACATTAGACAACATGTAGCATTGGGAAAGTCAACTGCGAAGGAACTGTTTCAAGTGCTGAGGAGCAAGGATATCTCCTTGAGGACTAAGGTGCGCCTGACACAAGCCATGATATTTCTAATCGCCTCGTATGCATGTGAGAGCTGGACAATGAATAAGGAAGACCAAAGAATAGTTGATGCTTTTGAGTTGTGGTGCTGGCGAAGAATGCTGAAAGTACCATGGACTGCTAAAAGAACTAACAGATCTGTCCTGGAGGAAGTGCAGCCAGAATGCTCCTTGGAAGCAAGAATGGCCAGACTTTGTCTCACCTATTTTGGTCATGTTGTAAGAAGGGACCATTCCCTGGAGAAGGATGTCATGCTTGGTAGGGTGGAGGGTCGACGAAAGAGGGGGAGGCCTTCAACGAGATGGATTGACACAGTGGCTGCGATGATGGGCTCAAGTATAGCAGGGATTGTGGGGCTGGCGTGGGATCGGGCAGTGTTTTGTTCTGCTGTGCATGGGGTCACTATGAGTCGGAAACGACTCAATGGCACTTAACAACAACTTATAGTTTCCTAAGTAGTCTTCTGTAGTTTTCTTTGTACAGGTCTTTTGTGTTCCCTGGTAAGATTTATTCCCAAGTATTTTATTTTTTTGGTAGCTATTGTAAATGGTACTGATTTCTTCAGAGGAATCCAACGGATTTTTGGATGTTGATCTTATATCCTGCCACAATGCTAAATCTCTCAATTAGTTCCAGTAGATTTTTGACTGAGCCTCTTGCGTTTTCTAGGTATAGGATCATATCATCAGCAAATAGGGATAGTTCAACTTCTTCCTTACCAATCTGGATGCCTTTGATTTCCCTTTCTTGCCTTATGGCCCTGGCTAGGACTTCCAGTACAATGTTGAATAGGAGTGGTGATAGAGGGCATCCTTGTCTTCTTCCTGTTCACAAGGGGAATGGTTTCAGTCTCTCTCCATTGAGAATAATGTTGTCTATTGGTTTTGCATATATGTCATTTATTATGTTGAGGAATGTCCCTTCTGTTCCTGTTTTGCTGAGAGTTTTAATCAGGAATGGGTGCTGGATTTTATCAAATGCCTTTTCTGTGTCAATTTATATGATCATGTAGTTCTTTTCCTTTGTTTTATTTATGTGATGGGTGATGTTGATAGGTTTTCTCAGCTGGTGGATTTGAAGCTCTGATCTGCTGGTTAGCAACCAAATGCCTTCATCACTGTGCCACCAGAGCTCCTTTCAGTCATTGCCATGAGGCATATTAAATAACAGATATCTTTGTGCAGATTCTTAGTTCCCACATGGGGCAATCAAATCATGCCATGGACCTGTAGAACTTGAAGTATGCATTAGGTTTCCAAGGAACCTAAAGTGAAAAAAGTGACAGAAAATGCCCTCTTCTTTTGGTGTATCTGTGATTGTAAAACTATGAAAGGGTGTATTGGGCAAATAAGGCCTCCTACCATACTCCCTCTAGTTTTAAATTGTGCAGCCACAAAGGCATGTCCATGAATTCACAAGCACCATGACTCATCATGGGCCCAGAGCTCTAACACTGATGATGAAGTACCAAGTATCCTATGCTGTCTGCATGCTTCTTCCCTATTCTGCTCCTCTTTTGCGGTGTGTGACTTCTTGCTGGCAGATGTGTATTTTAGGCAACAAATAGGAAGTCATCTATCTCTTTCATGAACATACTATGCAATATCCTTCTCTAGGGGAATCAGATTATCAGGGCCCTTTCTGAGGAGAGTTGCAAAAAGCCACAGGCAGCTGAAGGCAGAGAGCCAGTTCTTGGGCTGATGTTGACCATATCCTGGAAGTACCCAGTTATCAGGACTCCTCCAAGAGTATGTGCCCTGTGACAGAAAAAAAAAAAAAAAAAGTAAGCCTTGGTGGTAGGAAAGGACGCTCTTGATGGTACTGTGCAACTCCTTCCGGTAACTTCTGACAGTCAGAGTGCTTCAAGGTAAAAAGTCTTGTTTTTCGGAACTCTCTATTCTGCTATATTGATCTCTGTTTCTCTCTTTTTTTTTTTTTTTTTTTATTGTTATTGCTGTAATTCTCTCATTGATGAAAAGTACATCTCACAGCAGACTCTGTGCCAGGGTATTGTGACTGAATTTCTTGCTTAAAAGAAGCCTTTGTATGGGAATTAGTTACCTAACTATAGGCTAGCTTTCAGGTATTAGAAGATGTTAAGACAATTCCATGGAGCCCTGGAGGTATAGTGGTTAAAGCACTCAGCTGCTAACCAAAAGGCTGGCAGTTTGAAATTGCTAGCTACCCTGCAGGAGAAAGATGCGGCAATCGACTTTCATAAAGATTTAGACTTGAGTTAGTTCTACTCTGCCATGTTGTTGTTATTAGGTCCTATAGAGTTGGTTCCCACTCAGTGTGACCCTAAGTATGACAGAATGAAACATTGGCTGGTCCTACATCATCCTCCCAATTGTTGCTATGTTTGAGCCCATTGTTTTAGCCATTGGGTCAATTCATCTCATTGGGGGTCTTCCTCTTTCTCACCAACCCTCTACTTTACTAAGCATGATGTCCTTCTCCAAAGACTGGTCCCTCCTGATAACATGTCCAAAGTACACAAGACAAAGTCTTGCCATCTTGCTTCTAAGGAGCATTCTGATTATACTTCTTCAAAAACATATTTGTTTGTTCTTCTGGCAGTCCATGGTATATTCGATATTCTTCACCAACACTGTAATTCAAAGGAATCAATTCTTTGGTCTTCCATATTCACAGTCCAACAACTTTTGTATGCATATGTGGTGACTGCAAATATTATGCCTTGGGTCAGATGCACCTTAGTCCCCAAAGTGACAGCTTTGCTTTTTAACACTTTAAAGAGGTCTCTTGCAGCAGATTTTCCCAATGCAATATGTCGTCTGATATCTTGACTGCTGCTTCCATTGGTGTTGATTGTAGAACCAAGTAATACGGAGTCTTTGACAACTTCAATCTTTTCTCCATTTATCATAATGCTGATCCTCCAGTTGTGAGGACTTTTGTTTTCTTTATGTTGAGGTGTAATCTGTACTGAAGCCTATAGTCTTTGATCTTCATCAGTAAGTGCTTCAAGTCCTCTTCACTTTCAGCAAGCAAGAGATGATGGAGAAACTCAGTATCACCAGTCAGAATAATGCCAGGGGCTGACTGTGGAACAGACCATCAACTGCTCATAAACAAGTTCAAGTTGAAGCTGAAGAAAATTAAGACAAGTCCATAGGAACCAAAGCATGACCTTGATTATATCTCACCTGAATTTAGAGACCACTTCAAGAATAGATTTAACACATTGAACACTAATGACCAAAGACCAGACGAGTTGTGGGATGCCATCAAGGATATCATATATGAAGAAAGTAAAAAGTTATTAAAAAGACAGAAAAGAGGGAAGAGACCAAAGTGGATGTCAAAAGAGACTCCTCTCTGTCCTATAGGGTCACTATGAGTTAGAATAAACTCGATGGCAGTGGATTTGATTTTGGAAGATGGCTCCAGCCCATACTGATCTGCCATATCTCTAGATACCTACATGAATTTTGTTCTGGTCCATTCATTTAATACAAATCATGTGTGGCTTTGTATTCTTATCTAGATGTTTATGTCTTATTTCCCAAAAGACATAGTCAGCTGTTCAAGAGGTAGGGCCACGTCTCATAATTCTTGCCATTCCTCACAGGGTGTTGTGTGGCCCTGAGCACTCAAAAATGACTATGGAACTCAACTGATTGAAAGCTGGCTGAAGTGAGGTCCTGGTGGAATTGATATTCTAACATTCAGAACCAGTGATTTCCATACTAATTAGGTAGCCTACAATGTTCAGTACACTGTAGAATTCCTTGCACATAACCATGAAACAGATCACAAACCCCATGGAATACCACAAGGGGAGAAAATCAACTCTGGCCCTCTACCTTAATGACAGCCAAGACCTCTACCAGAGTTGGTCCCCTGGGCCTATTGGACGTGGAATCCTCACCTCTTGAGTGTTGAGAGAGTCAAAGCACCTTAGAGTCTGGGACTACATATTCAGGTGCCTGTGAGACAAAGTCTACCCAAATGAGCTCACAGGCAGTAAACTACACTGCTGACCTAGTACATTTCATTTTTGACCCCGTGCATTTTATTTTAGAATAAACACTGTCAGCCATGGAGCCCATAGAGTTGGTTAGATGACAGTTCATTCGCCTGCAATACATACATACCTCCACTTTGCCCATTAGCATTGCTCCAGACTCATGCCATGCAGGTCTCTTTTTATTCTGGACTCTGACCCAGTGTCTCCCAGCATGAATGCAATGAGGCCATGATTGATTCTGGGTAAGGCAAGCTGGATCCTCACAACTAGTATCTAGGTGTTTACATACTTGTTCAGTTGTTGAAAGGATTGATTATAAAGAGAGAATTCACTTCAGGATTAAAAAATGAAAGATATATTGATCATACCCACTACCATTGAGTTGATTCCAACTCATAGTGACCCCCCTTGGGTTTCCATGGTGGTAAATTTTTATAGGAGTAGATTGTCCTGTCTTCCTTCCATGACACCAACCTTCTGGTTAGGAGTCAAATGCCTTGGGCACTGTACCACCAGAGCATTTTATATTCATCATGGTTTTCCTTTAATATATAAGACACTTGAAAACTGAAGAGAAGGGGAATTTCCACTTTATGGCATTACTTAGTAGTTGATTTTCTTTATGTAATTACTAACTTTACGCAGTGCCAGTCAATAGAATTGTTTAAGTCTTATTGAATCTTAAAATATAGCTAAGGGGACTAGGAATGGGAGTTACTGCTTAGAGGTACTGAGTGTCTCTTTGGGGTGAGGTAAAATTTTGGGGAATGGACAGTGGTAAGGGTAGCCCCACATGACAAATGTAATTGATTGTCACTGAATTGTTCACTTAAAAGTGGTTAAAGCAACCAACTCTGTTATATGTACTTTATCACATTAAAATTTAAAATATATGTATATATAGCTAAGGGACAGATGGTAGCTGACTTTATAAAGGAATAAACAATAATCCTGGGCTACACAGAAGATAGTGATGATGTTAGGGTCACTCTCAGAAGCAGCAGCCTTAAAGCCCTCTTCAGAGCTACGTAGTGGTTTAAGAGCGTAGGCTCCATTTTTGAGGGCTAGCACCCCTCCCCACACACACACACACCCTGTGATCTTGGCAAATTCCTCAATTTCTAGAAGCCTCAGTTTTTCCACCAGTGAACTGGGGATAATAATATGGCCAACAGAATGGAGTTAATATGAAGATAAAAACCAAACCAGAACCACTGTCATCCAGTCTGTTCAGACTCATAGCGACCCCGATCAGGTTTCAGAGGCAGTAAATCTTTACAGAAGGAGATTGCTCTGTCTTTGTTCCACTGAGTGGCTGGTGGATTTGAACTGTCAGTCTTCTGATCAGCCATCAAATGCCCTGGGCACTGTGCTACCAGAGCTCCTTGCAATGTGAAGATAATAAATGTAAATACTTAACACAAACCTAGTATAGTAAGTGTGCAAAAAGAGTACATACTGTTGGTAGAAATATTATCTATGTACTTACTGTAAATGCTTAGCTGTAATAATAGTCCCTAAATTTTTGTCTTATTTATTAAATTCTCTTTGGATTTTAAATAATAATTGAAATACAGAGAACCTCTACTACATGCCAGGTAACTATTTTACTTCTCCTAGTAGCTCAGGGAAGCATACCTAATTATTTACGATGAGAAAATTTGCTTTTGAGAGGTTCAGTGACTTGCTCAATAACACACAGCTAGCATCTAACAACAATAACAACAATAAATGATGGAGCTTGAAATTAAATCCAGGAATGTTGAACACCAAAACCACTTTTCCATATTATACTGCCTTCCAAGAGTACTTGACCCTTTAAGAATTATTACCTTATTTGATATTCAGATGAAGGTGTATGGTAGATTAGATTGGCTTGGGAACATATACTGTAAATAATACCAATGCACATGAGTTTCCCTTAAACCACTAATCGTATGTGTACACAGAAAGGATTCTTTTTGTAAGAACATACTGCTTTTATTATTAGAACATGAAAGGCAGGCAGGACAATTACTGCCTATACTATTTAACTACTAACCATGCTCCTGTCAGCAGCTGTTTGATAAAGGATGTTTTCCATGTATTAATTTCAACACCAGCATATGAATGAATTGTTCTATTATATCAACACCCTATTAAAAGCACTCTTTGTGTGTGTGTGTGTGTGTGTGTGTGTGTTCGGAGGGAGTAAAGATGATGAACGTATGCAATTTTCTTATTTCCTTCATTGCGATTTGGGTGAAATTTTCAGAGTAAATTGGTTTTCCATTCAACAATTCATATGGATTTTCTTTTGTGACATAGTTCGCAGTCCCCACAATGAAATAGCACTCTTCCCACTTCCTCCCTGTGCTTACCATTTCCATTCATTCTTCTTTCCTATCCATTCTTTCTTTCTGAGTTTTATCTCTGAGCAAAAGCTGCCCTTTTGATCTTGAATAGTTGGTTGTTCTGAGGAATGCTTACCTCCCTGGTGTTATTTTTCACCTTATAGGCCTGTCTATTGTTTGGGCCACAGAGATGAATTAAGTTCCATGCTTAAAGGGTATCTAAGGGCTATAGTTTCGGGGGTTCCACCAGTCTCTATCAGACCAGTAAGCCTGGTGATTTTTGTGATTTGTTCCACATTTCTCTCTTACTCTATATAGAACTATTGTGATTCTTTTCAAAGCAGTCAGTAGTGGTAGCCAGATACCAGCTAGTTCTTCTGGTCTTAGGGTCATGTTGTGGTTTGCATGGCATGTTGTGGTTTGCATGGTCAGTTTCTTGCATCTTTGATTTTCTTCTCTCTTCTTTGCTCTGGACAGGGAAAGATAGTTGCATTACATGGTCATTCACAACTTTTAAGATCCCAGTGGATAATCATCAAACTATGACATAGAACATTGTCTTTGTCTTCGTGGACTATGCTGTGCCAATTGACCTTAATGTTCCCCGAGACTATGGTCCTGAGCCCCCAGGCCTAGTGTCCCATTCCCTCAAGGTGTTTGGTTATAGCTAAGAAGTTTTCATCACTTTGCTCCCTGTGTGCTCTACTATATTCATGGAAATATTTGCAGCATGTATTAATGTGTATGCAGAAATATTTTCTGTCAAACCTACACATATTTTTAGGTATAGTCCCATTTGCTGTCCCACATCTATTCAGTTGGCATGTTTATCTATGTATTCACTCATAGATTATAGTTATTACTTTTATTGCAAAATTGTGCATGTAACAGTATTTACTCTTGCTGCTTTTAACTCCTGTGCTCCTCCCTGTGTCTTCTCTTGCCTTGATCATTTCATGCTGACATCCCCCTTATTGTATATTGCCTTCCCTTTATTCAAGTTAATACGCGTGTAACCTCTTGTTAGTGATTTACCTTCCCTCCACTCCCCCCCAAGAAAACACCCAAAATTCACTGCTATTGAGTTGATTTTGACTCATAACAACCCCCATTGGGTTTCCAAGGCTGTACATCTTTACAGAAACAGACTGTCCCATCTTTCTTTTGCAGAACAGCTGGTGGGTTCAAACCACCAAACTTTTCATTAGCAACCAAATATCTTTACTACATCACCAGAGCTCCTTCCCTCCCCTCCCACCCCTGATGATTTTCAAAGAATATGTCTTTCTGTGTATAAAACTTTTCTTGACTTTTCACAGGAGTGATTGACTAATTTCTCTCAGCACAATGTCCTCTAGGTTCACCCGTATTATGAGGTGTTTTGCAGTTTTGTTTGTTATTATTTAATGTTGCATAGTATTCCATATTCCATTGTGTGTATGTACTATAGTTTGCCTGTCCATTCACCCATTGATGGGCAGTTAGGTTGTTTCCATCTTTTTGTTATTGTGAATAATGCTGCAATGAACATGGATGTGTATATATCTATTCATCTCATGGTTCTTATTTCTCTAGGATATCTACCTAGTAGTGGGGTTGCTGGATCATACGGAATTTCTATTTCCAACTTTTTAAGAGATGTGTCATACCATTTTCCACAGTGGCTGCATTTTACAGTCCCATCAACAGTGTATGAGGGTTCTAGTCTCTCCACATCCTCAAGAGCAGTTGCTGTTTTCTATTTTTTGAACTTCACTATTATTGCTGTGGTGAGGTAAAATCTCATTTGTTGTTTTGATTTGCATTTCTCTAATGGCTAAAGATTGCTAGCGTTTCTTCATGTGTTTGTTGGCCACCTGAATATCTTTATGGTGAAGTGTCTATTTATGTCCTCTGACCATTTTTTAGTTGGGTTGTTTGTCTTTTTGTGGTTGAGGTGTTGAAGTTTTCTATAAATTTTAGAAATTACTCCCTTTTCCTTATGTCATTGTGAGATTTATTTCCAGTTTGCAGATTCTTTTATTATGCTTTTGGTGAAGTCTTTTGATACACATAAATGTTTGGTTTTGGGAAGGTCATAGTAGCCTAGTTTGTCTTCTGATGTTTGTGCATTTTTAGTTATCTTTGATAGTGTATTTATGCCATTTATTAGGGCCTCTAAGTTTCTCCCTAATTTTCTTTTGATGATCTTTATACTTTTAGGTATTACATTTAGGTCTCAGATCCATCTTGAGTTAATTTTTGTGTATGGTGAGGGATATGGATCCTGCTTCATTTTCTGCAAATGGATATCTATTTTTGCCAGCACCGTTTGTAAAAGAGACTGTTTCTTCCCCATTTACTGAGTTTTGGTCCTTTGTCAAAGATCAGCTGTCCATAGATGGAAAGATTTACTTCTGGGTCTCAGTTCTGTCCCATTGGTCTCTGTGTATGTCATTGTACCAATGCCAGGTTGTTTTGACTGCCACGGCTGTATATAAGTTCTGAAATTGGGAAGTGTGAGGCCTCCTACTTTGTTCTTGTTTACTAGTGCTTTGTTTATCCAGGAGTCTGTTTCCTTTCTAATAAAGTTGGTAATTAGTTGTCCCATCTCTTTAAAGAATGATAATGGAATCTGGATCAAGATTTCCTTTTATCTGTATATTAATTTGGGTAGTACTGACATTTTCAGCATTAAGTCTTCCAATCCATGAGCATGATAAATTCTTCCATTTATGTAGGTCTCTTTTGGTTTGTTATAGTGTTTTGTACTTTTGTTCGTATACATCTTTTGTGTCTCTAGTTAGATTTATTACTACTTCATGTTTTGGATGGCTATTGTAAATGGTATTGTTTTCCTGCTTTCCTTTTCAGAGTTCTCTTTGCTAGTGTAGAGGAATCCAACTAATTTTTGTATGCTGATCTTGTATCCTGCCACTTCATTGAAGCCTTCTATTAGCATAGTGCCTAAGGCACTTGACTGCTCACCAGAAGGCTGGCGGTTCAAACCCACCAGCCACTCCTCGGAAGGAAGGTTGGGCAATCCTACTTCCGTAGTGATACTGCCTCGGAAACCCAAGGAGGGGTCGCTATGAGTCGGGGCTGACTCGATGGCAAACAACAACAACAACAACAATTAGTTCCTGTGGCTTTCTTGTTGAGTCTTTGGGATTTTCTGTGTATAGAGTCATATCATCTGCAAAAAGAGATAGTTTTACTTCTTCTTGGCCAATATGGATGCCTTTTGTTTCCTTTTCTTGCATTATTCCTCTAGCTATGACTTTGAATACAATTTGAATAGGAGTGGTGATGAAGGGCATCCTTGTCTGGTTCCTGTTCACAAGGGAAATGTTTTCAATCTCTCTTTGTTGAAAATAATGCTGGCAATTGGTTTTGTGTACATGCCCTTAATTATGCTGAAGAATTTCCCTTATTGCTATCTTGCTCAGCATTTTAACCAAGAATGGGTGTTAGATTTATCAAATGCCTCTTCACATCAATTAAGACAATCATGTGGCTCTTTTCCTTTGTTTTATTTTTGTGGTAGACTATGTTGTTTTTCTAATGTTGAACCACTCTTGTATACATGTTATGAACTTCACCTGGTCATGATATATTATGTTTATGATATGTTGCTTGATTCATTGGCTAGGATTTTGCTGAAAATTGTTACAGCAAAGTTCATGAGGGTTATTTGTCTATAATTTTCTTTTTTAGTGGTGTCTTTGGCTCATTTTGATATCAGGGTTATGCAATCATGGAATGATTGCAGAAGTGATTCATCCTTTTTTATGTTCTAAAATAGTTCGAGTAGAATTAGTGTCAACTCTTTTCTGAATGTTTGGTAGATTTTGCTCATGAAACCATCTGGGCCACAACATTTTTTGTTGGGAGTTTTTTTTTTTGTGACCTGTTCAAATTCTTTTTTTGTGATGAGTCTGTTCAAATCTTCTACCTCAGATTGTATTAGTTTGGGTAGGTAGTGTGTTTCTAGAAATCTATCCATTTCTTCTAGGTTTCCTAACCTGTTGGAGTACAGTTCGTCATCTGATGTTATACTTTTCATTTCAGTTGATTCTATTGTGACATTGCCTATTCTATTTCTTATTCACGTTATTTACCTGCTCATCATTTCCTTTGTTAAATTTGCCAGTAGTATGTCAATTAATTCTTTCCAAGTACCAACGTCTAGTCTTGATTCCTTCTATTGGTTTTCTGTTTCATTTATTTCCACTCACATGATTATTTCCTTTCTTCAGGTGACAGCAAGAAGATCTGGAGATCTGTTCATGCAGTGGTTAAGATATTTGGCTGCTAACCAAAAGGTTGGTGATTTGAACCCAAACCAAGCAGATGAGGCAATCTGCTTCTGTAAAGATTTACAGCCTTTGAAACCTTATGGGGCAGTTCTACTCTGTCTTATAAGGTCGTTATGAGTGAGAATTGACTCAATGACAGTTTGATTTTGGTTAGGTGACTATAGATTTTCATGTTGTTCTTTTTCTAATTGTTGGAGATGCTGGGTTAAGGTGTTGATTTTGGCTCTTCTTTTTTGATGTGTGCATTTATTGTTAAAAAATTGTCCTCTGGTGTGGGGGCAAGATGGCGGACTAGGCAGAAGGATTGCACAGACCCTCTTCAACAAAGAAAAGGGAAACCAATAACTACAGACACAGAAGATAATCTTGGACCCCTGA
>NW_006921858.1:4365478-4375437 GCF_000298275.1 Orycteropus afer afer | reverse complement strand
GCAAGAACGCTGTCTCTTTAAATATCCAAAATAGTCAAGCTGCTTTTAAACCTTCAAAATGGCAGTGCCTCCGGACCGGCAAAAGTCCACAGCTCAGCCCTCCTTTCTCTTCACCTTCTCCGTTTATTCCCCAGCCACCAGAGCAGTCCTCTGTGAAGTCCCTGGCTAGCATAGCTGATTTTTAGGTTAATTCTTAGGTCCTACCACCACTTGGGAATCTCCAAGCTATCTGTGCCGTCATGATCGCTCAGGATCGCTGCCAGACTGCAGCTCCGTATGTCTCTTTTTTTGGTATTTTTCACGCAAATTCTTCTGTTAGTTGGGGTTTAGTCCACTTCTATATCCTCCCCTTCAAGGCTCAGGAGTCCAAGATTATCTTCTGTGTCTGTGTTGATTGGTTTCCCTTTTCTTTGTTGAAGAGGGTCTGTGAAGTCTTTCTGCTTAGTCCACCATCTTGCCGGAACTCCTTGTCTTTTTTTTTTTTTTTCTTTCAGAGTTTTATGTATATCATCTCATTGCCTTCCTGCCTGAATGTTTTCTTGCAAGAAATCAGAGTTTGTTCTTATTGGTTCTCTTTTTCAGGTAATTTTTCATTTTTCCAAAACTGCTTTTAGGATTCTTTCTCTGTCTTTGGTTTCAGAAAGTTTGATTTTGATGTGTCTTGGTGATTTTTTATGGGTGATATGTCCTATTTGGAGTTCATTGTTCATTGAGCTTCTTTAATGCCTATCTTCTTGTCTTTCATATTAGGAAAGTTTCCTTCCAACAAATCTTCGACAAATTTCTCGGTGTTTTTTTTTTTTTTTTTTTAATCTCTTCTTGTTCTGGAATTCTAGTTACTAATTTATCAGCACTGGGACATTCACCCCCAGTCTCCAAGTGGTAGCAAGTGGGAGTGTGCATGTGAGTCTCTGATTGTTAGTTGTTTAGAGCAGCTGACGGCATGCTTGGTGTGTGTTGACCACCATCTATTATCAAATCAGTGATGCCACTCATCCAGTGTGTGCTGCAGCAGTTGTAACAGGTATCACTAAGTAGGTTGATGACTCCTGATTGCTGGGGGAAAAAAAGAAAATAGTGGAAGGAAAGAGGAAGAAAAAAAAGTCAGGAGATGAAAGGACTAAGAAAAGAAAAAAAGTGCTGCATAGTACTGGTGCAAGTGCTAACCACCAGATAAGGCTGCCATAGATATGTGTGCTTCTTCCATGGGAGCAAACACCACTGACTGAATATGGATGAGGGCAATGAGAGTAGGACACCCACTCAGTGGGAAAACGATAATAATAATTAGGGATAAAGGAAATAAAAAAGAAAAGAATAAAATTAAAAACAAGGGTACAGGGAAGAGGGAAGAACTAAGATGAAAGGGGCGGGGTGCAGAAAGCAGAGTACTGGTGCAAGAACTAGCTGCCAAATATGACCACTGTGGGAACACATCGCCTGCTCCATGGGAGCACACACTGCCAACTGCAGAGGGTACGGGCAGGTGCTGCTGACCACCGAGGCAGTGAGTGGTGGGGCGTCTGCTCTGTGGGATCAAAAAAAGGGTAAGGCAAGAGGATGAAAAAAAAAGAGAGAAGAGGGAAGATCTAAGAAGAAAGATAAAGGAAAAGAAAGGACAGGCAGTAACATTTTCTAGTCATCCATTCCAGGCTTACAACCATACTGGCTAATATGAGTATAAACCTTCTTCAGAACTAGGTGGTGCCCAGCTATCACTGCCAACCATTCAGATGGGGATGGGTGCAGGAGATCCTGGACAGAGTAGAAGAACAATATGGAACAAAACTCAAAATCATTAAAAAAAAAAGAAGACTAGGTTTACTTGTCTGATAGAGCCTGGTGAGACCCCTGAGACTATGGCACCTAGTTAGTTTTCAGGTCTGGAACTGAACTCACTGCTGTGGCTTACAGCCAAGCAATAGACAAGTGTATGGGGTGAACATTTACATCAGGTAGACTCACTTGTTGGAGTGATCAATTGTGAGAGAACAGAAGGGCAGTGTTTGCACAGGAAGAAAGTTAGGGGCAGCAGTGGGAGTGCATGGAAGAGAAGGTACACAGGGAAGAGGTAACTACAGAGAGGAAGTAGGAAGAGAGCTAGTCCATTGTGTGGAATTTCAGTTAATGTCATGAAACAAAATGTGTATGAACTGCTGTATGGAAAATGAATTTGCTCTGTAAACTTTCATCTAAATCACAATTTTAAAAAAAAAGAAAAAGAAAAAAAGTATAAGCCTTCTTTATAAATATTCATTTACTTTAAAACCTCACAAATATATCAATATTTCTGGGAATCAAGCAGATATTCCAAACTCTTAAGCAAAAATTATGTCACTCTGGTGGTTAACTTCCACATGATGTTTTAGGCTACCTTGTTTTCTTTTTCCTTGTAGTCATTTTCTGTTGATAGTAATCTTCACAGCTCACTTTTCGTTGAGAGTAATTCATATCTCACTTTGTCCTATTGAGTTATTCTCATTTCAGAATTTCTATGGCAGAGTACCATGTCAATACTCAGTAAGCATAAATTGAAATATATTCAAAATGGAAAAGTGCTATAATATGATAGATGGAGAAAATGGAATCATCCAGAATTTTAATTAATAAATCTGGGAAGTAGAAAGACATAGGAAAAACTTCACGATTTAATAGTTTTAGGCCATATGATGTTGCCTAGTATATATAACTTTACCTGAATAATAATATTTTCCATTTCTCAACTCATTACAATTTATTCTATTTCCCCTATTTATTTGACTGACATACTAGGCCATAGATAGTGTGAGTAAATGTGACCTAATCCAAATTATTAAAAAAGAAAATAAAAAGCTATTGGTTGAAAAAGTAACAGAACTGGAATAGCTTTGGCTAGCACATATACCAAATGTAGGCTTTTTGTTGTTGTTGTTGTTATGTGTCGTCAAGTCGGACCCGACTCATAGCGACCCCTCCCTGGGTTTCTGAAGCAGTATCACTATGGAAGTAGATTGCCCCAACTTCCTTCCGAGGAGTGGCTGGTGGGTTTGAACTGCCAGCCTTCTGGTTAGCAGTCAAGTGCCTTAGCCACTATGCTACCAGAGCTTACCCTACTGATAAGAGATTTAGAAAATTGTAGGCCTTACCTGTGATACACAATAATAACTTTTATAATGCAGAGGTTAAACTTCTTCCATATGGTAAACTAAGGAATCTTACCAATATCATAGTGAAAACAATGAAAAGAACCTAAAATATTTTTAAACACCCTTAAAAATTATCTAAGTGCTTTTTAGACTAGAATTTTAAGTGGAGGCAGGTATCCAGACAGAGCTGTATGGTTGGCTTTGACTCAGAGCATTTGCGGAACTAAGAAAACTTGAGTTTTGGTTTTCATAGCTCTGTGAAGGCAGCAATGGCTCAGTGGTAGAGTTCTCACCTTCTATACAAAAGACCCAGGTTCAATTTCCTACCAATGCACCTCATGCACACCCACTACCAGACTGTATTATGCTGAGAAAGTTTCAGTGGAACTTTTAGATTAAGAAAGGCTAAGAAGAAAGACCTGGCAATATATTTCTGAAAATAAACAAATACAAACTTTATGGGTCACAATGATCTACATTCTATTGTGTATGGGGTCCCAAGGTGTCAAGGACTGACTCCACAGCAGCTAACAGCAACAAGTAGAGAAGGGATGGAAGTAAAGCTCAGGTCTCATTCAAAGAAAAACGTGAATAGAACATTCACCACCCCCCCCCCAAAAGTACACACCTTGGCATTTAAAAAAGGAGCAAAGCAGAGGCCTAAACAATTGTAACAAAACCCCAGATCTTATGCTCATTTGCAGCCCAAATTCACACTACTTGAAGAGTCCAAAACAAAACATTGCATAGAGAATTTAGAGTGGTCTTGGTAAAGCAAACACAACTCTCATTGAAAGAATTCATTTCCATGCCAGGACTCAAAGAAACCCTAGAGATAATTTTCCGTGGAAAATAAACAGCTAACTATCAAAAATTATTCAATCTGAAAAACTACAAGACATTAAGAACAAGAAATAACAACAGAAATTTAGCCTTAAAGACTTCAGTTATTGGATTATTGGGTACAAAATAATATTGTTTCTTCTGTTAAGAGTTAATAAACACTTTAAATATGGAAAGCAAAAAAAAAAAAAAAGGAAACTACAAAGTCAACTGAGATTTGGAAAAAATCTGATTAAAATTTATAGATTTGAAAAAGAGTAATCATTTAAAATGAGAACTCAACAGACATTTTTAACAGAATAAACATAGCTGAATAAAATTGGAGAACTGAAATGTGAATTTGAAGAATTGAACAAGAAAAAAACTGGTGGAAAATATAGTTTATATAGTCAAGTCCCTATTTCACACAGGAAAGAACGACACACTCAAAAACTTTAAATGGATAAAAGAGTTAAAAGAAAGGACTATTAACAGAGGTATGGGAAGGCTGAAGAAAATCAACAAATGATGGTGAAGATCCCCGTTAACTAGCAACAGTGGGAACCATTATAATCCTTAGGACTGAGGGGCAACGTAGTGAAATAACATGTTGTTATTAGGTGCCGTTGAGTCATCTTCGACTCACAGCGACCCTATGTACAACAGAATAAAACACTGCCTGGCCCTGTGTCAGCCTCACAATGCTTGCTATGCCAAGACCCATCCTTGCAGCCACTGTGTCAACCCATCTTGTTGAGGGCCTTCCCCTTTTTCATCGATCTTCCACTTTACTATCCTTCTCCACTTTGCTATCCTTCTCCAGGAATGGTCCCTTCTGGCAACATGATCAAAGTAGGTGAGATGAAGTCTGGCCATTCTCGCTTCCAAGGAGCATTCCAGCTGCACTTCCTCCAGGACAGATTTGTTAGCTCTTCTGGCAGTCCATGGTACTTTCAGTATTCTTTGCCAACACCACAACTCAAAAGCATCAACTCTTCTTCAGTCTTCCTTATTCATTGTCCAGCTCTCACATCCATATGAGGCAACTGAAAATACCATGGCTTGGGTTAGGTGCACCTTTGTCTTCAAGGAGACATCTTTGCTTTTCTGCACTTGAAAGAAGTCTTTTGCAGCAGATTTGCCCAATGTATTATGTCATCTGATGTCTTGACTGTTGCTTCCATTGGTGTTGATGTAGAACCAAGTAATATGAAGTCTTTGACAACTTCAATCTTTTCTCCATTTATTGTGATGCTGCTTAATGGTCCTGTTGTGAGGATTTTTGTTTTCTTTATATTGAGGTGTAATCCATACTGCAGAGAACATAGCAAGTGATAAAACCATAGTGTAGAAGGGTATCCAGACAGGAGCTGAAGTCATAGAGGAATATATTGATGCCAAAATCTCAATTTGGCAGAGAGAGTAAAGGAAATAAATAACCAGACCACTGTCTCTTCCCCACATCTGCTTTCTTTGAAATTTGTATTCCAGTAGCCTGGATATAAGAGAACCTAGGTGATTTAGTCTGACGAGGTCAGCTTTCTGGGGCACAGAACAGGGCAGAGAAAGGCAAACGTACAGAATGGATCTGGGTGGGCAAATGGACAATAAACAACACAAAAGGGCCCTGATGGGGCTGTGGTTAAGCAATTGGCTGCTAACTTTAAGGTTGATAGTTTGAACCCACCAGTTACACCGTGGGATAATCATAGGACAGTCTGCATCCGTAAAAATTTACAACCTTGGAAATGCTGTGGGGTAGTTCTATTCTGTGCTATAAGATCACTATGTGTTGGAATAGGCTTGACTACAATGTTTTTGTTGTTGTTGTTGCTTGGTTTGTTTGCAGGAGGTTTTCCAAGAGATTTGAAGAGATAGGAAGTAAGACAGGCTGAGAAGATCAATTGGATTGAGAAGATGAAATATTTGTCTATTAGGACTGGCAGAAGCTCCTGAGAAGGAGCAATGGAAGGAGGCAATACGTGAAGACAATCACTAAGATTTTTCCAGGATTGATGGAAAATAAAAATCTCCAAAGTTAAGAAAACCAAGTACCAAGGGGACGAATAATAAGAAATCATAGGGAGACTGTAGAATAGCAAAGACAAAATAACATGTCAAAAGCAACTGTGGTAGTTAAGACTGTATGTCAACCTGGTTGGACCATGGTTTTGAATGGCTTGGCAGCTGGATGCATGATGAGATTGTGATCACCTCCATAGTGGAATCTGTTGTGAGCAGCTAAGTAGTTGAAGGGCAGTTACCTTCAGCATATAGTCTGCTTCCACTACATATGCAGAAGCTTTAGAAAATATCTCTAGCTTTTTGGCATATTGTGGATCCTGCATTTGGCCAAGTCTTCATCTTTGATTCTTGGACTTGAACAGTGGTCTGCTGTGTTGCCTGCTGATTTTGAGATTGTGCCTTTTTAGCTGCTTTATCTTGGATTTGTCAGCCTCAGCAGCCAGCAGCTGCATAAGTTAGAAGAAGCTTCCAGCTCCAATAGGCCTGGAACAAGATGCAGAGCTGAAACCCAAGGTTGAGGGGCCTTCACCCAGCCCCTAGTACTGGCACTCTGAATTCTGACTACTAGCCTCCAAAACTATAAGAGAATAACTTTCTGTTTATTGAAGACATACATTTGTGGTATTTCTGTGGTAGCAGCACTAGAGAACCAAGACTGCAACCAAAACAAAAAGCTAGATTGCCTTCAAAAGAACAACAACTGGCCTGACAGTGGACTTTTCAACAGTAACATTGAAAGACAGAAGATAGTGGAAAGATATCTTCAATATGATCAGGTGGGGAGAAAAAGCAATACAATCAAACTAGAAATCTGTGCTCCTTTTAGAACCAGAAAAGGACCAAGAAAACAACACACTTTCAAAGAAAAACTAAGAAATCTTACCATAAGCAGACCTCTTAAAGAAAATTATAAAGAATGTATTTGGGCATTATAAAAAATGTACATGATCATAATGAAAAGAAAATGTATGAAACAATAATAATATCTTACTGCATTTTTAAACACATAATAAAGTCTGTTAGTCAAGAAGGGGATGGACTTTGTAAAAATGGCATGGGGTAGGCATTTGACCTACTCTAACTTCACCAGAGGGTGAGAGGATCAAGATCAACAGCCCAAGGCTGATTCCTATGAGGCAGAAGTCAGACATGCCTCCCACCTTTTTACCAGTTGTGACACCAACCTTCCCATTAACAGCACTCTCTGCTTCTCTAATGAGTTTGATAACCACACAGAACTCTCAGACAATACTCATGATTATGGGTTTATTAGGGAAAGTAACAAGTTACAATTCAGGATCAGAAATGACTCAGGATACATTTCTTTGAATCAGCCTCTTTTCAGCCATGTCCAACAGGAGGTTTCTCTCTGGCCCTTGGCCTCTGGTCCTGTGGCCCCAACACCTTTGCTCAGATGTTATAAAGTTCTTACAGGTCTGCTGATAAATGGCCAGAGGCAACCTACTCTGCCAATAAGCCTACTGCCTGAAGGCACTCAGCTTTCTTGCTTGTGGGTCAGCAAGCCTAGTCCCACAGATAAGTGCCTAGAGGCACTCCACTCTGCCAGCAAGTCTCCTGCCTAAAGATACTCAGCTTTGTCGTTCTGTGGGCTGGGAAGCACATCTCAGTGTCTTGTGACAGTATCTTGGTTCTGCTGCCTCTGCTTCCAGCATTTCTTTATCACAGCTTCTTGCCGTCTCTGGTGTTACAGCTCCTTGTCTCCTGGATTCTGGCGGTTCAGCACAGAGATCTCAGGTCCAAAGGACATGCTCCACTCTTAGCTTTTCTCACTTGATGGTATTGAATTCTTCACTTTCCCACCTCTGGGATGGCTGATTTTAAGCCTAATGAGATGGCAAAATTGACCAACCCCACATTAGGGTGTTTCCACCTTCACAGGGTCCCACACAATTTATTTACATTATTAACAAGCTATCCAATCCCTTTGGTGGGCCACAAGCATCTCACATTAGCATAATCCCACCCAGTCATTTGGTGGGAATTACAAAGACTACGGCTAGAAGGGGCATATTAAATAATTCACTGCACTGCAAAGTTAGAATCCTAAGGCCCTCCTACTTTCAGAACTAGGGTACAAAGGTACTGATGAACTGCTTATTTTGATAAATTAAGTATTCACATTGTAATTTCTAGGATAATGATTGTTGTTGTTATGTGTCATCGAGTTGGACTCGACTCATAGCAGTCCCTCCTTGGCTTTCCATGGTGGTATCACTACAGAAGTAGATTGCCCAACCTTTCTTCCGAGGAGTGGCTGGTGGGTTTGAACCTCTAGCCTTCTGGTTAGTAGTCAAGTGCCTTAGGCACTATGCTACCAGAGCTCATAGGATAATGATTAAAACTATTAAAAAAAAAAAAGTATATAACTTCCAAATTAATAGAGAAAGAACCCAGAAAGTTCTTAAAAAGATAATTAAAAAGATAGCAAGAAAGCAGGAAAAGAAAAAGAAAAGCAAAACGAAAACCACATATAAGATGATAGCTATAAATCCAAGTATGTCAGTAATTACAATAAATGTTCAATTCACAAAGATAATTTTAGGCAAAAGTGAACCTAATTGCATAAACTTGAAATATGGAATGAAACAAGTGACAGAATTACAAAGAGAAATTCCTGTGTCTCAATAACTAGTAGATAAAGCACACGCAAGAAAACCAAGAATAGAGAAGATTTACACAAAACAGTAAGATGAACTGAATGGAGATATATATATTACTGCATATCAGATTTGGAGAATATATATTCTTTTCAAGCATACATGAAACATTTATAAAACTTGAGCACATGTAAATCATGTTGCTACAAATTTCTGTGGATTTATATCACGTATACCAGATTTTTTTAAGTACAGTACAATTAAATAGAAATTTATAACACAAAATACTAGAAAAATCCATACATTTAGAAGCTATAAACATATGTTTATAAATAAATTATGGATCAAAGAAGATATTATAATAAAAATTAGTAAATATTTTGAACTAAAAAATAAAAATTCTACATGAAATATTAAAAATTAAAGAGATAATCATCTTTCTTAACAAGTTAAAGAACAGCAAAATAAAGAAGTAGAGGAACAAATAAAACAAAGACAGAGAAAAGAACACACAAAGAAATGGTAAGAAAAGGCTGTATATTGTCAAATTTCGGGCAAGACTTAGCAAGTAAAGTGAGAAAAGGTACAAATACAAGAATTAGACATTTTAAAGAACATAGCTAAAGAAACTATGCACATCAAAAAGAAAAGAGATTATAACAAATTAATACCATCAAATCTGAAAGTTTAAATTAAATGAAAAAAATCCTAGAAAAATATAGCTTCCCAAAAATCACTCATAGAAATTTAACAGTAAAATAGTTTAAAACCACTGAAGAAGCTGAATTAGCAGTTAAATGTTTTCCCTAAAGAACTCAATCTGAAACTATTTTAACATTTCAAGTAACAATTCTAATCTTAAATAACTTATTCTGGAGAATAGAAAAAAGAGCAAACTTTGCCCCAAATTCATTTTGAGAAGGTAACGTAGTTTAATACCTAAACCAGAAAAGGACAGCACAAGCAAATAAATTTTATAAGTCAGCCTCATTCATGATGAACAGTCACAAATATTCTAAATAAAATATTAGAAAACTGAAACCAGTGATGCACAGAAAAGATCATCATGACCAAGTTGAGTTTAGCCAGGGATTAAAAGATTGTTTAACACTGGAAAATAAATGAACGCAAGTCACCACACTCACAAATTAAATAAGAAGTATGCAAAAAAAGCATTTGATAAAATTCAACGTCCACTCATGATTAAAAATAATATGTTGTTGTTATGTACCATCGAGTCAGACCCGACTCACAGTGACCCCTCCTTGGGTTTTCAAGGCAGTATCACTACAGAAGTAGATTGCCCCATCTTCCTTCCGAGGAGTGGCTGGTGGGTTTGAACCACCAGCCTTCTGGTTAGCAGTCAAGT
>NW_006921858.1:4359047-4365378 GCF_000298275.1 Orycteropus afer afer | reverse complement strand
CCAGCCTTCTGGTTAGCAGTCAAGTGCCTTAGGCACTATGCTACCATATATCCATTATATATGAATGTGTAATCTTCAATAAACATTCATATATATAAAAACCAAACTCACTGTCATCAAGTTGATTCTGACTCATAGTGAACCCCTTTGGGTTTCCGAGGCAGTAAATCTTTACGGAAGTAGATTGCCCAGTCTTTCTTCTGCAGAGTGGCTGGTAGGTTTGAACTGTCAACCTTCTAGTTAGCAGTCAAATGCCTTAAGCACTACAATACCAGAGCTCCTTGTTCATGTATGTATATGTGAATGTGTGCGTGTATATATATATTCACACATTCACATATACGTATATATATATATATATGTAAAATTAAAAATTTTTTTAACCTATCTAGCAGTTTTCCTTCCCATTCCCTCCCCTCCCCTCCCTGGTAACCACCAAAGAAAATTTCCTTCCATCTATAAACCTTTCTATAACTTTTTACAATAGTGGACTAATAAAATATTTGCCCTTCTGCAACTGACATTTCACTCAGCATAATGTCCTCCAAGTTCATCCACATTATGTAGTATTTTGCAGATTCTACATTATTCTTTAGTGTTGCATAGTATTCCACTGTGTGTATGTACCATAGTTTGCTTAGCCATTCCTCCATTGATTGGCACTTAGGTTGTGTCTGTCTCTTTGCTATTATGAATAGTGCTGTGATGAACATGGGTGTACATCTATCAATTAGTGTCCTGGCTTTCAATATACCTAGTAATGGGATTGGTATTATAATTCTAGCTTTTTAAGGAATCGCCATATTGATTTCCACAGTGGTTGTATCATTTTACAGTCCCACCAGCAGTGTATAAGAGTCCCAATCTCTCCATATCCTTGCCAGCATTTGTTGTTTTCTGTGTTTTTGAACTTTGCTGTCAGTGCTAGGGTAAGATGGTATCTCGTTGTTTTGATTTTCATCTCTCTAATGGCTAACGATCACGAACAGTTCTTCATAATAACACTTTTTTTGAGGTAGCAACTTGATTATCTGATTTGAGCTGCAAAAGTCAGAATCCCCATTCTTACCTGTCTGCTGCTATGATGCCAGCCATGGTGACAGCTCCAATAATCCCAGTAAGTTTGTACCTCAATACATTGCTACAGAGCTGCTTTCGTATTACCATGTGCATGTCATCCTGGATGTAACTGCTTATATGCTTATATATACATATATGCTTACCAAATTAGGAAAAGATGGCAGCTTCCTTCCACAGAATGTCTATAAAAAGCCAACCAATCAAACAAAAAAATCTCAGAACCTCAGCAAACACTCAGCTCGATAGAGAAACACAGAAACCATTCTGTTTGAAATTTGAGGATGGGATAAAGATGCCTGCTATCATTCTTTCTGGGAGCTCTGGTAGCGTAGTGCCTAAGACACTTGACTGCTAATCAGAAGGCTGGCGGTTCAAACCTACCTTCCACTCCTTGGAAGGAAGGTTGGGCAATCTAGTTCTGTAGTGATACCAGCTTGGAAACCCAAGGAGGGGTAGCTATGTCAGATCTGACTCCATGCAGTGAGTTGTTTTTTTTTTTTTTTTTTAATATAGAATAGAATGAAATGCAACCAATCAATTTACAGGCACTGGGAAGCTATTATTATACATAAGAGCTCTGATGATGTAGTCCCTAAGGCATTTGATGGCTAACCAGAAGGCTGGTGGTTCAAACCCACCAGACACTACTCGAAAGGAAGGTTGGGCAATCTACTTCCATAGTACTACCACCTCAGGAAACCAAGGAGGGGTCGCTATGAGTTGAATCAACTGGACAGTAGTGAGTTTGGTTTGATTTTTTTAATATATAATAATAGTATAAATGACACCTTATCTGTACTCAAGAAATGTTTGTTTTAACTGGGGAGACAAAAGTTGAACATGAACAGTCTAAGCCAATGCTTATTGCTATTGTTAGCTGCCTTCAGGTTAGCCCCTGACTTATGGAGACCCCATGTGCGGCGGTTATGTTTTTTTTTTTTTTTAATTTTATTTTAATTTGGGTGAATATTTACAGAGTAAATTCACTTTTCATACAGCACTTCACATAATATACTTTGTCTCATGTCATTGACCAAAATTTACAATGCAACAGCTCCCCTCCCACTTCCTCCCCATAGTTACCTCTTCCCAGTGTCCATCCCTTCATACTCTTCTGCGCCCTGAGCTGTCTCCCTGTGCATAAGCAGCCCTTCCTTCTCCCATGATTGTTCTCTCCAGGGCGTGTGTCTACTTGAGGTAAATGTTTAATTATTAATGGCTTGCCGTGTGCTTTGGCAACATCAGGACTGTGTCTTTTTACTTGTCAACCTTGGGCTTGTCAGCCTCAGCAGCCAGCAGCTGTCTGAGTGAAGGAAAGCCTCTAGTTTCAGTGGGCTGGGAGCTGGAGGTAGAGCTGAAACCCAAGGTTGAGGGGCTTTCGCCCAGCCCCCTAGAGCTTGGCACTTTGAACTTGGACTTAAAGCCTCCAAATTGTCAGAATAACCTCCTGTTTGTTTAAGCCATCCCATTTGTGGGATATTCCTGTCAGAGCAGCACTAGGTAACCAGAACAGCATGCATAATGGGATCTGGCAGTTGTGATCCACAGGGTTTTCAGTGGTTAATGTTTAGAAGTACATCCCCAGACCTATCTTCCAGTTTGTTTTATTCTGGAGCTAGGCTGAATCCTATTCAACATCACAGCATCATATAAATCTCTCCAGTACTGAAGTGAAAATTCAATCCCTGCCCTCCAAACCAGTGCTTACTGCACCTATTTATAAGTAAGCATTTCCATCCTCTTCTGTCAGAGTTAAGGTGTTGCTGTTCCTAAACACATAACTCTACCTGTGCTTCACTGTTCCCCTTTCTCCTACCCAGCTTCCCACCTCCAGTTCCTCCTCCTCTCTCCCCTCTCTAAAGTTTGTCTGTTTCCTCCTGTGATTTCCCTCTCCCGCCCATGCCCTGAACCTCACACCCTCCTTCACACACACATACACGAAATTATCCTTTTTTTCTTCCTCTCACTCTCAAGACAGACACTGCCACTGCAATACTTTTAGCACTCTTGCACTGCGCCCCAGTACCACTGCACAAAGATCATTCTAAGTATACTAGCCCAATTACAGTATGGGTTGAATATCTGTTGTGGGATACCCTAAAAACTTAATCACTTTTTATTTCACTGTATATGAGAAAACAAGTTCTGAAGTCCAGCCAACCAACTGAAATGAACTCCTAAAGTCCTTCACAATCCCAGGAGTATTGTCTACCTATTAGAAGTCAAATTAGGAACAAAGAGCAATGCTTCTCAAGCTCATTGTTAGGACATTTCATTACCTTGTGAGATGTTACAAGTAATTTATCATTAAATATAAACTACTCAAGTTTCTTGAGCCACTTAGGTCAAAAGGTTCTCAAAATATGACTGGGAAAGAGCTACATCATCAGAGTAGAACCAAACTTACTGATATGGATAAAGCAAAGCTTTCAAGACCTCCATTTGCTAATGTGGCATGACTCAAATTGAGGAGAAACCGTTGCAAATATCCATTAATGATTGGAACAAGGAATGTAAGAAGAATGAATCTAGGAAAACTGGAAGTTGTCAAAAATACAATGGAATTCATAAAGATTGATATCCTAGGCATTAGTGAGCTGAAATGGACTGGTTTTGGCCATTTTGAATCAGACAAGCACATGATCTACTGTGTTGGGAATGACAATTTGAAGAGGAATAGCATGGCACTCATCATCACAAAGGATGTTTCAAGATCTGTCCTGAAGTACAATGCTGTCAGTGATAGGATAATATCCATACACTTACAAGGAAGACCCGTTAATACTACTATTATTCAAATGTATGCCCCAACCACCAAAGCCAAAGATGAGGAAATTGAAGATTTTTATCAACTTCGCAGTCTGAAATTGACCAAACATGCAATCAAGATGTGTAAATTATCACTGGTGACTGAAATGCAAAAGTTGGAAACAAAGAAGAATCACTGGTAGTTGGAAATTTGGGCTTGGTGACAGAAATAATGCTGAAGATTGTGTGATAGAATTTTGCGAGACAAACGACTTATTCATTGCAAATACCTTTTTTCAACAACACAAATGGTAGCTATACAGGTGGATTTCACCAGATGGAATACACAGCAATCAGATTGAGTACATATGTGGCAAGAGGCAATGGAAAAGCTTAATATCTTCAGGCAAAGCCAGGCCAGGAGCTGATTGTAGAACAGACCATCACTGCTCATATGCAAGTTCAACTTGAAGTTGAAAGCAATTAAAACAAGTCAACGAGAGCCAAAATATGATCTTAAATATATCCTCCCTGAATTTAGAGACCATCTAGGAATAGATTTGATGCATTGAACACCAATGGATAAAAACCAGAAGAATTGTGGGAAGACATGAAGAACATCATCCATGAAGAAAGCAAGAGGTAATTAAAAAGACGAGAACAGAAGAAAAGACAAAAATGGATAACAGAAGAGACTCTGAAACTTGCCCTTGAGTGGAGACTAGATAAAGGAAATGGAAGAAATGATAAGATAAAAGAGTTGACCAGAAGATTTCAAAGAGCAGCTCAAGCAGACAAAGCCAATTATTATAATGAACTGTGCAAAGACCTGGAGTTAGAAAACCAAGAGAGAAAAACATGCTTGGCATTGTTCAAGCTGAAAGAACTGAGGAAAAAATTTAAGCCTTGAGTCACAATATTGAAAGATGCTTTGGGCAAAACATTGAATGATGCAGGACACATCAAAAGAAGATGGCAGGCAGGGTTCCGGCAAGATGGCAGACTAGGTAGAAAGACTGCACAGACCCTCTTCAACAAAGAAAAGGGAAACCAATCAACACAGACACAGAAGATAATCATGGACTCCTGAGCCTTGAAGGGAAGGCTCTAGAAGTGGACTAAACCACAAATAGCAGAAGAATTTGCGTGAAAATACCAAAAAAGGAGACATACAGAGCTGCGGTCTGGCAGTGATCCTGAGCAATCCTGACAGCAGAGACAGCTTGGAGATTCCTGAGTGCTGGTAGGACTTAAGAATTAACCTAAAAATCAGCCCTGCTAGCCAGGGACTGCATGGAGGACTGCCCCGGTGGCTGGGGAATAAACGGAGAAGGTGAAGAGAAAGGTGGGCTGAGCTGTGGACTTTTGCCAGTCCAGAGGGCGCCCCCATTTTGAAGATCTAAAAGCAGCTTGACTATTTTGGATATTTAAAAAGACAGTGCTCTCACAGATTCCTGGGGCTTAAGAACACGTTCTGCTTTCTAGCAACCCCAAGAACCCTCCGGACCTGCAAGACTGAAAAGGTATGACATTCCTCTTGTTACTCTTATACCCCACCCCCGCTTGATGAACAGAGGTGTGACCATCCCCCACTCCCACCTACCTTCTGGGCCCACAGGAACTCTATCACAGTCTGTGTGCTCAGACAGAGCCTGGGTGCCCTGCCCTGTCCTCCACCAATTTTTTTTCCTCTGTTTTTTTATTTTTATTTTTAGCTTTCTTTTATTGCTGATTAGTTTGCTTGTATTTGTCTGTTTTAAAACAAATATTATTATTAATATTTTTGTCCTTTTTACTATTAATCTTAATCTTCCCCTCCCAGCTCCTAGTTTTCAGCATTTTTTCTTTTCCCTGTTCCTGGTTGAATTTCTTTTTTTAAAGTTTTTTTCCCCCCTTTTTTCTCATGATTAACCCTGTTCCTTATTTTTCTTTTTGCATAATTCCCATTTTTTTCCTTCATAATTCTCCTTCTCTACTTTTTTTTCTCTTCATGCCCTCTCCCCAGATATTGCAGGTTTTCTTGTTTTTTCTTCTTCTTTTTTCTTTTTTTCGTTACTGTTCCTGTGTGATTACATGGAGTATTTTGGCCCTGTGCTTTTAGTTTTTTGAAGGTTATTCAATTGTAATTTGTGTCTAACTGAGTGGGAGACAACAACAGTCCCTATAAGACACAACTACACTCACACCACCTGCAACTTCACTTACTGAGCAAGAGCCACTACCTCCTTCCCCACCAATGGGCCAACAATAAAATATCACCAAGAAGAGCCGGAATCACCCTTGACTTCTCTTCACAAACAGTTAACAGAGATCTAGATACAAAAATGCCACGATGCCTTGGAGACAACAGACCATCACAGTCCACAAAAAGAAGCAGGATAAAGTGGCAGGAACAAGGGAGCAGGATACAGACCCAGAACACATCCCTGAGGAAGAAGCAGCATTGGAACTCTCTGATAAGTAATTCAGAAGAATTACTTTTAGGTACCTTCAAAGGATTGAG
>NW_006921858.1:4354769-4356097 GCF_000298275.1 Orycteropus afer afer | reverse complement strand
ATATATATATATATATACACACACACATATACTTATATATAAGGAAGAAACTATCACTGTTACTAAAACAATAGTTTACACTTATTGAGCACCTGCTAGGCAGTACTGTCCATCTGTTACACCATTTAATCCTCGTAACAACCTTGGGAGGCAAGTACCATTATCATCCCTGTTTTGCAGATGATGAAACCTGTGCCTATAAATTTTAAGTATCTTGCCCAAAGCCTGATAGACAGCACCAAACCCAGACTCTCTGGCTCCAGGGCTTTCATTCTTCCACTCTATACCACACTGCAAATCTTCTGAGATTGGAGCCCTGGTAGAGACATGTCCCTTCAAGTCCCACACTGATATGTACAGAAAGGACACTCTCTCACCCAGGACCCAATGCCATGTATTACACTTATGAACAAAAAGCATAGTGAAAAGAGAATAAGGTCATTAAGAAAAGTGAAAATTACATCATGTGGGGGAAATTGTGCAGCAAAGCATCATTTATTTTATTCCCTAATCATTGTCAATTGTTTGGCTTATGCAACTTCTATCAACTGAGGCTCATGACAGTGCATTATACTAAACTGAGCAGTTCTTTGGAAGACTGGTAAGTTATAGCCTTCGTGTTGTTGATAGCTCCATCAAGTAGGCCCCTGATGCATGGCAACCCCATGCACAATGAAAGAAAATGGAGCCTCATTCTATGTCATCCCCATAATTGGATGGAGATTGGACCATTGTGATCCATAGGGTTTTTACTGGCTTATTTTCACAATAATATTGCCAGGCCTTTCCTCCTAGAGTCTAGAAGCTCTGCTGAGACCTGTTCAGCATCATACTAGCATGCAAGCCTCCAATGACAGACAGGTGGTACCTGTGCCTGAGGTGCACTGGATGGAGACTCTATCACTGAACCACCATGCCATGTTGTTGTTGTTAGGTATGAGTCAGCTCTGACTCACAGCCACCCCATGTACAACCGAAAGAAACACTGCCCCATCCTGCTCCATCCTCACAATCTTTGCTGTGCTTGATCCCATCATTGTAGCCACTGTGTCAATCCATCTCATTGAGGGTCTTCCCCTTTCTCCCTGACTTTTTATTTTGCTAAGTATAATACCCTTCTCCAGGGACCGGAGAGAACAATGAACTGTCATAGCTTTTACAAATACTCCCTAATTGAAAAACATTTCAGTGTCTGACAAATTACTATCATTTTGAGATGATGAGGGCATTGAGATCAAATTTGGAGAAACCAATATTTTTCAGCAAATATGCATAAACTGACAGATTTTATTTAACTGATAATCCAAAAAGGTAAAAAAAAAAAAAAA
>NW_006921858.1:4352334-4354241 GCF_000298275.1 Orycteropus afer afer | reverse complement strand
TCCTACAGTATCTAGAAGCAAGGAAATAATAAAGATCAGTGCAGAAATAAATGAAACAGAAAACAAAAACAAAAACAAAAACAAAAAAAACATAGAGAAAATAAACAAACAAAGTGCTGGTTCTTCGAAAAGATTAATAAACTCGATAAACCATTGGCAGACCTAACAAAAGAAAAGAAGGAGAAGACCCAAATCACAAGAATTGTAAACGAAATGGTGTCAGCACAACAGAACCAACTAAAATAAAAAAGATACTGACAGAATATTATGCAAAACTGTACACCAATAGATGTGAGAACCTAGAAGAGATTGACAAGTTTCTGGAATCACAAGATCTACCTAAATTATCCCATTCAGAAATAGAAAATATGAACAGACCCATAACAAGGGAAGAAATTGAACAGGTCATAAAAAAACTTCCTACAAAAAAGCCCTGGCCCTGATGGCTTCACTGCAGAATTCTATCAAATATTCAGAGAAGATTTGACACCTATGCTACTCAAGCTATTCCAGAACATAGAAAAAGCTGGAGTACTCTCAAACTCATTTTATGAAGCAAGCATAACACTAATGCCAAAACCAAGGAAAGACATCACTAGAAAGGAAAACTACAGACCAATATGACTCATGAACATAGATGCAAAAACCTTTAACAAAATCCTGGCCAACAGAATCCAACAACATATCAAAAAATTAATACATCCTGACCAAGTGAGATTCATACCAGGTTTGCAAGGGTGGTTCAACATCAGAAAATCAATCAATGTAATCCACCACATAAACAAAACAAAGGAAAAGGACCATATGATTATATCAATTGATGCAGAAAAGGCATTTGATAAAATCCAACATCCATTCCTGTTTAAAACTCTCAGCAAAATAGGGATAGAAGGGAAATTCCTCAACCTAATAAAGGATATATATGCAAAGCTAATGGCCAACATCGTTATTAATGGAGAAAGACTCAAGGCATTCCCCTTACGAACGAGAACCAGATAGGGATGCCCTCTATCACCACTTCTATTTAACATTGTATTGGAAGTCCTGGCCAGGGCAATAAGGCAAGAAAGAGAAATAAAAAGTGTACATATTGGCAAAGAGGAATTAAAACTATCTGTATTTGCAGATAATATGATCCTGTAGATAGAAAACCCACGGGACTCAATAAAAAGACTACTGGAACTAATAGAGAGGTTCAGCAAAGTGGCAGGATACAAGATCAACATACAAAAATCAGTTGGATTTCTCTACGCCAGCAAGGACTCTTCTGATAAAGAAATAAGGGAAACCATACCATTCACTATAGCTACAAAAAAGATAAAATATCTAGGAATAAACCTCACCAGATACACAAAAGATCTATACAGAGAAAACTATAAAACACTGCTACAAGAGACAACAAGGGTATTACATAAATGCAAAAACCTGCCTTGTTCATGGATAGGTAGACTAAACATTGTGAAAATGTCAATACTACCTAAAGCAATCTATACATTTAATGCAATCCCCAATACAAATTTCAACAAAATCTTTTAAAGACATAGACTACTAATTACTAATTTCATTTGAAAAGGAAAGAGACCTAGAATAAGCAGAGCACTTCTCAAGAAGAAAAACAAAGTGGGAGGTCTCACACTCCCAGATCTTAAGAACTACTATATAGCCACAGAAGTCAAAACAGCACAGTATTGGTACAATGATAGACAGATAGACCAATGGAACAGAACTGAAAGCTCAGACATAGATCCATCCATCTATGGACAACTGATCTTTCACAAAGACCCAAAGCCCATTAAATGGGGAAGGGATAGCCTCTTTAACAAATGGTGCTGGAAAAACTGGATATCCACCTGTAGAAAAATGAAACAAGACCCATACCTCACCCCATACACAAAAACAAACTCAAG
>NW_006921858.1:4326866-4346702 GCF_000298275.1 Orycteropus afer afer | reverse complement strand
AACAAACAGGAGTGCATAATTATGAGGGGCACAGGGGGAGGGTTACAGGGTAGGGAGGGGAAGAGACTGGGTTAGGGTTGGACATGGCGAATGGGGAATGAAACTAAATGTACGCGTGAATATGAATGTAAAACAAGCTCTTAAAATAATAAATAAATAAAAAGATAAGTCATTTACCATGAGTTTCTTATAAAACAACCACATATTCTTTACAGGACATTGCTTATTAATAGCTGTGTAACAGCATAGGAAAAGTAAGATTAGCTTTTGATATGGACAGACCTAGGTTCAATTTTCCCTCAATCATTTAATGTTTTAATGATCTTAGGCCAGTTATTTAACTTCTTGTGGATACATTTCTTCATCTGTGAAATGTGAATAACACCAGTTTCATTTGGAAATTTGAAAATATTATATGGAAAACGCTGAAAACAATGTCTGCCACACAGTTGTTGTTGTTGTTGTTGTTATGTGCCGTCGAGTCGGCCCCGACTCATAGCGACCCCTCCTTGGGTTTCCGAGGCAGTATCACTACGGAAGTAGGATTGCCCAACCTTCCTTCCGAGGAGTGGCTGGTGGTAAGTATTCAAATACTTGTTAAATGTGTTGTGTGACTTTTAAGACAGACACACTGGCTAAATGCAGAATTATTTAGGTGGTCAAGAACCAAAGTCTGATTAATACAAAGATATTTTGCTTCTTCTAAATCAACTTTTGTGAGGGTCAAAGTATCTCTAGGCCAGATTTTATTTATAACTCTGAATGTTGGTAAATATGGTCTATAAGAAGGTGCTGAGTTTTTCATGTTTCCCCTAGGCCCCCCCACCCTACCCCCCAAAAAAACAAACAGTTTTGTGAGCTCTGGGAAATAACTGAAAAGCAGCTTTAAGACAGGATATTATGAATCAAATAGTAAACATTGTATCTAATAATCTTGTAATGCTACTTTTGACAAAGAACAATAAAGCAAGTTAAAATGGTATTGTTATCTGTCCCACCACAATGTTATAAAAGCAGGGACAGGGATGCTATGAAAGGAACAGCAAGGACAGAGTGCAGCACACATTTTTCAACTACGATTCTATGGAGGCCATGTCTCCCCTGAGATCTGTAAAATCCTAGTGCAGTATCATGCTTCTGTGAAAATCTGAGCATTACAATAGTTTGACAATTTCAGATTGTCAAATATGTAAGTGAATATTCAAATGTAAACAATGTATTGAAACAGATAACTATATTGAGATAGATAATTGAAGAATTTTTTTTTCTTTATTTGAAATACCTAAAGAAATATGTTTATGTGAAGATGGCTCATATTATATCTAGTTCCATTGAGCCATTCCACTGAGTTAGATCATTTAATATCAAAGCATCACAAATTATCTTTTATACATTCTGTGATCTGTGCAAATAATCTATATTTGTTTAAAAATTAATAAAAAGTAAATGGAAAATTTCCTGTAAAACAAGGTCCTATCTGATCTCATCTACTTAAAAGTGGACATTTTGATCTCGTAGGATAGAATATACTATAAGAACTCAGGAATTTTTAAAGAAGGTGAGTATACAAATTCGTTATCTTTTTCTATTACATCTATATTTAGCATGTTTATTCCAGAAAATATCAGTTTAAGGATTACTGTAAGCATTTCAAGGAGGTAAAAGTTGCTCAAAAATATGTAATACTATGAAACACATTCAGATGATTTCAAACATGAGCTCAAGGTAAGTGTCATTGTGTTTAGAAGCAGCAGGTGGTGTTTTGAGTCAGATGTTTTCTCCTGTACATTACAAGAAAATAAGCTCAAAACTGTTTTCTAGTCAGTGTATTGGTTCTAAGGAAATGGAAGCACTAGTTATTCCAAATTCCTAGGTAGAAGTTTTTTACATGGAATGCCACCATATTTCAATTCAATTAAACAAGTATCTGTTGAGTCATTTAGTATTTTCCAGGGTCTGTTCACGAGGCTGAGGAATTTTAAAAAATAAAATAAAACAAAACATATTCTTTGTTTTCAAGAACAGATATGGGAGGAAAAGCTTTGGGAAGCTCAGACAATAGGTTGTTATACTGTAATATGATAAGACCTAGAGGCACATGAACAGTTGCTATGGGAGCAAAGTAGAAAAAGCAATGAATCCTACCTGAGAGATTTTAGTGTTCATGGGGAGTCTTCTAGGGTGGCTGAAATTTAGGATGCTGAGAGGGAAAATGTGGGGAATGAGGCAGAATAGTTAAAAAGGAGAAAACAGCTTCTAAACTACCACAACCTGCCTTATAATAAAAACTCAAACCAAACTCACTACCACTGAGTTGATTCTGACTCATAACAACCCCTATTAGGTTTCCACGGTAGTAAATCTTTATGGAAGTAGATTGCCCCATCTTCCTTCCACAGTTGGTGGTTTGAACCACCAACCTTCTGGTTAGAAGTCAAATGTCTTAGGGACTATGCCACCAGAGCTCTGCTTTATAATAGAATTCCTATTAAATTTTTACAAACTAAATAGTTGAAGTGCTGTTTTACAGTCTAGAGATGTACTAAGAAAAGTGTGGTCTTGTTTTTCAATTCTATTATTTTATATATGATCTCATGGAAATAAATACTCTAGGAATAATTGAGACATCTAATAATCTAGATTAAATTTTTCACTTTCTAAATTTGGCATTATGCATTGATTTCATCATACCCACTGTCCACTTTTGGTGGCTTTAGGCCTCAGCTGCCTTTTGGTCCTCAGCTGCCTTTCAGGGGAGGTAGTCATATACACAAATTGCTTGAGATGAAAAGGATCCAGGGAATGCGCTATACCTTCATTTGTATGTTCTATATGTAAACACTAATGACTTCCTATTTGAAGTATGCAGTGTTTCTACTTAGCAAGAGCTGTAATTTCTGACAGCACTTGGGCAGACTGTGACATGTAAAATAATTGTGATGCTTTTATACTCATATAGAACATTAATAAAGAAAATAAATTCAGCATATCCAAATAATTTATCATTGGTTATTGATCTAAATATTCAAGACCAATTACTAACTGTTTGATACAGGTAAAAGTTAGGTCATGTTCATGTACCAATGTACTATTTAAGAATTTCCTTTGACAGATGAGAAAAAAAATGAGTTCTGCAAAGATTAAGTGACAGATGTAAATTCAACTAACCACAGAGCACATCTCCTGAGTTCCTGCCCATTATTTATTTCTTACTTTACCACATTGCCTTGATTCTATTACTTCTATTGCCAAGAGCTGTGATCTGTGAGTATGCAAGCTTTATTCACCACTCAATGGAAATCCTTTATTATTTATAATTCCTTCATTATTTATAAGAAAATAGCATTTCTTTCATTTACTCAAATCTAAAGTTCTGTACGTGAAAATTTAGACGTTTTTGTGCTGGTGTGGGGGAAAAACACAAGATATGTGAAATCCTAGAAGACATTCTTATTATCCTCATTCTTATTATCAGTTAGATTCAATGACTATTTACTAAACCCTTACTCTGTGCCAACTGTTGTTCTAAGTACTTGAAAGACAGAAATAAACCAAGACATTATTACTGCCCTTATGGCTTACATTCCAGAGCAACACTACAAAAAAACAAAAACAAACAAATAAACAAAAACCAGCTCATTGCCATTGAGTCAATTCTGATTCATATTGACCCCCACTGGGTTTCTAAGGCTATAAATCTTTACGGAAGCAGACAGCCTCATCTTTCTTTCGTGGAGCAGCTGATGGATTCGAACCACTGACATTTTGGTTAGCAGCCAAATGCCTTAACCACTACACCACCAGAAATCCTTAACATCACAGGTGGATGCTAATGACTAAGTTATCAGGACAGTCAATTTAAATAAAGGTACAAACTGGCAACAGTATTGTAAATAATTTCCAATGAAGAAATTTGGTATTTTTTTTTTTCTTTATCACTGGGTACTTGCAAACTCATACAAATAATTTGTGTGTGTTTTTAAAATATTCAAGTATTTTTACATAAATTATTTTATCTGATCCACAATATGTCTATGCTATAAATCAGTTTTGATTGTGACCATTTGATAAAGAAGGAAACTGAGACAGCAGATTAAGGAGTTGGTCCAAGATCACATTCCTACTCAGTCACAGAGTGACACTGGATTCTAAATCTCTTGATTCATGGTCTAGTTCTTCCCCCTCACATGCACACGCACACGCACACACACGCACACACACACACACTCTGCTGTTTTCCCATTTGTTGTGACACATACATTCTTGTTTCCTAACCAGAACGCTTGCAGTTCAAACCTACCAGCCACTCCTGGGAAGGAAGATTGGGCAGTCTACTTCCATAGTGATACCATCTCAGAAACCCAAGGAGGGGTCGATGTGAGTCAGATCTGACTGGACAGCAGTGAGTTTGGTTTTCTTTCTTTTTTTTTTTTTTGCTATAGTAGAGTCATATATTTGTTAACAATAACAGTAACTTTAGCTAACATTTATTGAACATATGCTATGTGCCAGCCACTATTCCAAGAATTTTTCATTCATTAATTTATTTAATCTTCATAGCAACATTTATGGGGCCACCATGAGTCAGAATCATTTTGCTAGCAACTGGTTTAAGGTACTTGGGTGGTGCTAATTGCTTGCACTAAACTACCAACCAAAGGTTGGCAGTTGGAACACACTCAGCAGTGCCACAAAGAAAGACCTGGAGATCTGCCTCCATAAAAATTACAGCCAATAAGTATTGATTTAGGAGAAGAGAAGGGCAATGTACTAAATGTGAGTGATTGACATGGTGGCATTGAGGAAGAGGAAGACATAGAGAGGTACATGGGAGGTACAGACAACAAAGATGAACCCTTTTGCACATACAGTACTGCATTGTTAGCGAAGGCAAACATGGGTATACAGGTGGATAGATGGCTGGACGGGCTGAACTATTAGGTATGTCTATGAAGCAGGGAGTATATCCAAGACTATGTCTAGGGTTGGCAGACAATAGTCCTATAAGTGTATTTGTATGATCTGAATTCCCAGGTGTATAGTAGAGCTGACAAGAGACAAGGTTGTAGTCACTTCTTGGTCACAGGCAGCTACCCAGAGGGACCAAGTAGTTGAACCTGTGGGCTTGGGACCATTGTCACAGGGGACATCAAGCTCAATTGCCATAATGTACTACACAAAACATTGTTTCACTTCCTACTTTGGCGAGTAGCCACTGGGATCTTAAAAGCTTGCAAGCAGCCATCTAGATGCAGTGATGGGTCTTTCCTCGTCCAGAACAAAGAAGCATGAAGAAAACCAAAGATTCATGGAAAGAATTAGTCCTAGCAACTGGTACACCATGTGATCCACAGCCTATACGAATATGAGGCCAGAAGAACTAGATGGTGTTTGGCTACCATTGTCAACCACTTGGAGGGTGATCTATGTAGGAGATCCAGGATAGAGAGGGAGAACAATGTGGAACAAAACTCAAAATCATTTGGGAAAAAAAAGGGGGGGAGGACCAGGTTTGCTGGTCTGATAGAGCCTGGTGTAACCCCTGAGACTATGACCCCCAGCTGCCCTTCAGGTCTGGAATTGAAACCCACACCTGTGGCTTCCAGCCAAACAAAAGACAGGGATATGAGTTGAACATTTACCTGATGTAGATACTCCTTGGAGAAAACAATCATGGGAGAAAGAAGGGCTATTAATGCACAGGGAGACAGCTCAGGGGGCAGGAGCGTATGGAGGGATGGACACAGGGAAGAGGTAACTATTGGGAGGAAGTGGGAGGGGAGCTGTTGCATTGTGGTAAATTGTAGTCAATGTCATGAGACAAAGTGTATGTGAACTGCTGTATGGAAAATGAATTTGCTCTGTAAATTTTCACCTAAATCACACACATACACACAAAAAAATTACAACCAAGGAAACACAATAGAGCCGTTCTACTCTGTAATACATTGGGTCACCATGAGTCAGAATTAACTCAAAGGCAAAGAGTTAAGGTAGGTACTATTAGGCAAATTTTATAGCTGAGATGAAATATATCCTTTTGCACTTTTGTAAGCAAAAAATGGATTACAGTTGTAGCCTAATAGCTATGGAAGCTCTAACTAGTGAGCTGGGCATCATTCACATTTTCTGAGACTATTTTGATAGAGATAATAAAGATAATAAACCAAAGAACAAACAAAAAACCCACTGCCACTGAGTCAATTCCAACTCATAGCAACCCCCATTGCATTTCGAAGGCTATAAATATAAATCTTTACACAAGTAGATTGCCTCATCTTCCTTCTGTTGAGCAACTGCTGGGTTTGAACCACCAACCTTCTGGTTAGCAGCTAAATGCCTTACCCACTATGCCACCAGAGCCCCTTAATAGGGGTAATAGCTATCGTTTGTAAATAATATTATGTGTACCAGGCAGTTTTCTTTACATAAATTATTTCTAATCCTCACAACAATTCTTCAAGGAAGGTTTTATTATTTCCAATTTATAGCTTTTTAAAAATTGAGGTTCAGAAAACTGAAGCAACCTATTCTAGGACACTCAATTAATAAAGAGCTAATGGAACTCAGGTATCGGTGACTAAAACTCAGATAGATTTTCCTACAACAATGCTCTCTCAGAAGGAGCAAATTTAGAACTCAATTGTGGCTGGATAAACAAACAAACAATAGGGGAAAAGAGGCAAACTCCACAGACAGAACAAATCAAGAGAAAAACATTTCAAATTCAGCATTTAGTTTATATGCTAGGTTGTGTGATTAAGTGGAAATGTGTTGATGTGATTACAAAACGTTAAGATGAGTCACTCATCATGTGATCTTAGCCAGACTGCACCCCCTCTGGCTTATGTTGGTCATTTTGTTTGTTGGATGAATTCAGCATCATTCAAAACCAGCTCTTCCAGACCTTACACGCAAGGTGTTATGTTTGATTAACCATGTGAAGCCATACTCATTCCTTATGTTCTCTAATGTTCTTACTCATCTTTTTTTTTTTTTACCTAAAAGTTAGATCATTGAAATGCTGGGGTTTTATTTGATGTTTAGGTACAGTTAAGTTTGTCTTTTGGAGTTTTGAAGCTGTTTAACACCAATGGCTAGCAGAAGTCTACGTTAGTTCTTACTACTCAAATTACTATTTGGAAAAAATTATTCATCCTTCTTAAAGTTGAATCCTACCTAACTTCAAGTAAGAGCTAAAATTCAGGAGGACTGGGAGCTCTGGTGACATAGTGCCTAAGGCATTTGACTGCTAACCAGAAGGCTGGTGGTTCAAACCCACCAGTCACTCCTCGGAAGTAAGCCTGGGCCATCTACTTCCATAGAGATACCACTCTGGAGACCCTGACTCGACGGCAGTGATTTTTTTTTTCTTTTAGAAATACTCTGTTATACCCCAAAATTAATAATAAAACACAAATCCTGGTACACTGTAGTTTTTCGCTCTACAACACCACTGCTTATTTGAGATAACAGAAGATACGTTTTTTTATGAGTGTCAAGCTATTAAAATCTAGTCCATATACCTTCCAGATGCTTTTAACCATAAATGGGCAAATAAGACTACTATATGATTCAAAATTTAACTAATGAAAACCAATGTGGCTATAGAAAAACAAAACAAAAACATTACAATTAAGTTGATTCCAACTAACGATGGTCCACATGTTACAGAGTAGAACTTCCTCAGAGGGTTTTCTTGCTTACAGAAGCAGATTGCCAGGCCTTTCTTCCATTGTGCTGTTGAGTGTGTTCGAACCCCCAACCTTTTGGTTAGTAGCCAAGCACCAACTGTTTGCACCATCCAGGGACCTCAGGTGTGGCGATAGCATAGGAAAACATGTTAAAAGTTAACTGAAATCAGATTATGTTTAGATTTTTCTGAATGCAGTAAGTTCTCAGTCAGGTGTAATAATGGGGCCATCTTGCCCTAAATGGAGAATGTTGTGCACTTATCCTGACTATCCTCCATGAAATCTCCTCAGTCCTCCAGTTAATGTGAGTTGTTTTTGCCTTTGCACACAACAGCACTCTGGAGCTGTTCCTGTTACTCCACTCATCAGACTGAACTGTAACGGACAAAACTAACATCATCACTAGACTGTGAGCTTCTTGAAGTCAAGATTCTTCCTCTGACCATTTATGAGCTCCAGCTTCCAGGCAGTGTCTGTCATAAAGGAGGCACTTATTACACAGTGAGTAATTCAGTGATCACACAAACAATCATGTGTTTGCCCTTGTCAACTTTCATCCATCAGGCTCCTTTATTAAGCTACTAGTACTCTACAATCTCCTTGTCATAAAGGCAAAATTAATGTAGATCAATAATTGCAACACAATGATGAAATCAAAGCACTTACGAAATAAAAAAAATAGACTAATAATAGAACATGCTCTCAGTAACTCACTTCACATGTTTCTTATAGACTGCATAAATAAAGTAATTTGTCACAATAGTGAGTGCTCAAAACAAGACCTCAGAAAAAGCGAAGTAAAGAGCTCTTTAATGCTAAGACTTATTGGGAAATATTTATGGCTTTCGTGAGAGAAAAAGAAGGGAGTAATATGTGATGAGATTTGGTTCTCATGGACTTTTTTTCCTTTTCTTCAGCTTCAATTTGAACTTGCATATGAGCAATTGATGGTCTGTTTTACAATCTGCGCTTGGCCTTGTTCTGACGGATGATATTGAGCTTCTTCATCATCTCTTTCCACAGATTTAGTCAGTTTAATTCCTGTGTATTTCATTCGATGAGCTCTGTGTGGATAGTTGTCTTTATGTTGTTGGAAAAAGGTATTTCTGATGAATACGTTACCGGTCTTGCAGAATTCTATCATGTGATCTCTGCCATTGTTTCTGTCACTGAGGTCATATTTTCCTACTACTGATTCTTCTTTGTTTCCAACTTCACATTTTAATCACCAGTAATTATTAATGCGTCTTGATTGCATGTTTCATCAATTTCAAACTGCAGAAATTGAAATTTCTTCATCTATTTGGATAATAGTCATATTAACTGATCTTCCTTTTAGGCTTATGGATATTATCCTATCACTGATAGTATTCTACTTCTGCATAGATCTTAAAATGTTCTTTTTGATAATGAATGTGACAGCATTCCTCTTCAATTTGCCAATCCCTGCATAGTAGACCATATGATTCTCCAATTCAAAATGGCCAAGACCAGTCCATTTCAGTTCATTAATGCCTCAGATATCAATCTGTAAGTAATCCACTACATTTTTGATGAACTTCCAATTTTCCTTGATTCATGTTTTGTGCATGCCATATTTTGATTACTAATGGATATTTGCAGCTATTTCTTATCATTTTGAGTTGTGCCACTTCAGCAAATGAAGGTCCTAAAAGCTTTACTCTAGCCAGGTCTTTAAGGTCAACTGTACTTTGAGGAAGCACCTCTTCTCCAGTTGTATTTTGTGTGCTTTCCAACCTGAGGGGCTCATCTTCTGGCACCATATCAGATAATGTTCTGAAGTGATCCACAAGGTTTTCACAAGCTTTTTTTTTTCTTTCACAAGGAGAGTACCAGGTTCTTCTTCCTGGTCTTAGTCTGGAAGCTCTGCTTAGTCTGAAACCTGTCCACCATGGGTGACCCCACCGGTATGTGAAATATCGGTGGCATAACTACCAGCATCACAGCAATACTCAAGCCATCACAGTAAGACAAAGTGACAAGTGGTAGAACCATAAACAATACGGACCTGTATTCTGGTTACCTAGTGCCACTCTGACAATAACATATCACAAATGGGATAGCCTTAACAAATAGGAGTTTATTCTTACAATTTGGAGGCTTTAAGTCCAAGTTCAAAGTACCAGGCTCTAGGGGCTGGGTGAAAGCCCCTCAACCTTGGGGTCCAGCTCTGCCTCCTGCTCCTGGCCCACTGGAGCTAGAGGCGTTTCTTCACTCAGACAGCTGCTGGCTGCTGAGGCTGAGAAGCCCCAAGGTTGACAAGGAAAAAGGCACAGTCCCAATGTTACCAAACCACACAGCAGGCCATTAACTTAAGTCCATTGTAAGTCCCAAGGTTGGCAGAGCATAACAGGCTGATAAGCAATGACACAGCTACACGCAGGGTCTAAGCATGCTATAGGCCCAAGACAATTCCCAAGGCTTCTCCTTAAATACAGGAAGCAGACCACATCCAAAGGCAGCTACTCAGCTGCTTGTGGTAGATCCCACCATGGAGCTGATTTCCAATCTCCAAATGGGGATTAGCTACCACCAGCTGCGCAGCCACTCAACCACACCCAGCCAAGTTGACACACAAACATAACTACCACAATTCCACCTCTTGTCAACTTGGCGCCTGTACAGATCTTCAATGGGTGGCATCTGTACAGATCTCCTCACTGTGTGGCTCCAGTCCCCTAGTTCCTCTAAGTGGTGACCTCACTTCTTGGCCTGGTGGCCGGTTCCTCTCCCTCTTGGGCATGGTAGCCCCACCCCCTCACTCTTGGGCAGCGGCTATGGCTCCATCCCACTGGTTCACATGAACGAGCAGCCCCACACTACAGAACCAAGTTGGTGAAAGCCTGGCTCTTTGAAACCTAGGGGGCTGTGATCATTCCACCCCCAAAGGCCATGGTCCTACCCTTAAGGCTGAGGCAGCTCTGCTTCCATTTCCTTGGTCTCTCCGTGCCTGCCGATTAATGCCCAAGGGCAACCCACTCCGCCAGAAAACATTCTGCCCAAAAGACACTTGGTTTCTTGCTCCATGGGCCGGCCAACCTACTACTCCATTTCAAGGCGGTATCTTCTACCAATTAATGCCCAAAGGCAATCAACTCCGCCAGGAAACCGTCTACCCAAGGCGCCGGGCTTTCTCCTCCGTGGGCTGGTAAGCCTGTCGCTGTGTCATGCTGGTTTTCTGGGCTCTGCTCCTGCCCTCTCTCATGCCAGTATCTGGGCTCTACTCCTGCCGTCTCTCATGCTGGTCTCTTGTGGTCTGTCTTGCCGTCTGTCATGCCGTTTCCAGGGTCTCTCTGCTAGGGTCTCAGGTCAAGGACGCCCTCCACTCCTGTTTCCACATTTTAGGTATTTGTCAGAGCAGCACCCCACTCTCTCGGTACCAAAATCTGTTCTGGTTATCTAGTGCTGCTCTGACAATAACATGCCACAAATGGGATAGCCTTAACAAATAGGAGTTTATTTTTACAATTTGGAGGCTTTAAGTCCAAGTTCAAAGTACCAGGCTCTAGGGGCTGGGTGAAAGCCCCTCAACCTTGGAGTCCAGCTCTGCCTCCTGCTCCCGGCCCACTGGAGCTAGAGGCATTTCTTCACTCAGACAGCTGCTGACTGCTGAGGCTGAGAAGCCCCAAGGTTGACAAGTAAAAAGGCACAGTCCTAATGTTACCAATCCACACGGCAGGCCATTAACTTAAGTCCATTTTAAGTCCCAAGGTCAGCAGAACATAGCAGGCTGCTGAGCAACGACACAGCCACATGCAGGGTCCAAGCATGCCATAGGCTAGAGACCATTCCCAAAGGCTTCTCCTTAAATACAGGAAGCAGACCACATTCTCAAAGGCAGCTACTCAGCTGCTTGTGGTAGATCCCACCATGGAGCTGATTGCCAGTCTCATCATGGGGAATAACTACCACCAGCTGCCCAGCCACTTCAACCAGGCCCAGCCAAGTTGATACACAAACATAACTACCACACCCTGAAATTCTGATTACAAGAAACTGGATAAAATTACTTTGTTGGCTACTTATCATAAAGGAATTCACATCTCACAAGGTAAGAAATGTCTTACAACATGAAATACCACTGACCTTTTGGTTAGCAATCAAATGCCTTAACCACCACACTACCAAAGGTCCTTTGAAATAAATTATTAGAATGAATAAAATGGAACTTTTCGTGGTACCAAGCATATATTTTATTTATATTTTAAATATTATTGATGGTACTAGAATCTAAGTTGAGGAAAGGAGAGGAATCAGGGCTTCCAGTATCCAAGATGACCTGATATTGAATGTTAATGTGACTTCACCTGAGGCATTTGGCTGCTGGCCAGAAGGTTAGTGGTTCAAATCCACTAACTGCTCTGCAGAAGGAAGATGGGGCAATCTACTCCTGTAAAGATTTACAGCCTCAGAAACCCAACAGAGGTCACTACGAGTCAGAATCAACTCAATGGCAGTGAGTTTAGCTTTAAAGAAAACTTAACTAGGAAAATGCAGAAGGTGATATAATCACTACCCAAGCAGCCACTATCCATTATTTATGGGTTGTTTCAGTAAATATTAAGTTCCCAGGGTTTATAGGCATTGAATTAGGTGCTGGAGAAACTACAGTAACTAAGACATATAGTTCCTATTCTCAAGGGACTTATGATCTCTGTAAACAAATTATTACAATGTGATACACTCTTCTAGAAGTGAAAAAGGCACTATGGAGAAACAAAGGAGGAGATACATTGCCTTGGCTGGTTGGGAAGGCCTCAGGGCAGAGTGACTCTAGAAGCAGAGGTAGCATTATCTAGACCATACAAAAAAGGGGAGAAAGACATTCCAGGCAGAAGGAAGAGCATGTACAAAGACATGAAAATGTGAAATGGTGTCACATATTTAGGGAACTACTGGTGATTTTGCAGTGCTGAGACACATGATAGGTAAACTTGGAGAGTTGAGGAGATGAGGCTTGAAAGGTAATCTGAACAAGAACACGAATGGCCTTAGAAACCAAGCAAGGAGAATGGATTTCATCCCCTGGGTTTGGAAAACACTTGAAGGATGTGAAACAGTGGAAGCAACATCCATCATCACCACCAGTTGCCTTGGAGTTGACTCAGACTCATCGTGATTCCATGTGAATCAGAGTAGAACTATGGTTTTCGATGGCTGGTTTTTCTGGGTACACTTGAACTTCCAACCTTTCAGTGAGCAGCTGAGCACGGTAACTGTCCGCACCATGTAGGGAGTCCTGGAGGGATGATAGACTTACAAATTTATCTAAACTTTACCAAGTTTGAGCTGGGGAGAAGGCCTTGGAGGGGGAAATGTTAGTAAACCAGTTAAGATGTTACAACAGTAATCTCAGGGAGAAATTGTGAAGTCTGTATTAAGCCACTGGCACAGTTTAAAGGAAGATTTTATATATATAAGTAATTCAAGCTCTCTTAACTGAATGTATGTGGCCTCAAACCACTAGCCAGTTTGCTCAATTCAGGAACTACTGGGCAACCCCACCTTCATCTTGAAGTACTGGAAAAGAGTTATTAAAGACAAAATGTACTCTCAACCTAGAAAACTTCTCCACAAAAATAGAAGAGAAAGAAAGGGTTTATTATTGAGTAAGCATTAAAACAGACTGTGATACATCATAGGCAAGCCACTAAAAACATTGCAAAAACAGAAAGGAGTCCTCCATTACATTAAGGTTTTGACAATAATTGTTAATTTTCTTATCTTCCTGACCACCTGAGTTTATGCTAATCTCCTTCCAGGAGAAACAGGAAAGTGGAGGAGGATTATCTGAAGTTATATTTCACTGGGGAGCTCTGGTAGCATAGTGCCTAAGGCACTTGACTGCTAACCAGAAGGCTGGCGGTTCAAACCCACTAGCCACTCCTCGGAAGGAAGGTTGGGCAATATACTTCTGTAATGATACTGCCTTGGAAACCCCAGAAGGGGTTACCATGAGTCGGGTCCGACTCGATGGCACATAACAACAACAACAACATTTCACTGAGGAGTAGCCGGAACCAAGATTTACATACTTTATGGAGACAAAGAAAGAATTTAGATGACAAGTTATCTAAAGTGGATTCTATTTTCACCAGGAGGACTTAAACCCTTTTATTTCATTTTGTATTTGTCTTTACACAAATGGAGAAGAGGTAGGTAGAAGAAAAAAAAATTTTTTTGAAGATAGAATAACTGGGATCTTGTGTGATAGATATGAGGCACAAAGGCAAAGGAAGAGTGAGTGAACTAATTCAAGTCATAATTAATTTGGTCAGAAAATAGGAATTTACAATAGTGAGTTTGACTGTTTTGACTTAGAAACATCAATGGGACACCCAGGGAGGGGAAAGTCAATAGTCAATTGAGACTCAGTTTAAGTCCAAAACTCAGAAGACAGACTACAGTTTTGAAGTGGATTCGATAGCCAATAGCATTGAGGTGGTAACTGAGGTGGGGTTTGTTTTGGGAATGAGAAGAAAAGTAGGCTGAACACAGAACCCTGAGAAGATTTAAGGGATGGGCAAAGGAAGAAGGTCCCATTAAGGTGACTGAGATGGAAAAAAGAAGAAAAGAGTCAGGACAGAAAAATATGGAAGAAAAGTTTCAAGGAGAGAGTAGTTAAGACTGCTTCAGGCTTCTAGAAAGATTAGGACTAAATATGCTATTGATGAACTCAGTTAGAGAAATTTGCTATTGATTTAAAAGCATTGACAGTAAGTTATGTCAGCTGTGCACCTCATCCACAGGCTGCTCTCCCCACATTGGTTCTCTTTGTTGTGGATGCATGGACAGGTAGTCCCCTGGTTACGAAGTCTAACTTTCAATTTATAGACAAATTTGCCCTCACTTTGAAACCAATGAACCAACCCATGCTCACAACAACTTCATCACAATCATCTTCACTTGCTGAACATGCAGCTTTTAAATCATTGAAAAGACTTTAAGCCTTTTCTTGCACTACAACCAAAAACCAAACTCATTGTCATAGTCAATTCTAATTCATAGCAACCCTGTAGGACATAGTAGAAGTGCCCCATAGAGTTTCCAAAGCTATAAATCTTTACAGGTGCAGATTACCTCATCTGTCTCCTGTGGAACAGCTCGTGGGTTCGAACCACCAACATTTTGGTTGTTGTTGTGTGCCATCGAGTCAGACCCAAGCTTTAACCACTGCTCCACCAGAGCTCCTTTCTCTTGTACTAAAATAAAGCTAAATAAGAATCATATGCACCTGTTCCAACTTACCTCCATAGTAGGCTTAAAGATATAGCTAGGAACAGATCTCATTCATAACCTGGGGACTGCCTGTAATTATTTATTTCGGTCCAAGTGGCACCATTCATTATCACACTCTTAAATGACAGGGCCTCAGTATTTGTGCAGTGCACAGCCTCTGCAGATGCAAGCTGTGACTTTGACAGGGCAAGATGCTCTACCTCTTTCTTCTGGCCCACTGGAGCTGGAGGTGTCTTTTAATTCAGGCAGCTGCTGGCTGCTGAGGTTGACAAACCCAAGGGCAACAAGTAAAATGGTACAGAACAAAGATTATCAAGCTACATGGCAGGCTACTAGTTCAAGTCCAGAAATAGTCCCAAGATTGGCAGACAACATAGCAGACCACTCACGTGGCCAAATGCAGGATCCAGTTGTGCCAAAAGCTCAGAGATCTTTCTCAAAGCTTCTTCTTATATACTAGAAGCAGACCACATCCCTAAGGAAGCTACTCAGCTGCTCACAGTAGATTCCACCTGGAGTTGATTACCAGTCTCATCATGGAGAATCACTACATCCAGCTGCCCAGCCACTCAAAACTAGGCCCAGCCAAGCTGACACACAACCTTAACTACCATGTGGCACATTCCCATAATCATTGTTATGCATAAGTCCATCATTGCAGCCATTATGTTATTCCATCTTATTGAGGATCTTCCACTTTTTCAATGACCCTCTACTTTACCAAGCATGATATCCTTCTTCAGAAATTAGTCCTTTCTAACAGCATAACCAAAGAAGCACTGGTGGCATAGTGCCAAAGGCTTTTGACTACCAACCAGAAGACTGGCAGCTCAAGCCCCGTCCAGCTGCTCCTTGGAAGGAAAGTTGGGCAATCTACTTCTGTAGTGATAACACCTCGGAAACCCAAGGAGAGGTCGCTATGAGTCAGATCTGACTCAATGGCAGTGAGTTTGTTTTTTTTTTTTTTGGTTTAACAATATGACCAAAGTACAAGAGATGAAGTCTGGCCATTCTTGCTTCTAATGAGTATTCCAGCTGTACTTCTTCCAAGATGTTGTTGTTGTTGTTGTTATGTGCCGTCGAGTCAAACCGGACTCATAGCGACCCCTCCTTGGGTTTCCGAGGCAGTATCACTACGGAAGTAGGATTGCCCAACCTTCCTTCAAGATAGATCTTTCATTTTTCTAGCAGTCCATGACACATTCAGTATTCTTTGTCAATGCCACAATTTAAATGTATGAATTCTTTAGTGGTCTTCATTATTCATTGTACAGCTCCCACATGCAAAGAAGCCTGTTGAAAATACCATGGCTTGGGTCAGGCACACTGCAGTCTTCAGAATGACATCTTTACTCTTAACCACTTTAAAGAGGCCTTTTACAATAGATTTCTCCAGTGCAAAACATCTTTTGATTTCTTGACTGCTGCTTCCATGGGTATTGGTTGTGGATGAAAATTGGTTGTAAAATGAAATCATCAATCTTTTCTCCATTTATCACAATGTTGCTTACTGGTTCAAGTGTAAGGATTTTTGTTTTCTTGATGTTGAGGTGTAATCCATACTGAAGGTTGTAGTCTTTGATCTTCAACAGTAAGTGCTTCAAATCATCTTCACTTTTACCAAGCAAGTTGTGTCGTCTGCATATCGCAGGTTATTAATGAGTCTTCCTTCAATCCTGATGCCATGTTCTTCTTCATATCTTCCAGCTTCTCAGATTATTTGCTCAGCATACAGATTGAATAAGTATGATGGAAGGCTACAACTCTGACACACACTTTTCCTGATTTTAAACCATATAGTATCCCCTTGTTCTGTTCAAATGACTGCCTCTGGGCCTATGTTCAGGTTCCTCTTGAGCACAATTGAAATTCCCATTCCTTGCAATATTATCCATAATTTGTTATGATCCAAACAGTCAAAAACCTTTGCATAATCAGTAAAACACAGGTAAATATCTTTCTGGTATTCTTTGCTTTCAGCCAAGATCCATCTGACAGCAGCCGTGATATCCCTCATTCCATATCCTTTTCTGAATCTAGCTTGAATTTCTGGCAGTTCCCCATCAATGTACTGCTGCAACTGTTTCTGAATTATCTTCAGCAAGATTTTACTTGCATGTGACATTAATGATACTGTTTAATAATTTCCACATTCTGTTGGATCATCCTTCTTTGGAATGGTCACAAATATGGATTTCTTTCAGTTGGTTGGCCAGGTCTTCCAAATTTCATAGCATAAACAAGTGAGTGCCTCCACCACTGCATCTTTTTATTGAAACATCTCAATGGGTATTCTGTCAATGCCTGAAGGCTTGTTTTTCATCAATTCCTTCTGTTCAGCTTGGACTTCTTCCTTCTGTGACAGTGGATCTTGATCATATGCCACCTCCTGAAATGGCTGAATATCAACCAGTTCTTTTTGTTATTATGACTCTGTTTATTCCTTCCATCTCTTCTCTCTCTTGCTCGCTCTCTCTCTCTCTTTATTTGTTTATTTTTTAATCTGGGTGAAATTTTACAAAGCACATTCATTTTACATTCAACAGTTCATACACATTTTGTTTTGTGACGCTAATTACAATCCCTACCATGTAACATCTCACCTCCCACTTCCTTCCTGTGGTTACCCTTTTCCTGTGTCTTTCTTGCCTATGCATGCTTGCCTGCCTACCTTTCTCCCTGTGCAAATTCTGCCCTCTACCCTCTCATGGTTGATTGTTCTACGCAGTGCATCTCCCTGGTGTAGTTGTTCAGCTCATAGCCCTGTCGATTGTTTGGCTGAAAGTTAAGTTATGAGAGTGAGTTCAATTCCAAGTCCAAAAGGTGACTTGAGGCCATAGTCTCAGGGGTTTCACCAGTCTCTAGCTGACCAGTAATCATGGTCTTTTTTGCATGTGTTTTAATTTTCTTCCATATTGTTTCTCCCACTCTATCCAGGATCACCAATTCCGATCCCTTTTCAAGAGGTTGGCATTTATACCTGGGCACCATGTAGTTCTTCTGATCTTAGGGTCATGTAAGCTGAAGTTCTAATGGTCCATTAGTCCTTTGGACTGTTTCCATGCATCTTTGATTTTTTTTTTTTCACTCTTCTTTGCTCTGCATGAGAAGAGACGAATAGTTGCATCTTAGATAGCTAGTTGCAAACTTTTAAGACCTCAGTTGCTATTCATTGAAGTAAGATGTAGAACAATATTTTTGTGTACTATATTGTGCCAATTTAACTTGATGTCCCCCATGATCATGGTCCCAAGCCTGCAGGCCCAGCAACTCCCTCAAGGTGCTTAGTTGTGGCTATGAAGTTATCCTAACTTTGCCCTCTGCTAGCTTTATATTGTGTAGGAATATTTTATAGCACATGCAAATATGTATGTAGGAATATCATCTGTCAAGCCTATCTATGGTTGTAGGTATATTCCAATTCACCTATCTATACCTGATCTTCTTGCCTGTCTACCTATGTATCCACCTATAGATTAGTGTTTGCTATTACTGATAATGCAGTATTATGTATACAATAGTATTTACCTTTATTGTCTGTACCTCTTGTGCACCTCTCCACATCTTCCTTTTCCTTAGTGACATTGTGCTGATCACACACTTTTTTTTTATATTTTCCATATTCTTTTGATGCATCTTGCATCATTTAATATTCTGTGCATAAAATCCTTCAGTATCACAACTCTTCATTCTTTCAGCTTGAGAAATGCCAAGAGTATTCTTCACCTTTGATTTTCCAACTCCAGGTCTTTGCACATTTCACTATAATACTTTACTTTGTCATCTTGAGCTGCCCTTTGAAATCTTCTGTTCAGCTCTTTTACTTCATCGTTTCTTCCATTCACTTTAGCTACTCTCCTTGCGAAATAAAGTTTAAGAGTCTCCTCTGTCACTCCTTTTGGTCTTCTCTTTCTTTTCTGTCTTTTTAATGACTTTCTACCTTCTTTGTGTAGAATGTCCTTCCACAATTCATCTGGTCTTTGGTCACTGGTATTCAATGCATCAAATCCATTCTTCAGATAGTCTCTATATTCAGGCGGGATATACTCAAGGTCATATATTGGCTGTCGTGGATTTGTTCTAATTTTCTTCAGCTTCAACTTACATATGAACAATTGGTCTGTTCCACAGTCAGCCCTTGGCCTTGTTCTGAATGTTGATAATAAGCTTTTCCATGGTCTCTATCCACAGATGTTTGTTGTTGTTAGGTGCTGTCAAGTTGGCTCCAACCCATAATGACCTTATGTATAACAGAACAAAACACTGCCCAGTAGTGTGCCATCCTCACAATCCTTGCTATACTCGAGCCCATCATTTTAGTCACTGTGTCAATCCATCTTGTTGAGAGTCTTCCCTTTTTGTGCTGGCCCTCTACTTTACAAAGCATGATATCCTTCTCCAGGGAATGATCCCTTCTAACAACATGGCCAAAGTAGGTGAGACAAACTCTGGCCATTCTCACTTCCAAGGAACATTCTCGCTGCACTTCTTTCAGGACAGATTTGTTAGTTCTTCTGTCAGTCCATGGTACTTTCAGTATTCTTCACCAACACCATAATTTAAAGGCATCAACTCAGATTAGTCTTTATTCATTGTCTAGCTTTCACATGCATATGAAGTATTGAAAATACTGTGACTTGATTGAGGCACACCTTAGTCTTCAAAGTAACATCTTTGCTTCTTAATACTTTATTTATTTATTATATTATTATGATTTGGGTGAAGATTTACAGAGCAAATTCACTTTCCATACAGCAGTTCACATATATTTTGTCTCATGTCACTGACCACAGTTTACCACAATGCAACAGCTCCCCTCCCACTTCCTCCCCATAGTTACCTCTTCCCAGTGTCCATCCCTCCATACACACCTGCCCCCTGA
>NW_006921858.1:4297900-4326606 GCF_000298275.1 Orycteropus afer afer | reverse complement strand
TATCAAGGATCTCCTACATAGATCCCCTTCCAAGTGGATGACAGTGGTAGCCGGGCACCATCTAGTTCTTCTGGTCTCATAGTTGTATAGGCTGCAGATCGGATGGTTGCTTCTTAATACTTTAAAGAAGTCTTTTGCACCACATTTGCCCAGTGCAATAGGACATCTGATTTCCTGACTGCTGCTTCCATGGATGTTAATTGTGGATCCAACTAAAATGAAATCCCTGATGTGGTAGCTAAGGTTATGTATCAACTTGGCTGGGGCCTGGTTGAGTGGCTTTGCAGCTGGTAGCCATTATTCCTCACAATGAGACTGGCAATCAACTCCGTGGTGGGATCTACCACAAGCAGCTGAGTAGATGCTTTAGGGGTATGGTCTGCTTCCCATATGTAAGAAGCAGCTTTGGAAATGGTCTCTAGTTTATGGCACGCTTAAACCCTGCATGTAGCTATGCTGTTGTTCAGCAGCTCCCATGTTGTGCCAACCTTGGGACTTTCAATGGACTTGAATCAATGGCCTGCCATATTGTTTGGTAACATTGGGACTGGCCTTTTTACTTATCAACCTTGGCTTGTTAGCCTCAGCAGCCAGTAGCTGTCTGAGTAAAGAAAATCCTCTAGCTTCAGTGGGCCAGGAGCAGGAGGCAGAGCTGAAGCCCAAGGTTGAAGGACTTTCACCCAGCCCCTAGTGCATGGCACTTTGAACTCAGACTTAAAGTTTGGAGAAACTGTAATAGAATAAACTGTTAAAGCCATCATATGTGTGGTATATTCCTGTCAGAGTGGCACTAGGTAACCAGAACACCTGATAACTTCAATCTTTTCTCCATTTGTTGTGATGTTGTTTATTAGTCCAGTTGTAAGGATTTTTGTTTTCTTTTTGTTGAGGTGTAATCGATACTACAGACTTTAGTCTTTGATCTATCTGTAGGTGCTTCAAGTCATCTTCACTTTCAGCAAGAAAGGTGTGTCATCTGCATATCTCAAGTTGTTAATGAGTCTTCCTCTAATCCTGATGCCATGTTCTTCTTCATATACTCCAGCTTCTCAGATTATTTGCTCAGCATACAGATTGAATAAATAAGTGAAAGGATACAATCCTGGTGCATTCCCTTCCTGATTTTAAACCATGCAGCATCCCCTTGTCCTGTTCTAGTGATTGCCTCTGTATTTATATTTACAGGTTCCTCACTCTGGTAGCATAGTGGCTAAGACACTTGCATGCTAACCAGACGGCTGGCAGTTCAAACCCACCAGCCACTCCTCGGAAGGAAGGTTGGGCAATCCTACTTCTGTAGTGATACTGCCTCGGAAACCCAAGGAGGGGTCACTATGAGTCGGGTTTGACTCGACAGCACATAACAACAACAACAACATGACTACAATGAAGTGTTCTGGAATTCCCATTCTTCTCCATGCCATCCATAATTTGTTATGATCCACACACTTAAATGCCTTTGCATAATCAATAAAACACAGGTAAACATCTTTCTAATATTCTTTGTTCTCAGCCAAGATCCATCTGACATAGCAATGATATCCCTCATTCTACATTCTCTTCTGATTTCAGCTCGCATTTCTGGAAGTTCCCTGTCAAGATACTGCTGTAATTGCTTTTGAATTATCTTCACAAAATTTTACTTATATGTTGATGTAGTCATTTTGATTCCTGTGTATTCCATCTGGTGAGGTCCATGTGTATAGTCACCTTTTATGTTGTTTTAGAAAGGTACTTGGAATGAATAAGTCATTAATCATGCAAAATTCTATCCTGCCATCTCCAATGTTATTTCCATCACCAAGGTGATATTTTCTAATTACTAACACTTCTTCTTTGTGTCCAACTTTTGCATTCCAATCACAATAACTATCAATACATCTTGATTGCATGTTTGGTCAATTTCAGACTGCAGAAGTTGGTAAAAATCTTCAATTTTCTCATCTTTGGTTTTGGTGGTTGTAGCACAGTACATTACTGGATATGGCTCTTTTAGCCATGGTCTTTGTGACTACCAGATTACTGGGTGTACTATGCAAATACAAGGTGCTTGTGGTCCACCAAGGAGATTGGATAACTTGTTAGTAATGTAAATAAGATACATGGCACTCTTGTGGGGGTGGGACTATGGAAATAAGGTGTGTGGAAGTCTAATGTGGGGATTGGTTAGCTTTGTCATTCTGCTAGGCTTAAAATGAGGCCTCCTAAAGAGACCTTGGATAAGCAAAGCACTACTGAAGAAGAGCAACAAAGTAGGAGGTCTCACACTGCTGGATTCCAAAACCTACTATATGGCCATAGTAGTCAAAACTGCCTGGTACTGGTACAATTACAGACACATAGACCAATGGAATAGAATTGAGAACCCAAAAATATATCCATCAACCTATGGTCAGCTGATCTTTGACAAAGGGCCAAAATCCATTGAATGGGGAAGAGAATGTTTGCTTAATAAATGGTGCTGGCAAAACTGGAGATCCATTTGCAGAAAAATGAAACAAGATCCTCACACCATACAAAAAAACTAACTCCAGATGGATAAAGACTTAAATGTGAAACCTAAAACTAAAGAGTTCCTCAAGGAAAAACTAGGGGCAAATTTCGGGGGCCTAATATATGGCATAAGTAGACTATCAAGCATAACCCAAAATGCACAAACAACAGAAGATACACTAGATGAATGAGACCTTCTAAAAATTATAGTTTTATGTGCTTCCAAAGACCTCCAAAAGAGTCAAAAGAGAACCTACAGATTGGGGAAAAATATTTGGCAATGACATATCAGACAAGGGCTTATCTCTAGATTTTATAGAAAACTCCAACACCACAACAACAAAAAGACAAATAATCCAATTAAAAAAATGGGCAGAAAACATGAATAGAAACTTCACCAAGAATGATATTTAAGTGGCCAACAACATATGAAGAAATGTTCACGATCATTAGCTATTAGAGAGATGCAATCAAAATAACAATGAGATACCATCTTGCCCCAGCACTAGTAGCAAAGTTCAACAAGACACAAAATAACAAATTCTGGTGAGGATGTGGAGAGATTGGGACTCTCATACACTGCTGGTGGGACTGTAAAATGGTACAACCACTGTGGAAAGCAGTATGGCGATTCCTTAAAAAGTGGGAATTAGAAATAGCATTTGACCCAGCCATTCAATTACTAGGTATATATCCTAAAGAAGTGAGAGCCATGACAACAACAGACACATGCACACCCATGTTCATCGCAGCACTATTTACAATAGCCAAAAGATGGAAACAACCCAGGTGTCCATCAACTGAGTAATGGATAACCAAACTATGGTACATACACACAATGGAATACTATGCAATGCTAAAGAATGTAGAATCTGCAAAACACCGCATAACGTGAATGAACTTGGGGGACATTATGCTGAGTAAAATAAATCAATCACAGAAGGACAAATATTGTTTTAGTCTGTTATTGCAAAAGTCAAGGAAAGGTTTATATATGGAAGGAAACTTTCTTTGTTGGTTATCAGGGATAGTAGGGAGGGGAGGGAACACTGTTAGATAGGTAGAGATAAGTATTAATTTGGGTGAAGAGAAGGGCAATGTACCAAATGTGAGTGATCAATATGGTGGCAATGAGGAAGAGAAAGACATAGAGAGGCACATGGGAGGTACAGACAACAAAGATGAACCCTTTTGCACATACAGTACTGCATTGTCGGTGAAGGCAAACATATGTATACGGGTGGATTGATGGGTGGACATATGGGTAGACAGGCTGAACTAGTAGGTATGTCTATGAAGTGGGGAGTGTACCCAAGAACACGTATAGGGCTGGCAGACAATGGTCCTGTAAGTTTATGTGTATGATCTGAATTCCCAGGTGTATAATAGAGCTGACAAGGGGCAAGGTGGTAGTCACTGCTTGGTCACAGCCAGCAAACATGGGTATACGGGTGGATAGATGGGTGGACAGGCTGAACTATTAGGTATGTCTGTGCAGGGGGAAGTATACCCAAGACCATGTATAGGGTTGGCAAACAATGGTTCTACAAGTGTATTGGTATGTTCTATGAGAATTCTCAGGTTTATAGTAGAGCTGACAAGGCACAAGGTTGTAGTCACTACTTGGTCACAGCCAGTTACCCAGAAGGAGCAAGTAGTTGAACCTGTGGGCTCAGGACCATATCACAGGGGACATCAAGCTCAATTGCCATAACATACTGCACAAAACATTGCTCCACCTCCTACTTTGGTGAGTGGCGACTGGGATCTTAAAAGCTTGCAAGCAGCCATCTAGATGCAACAATGGATCTCTCCTCATCCAAAGCAAAGAAAACCAAAGATTCATGGAAAGAATTAGTCCTAGCAACTGGTACACCATGCGATCCACAGCCTATACGACTATGAGACCAGAAGAACTAGATGGTGTCTGGCTACCTCTGTCAACCACTTGGAGGGGGATCTATGTAGATCTTGGATAGAGAGAGAAAACAATGTGGAACAAAACTCAATATCATTTGCCAAAAAAAAGAAGGGGCGGGCCCAGGTTTTTCTGATAGAGCCTGGTGGAATCTCTGAGACTATGGCCCCTAGCTGCCCTTCAGGTCTGGAATTGAACTAACACCTGTGGCTTCCAGCCAAACAAAAGATAAACATGTGGCATGTGAGTTGAACATTTACCTGAAGTAGATACACTCCTTGGAGACAACAATCATGGGAGAAAGAAGGACTGTTTATGTACAGGGAAACAGCTCAGGGGGCAGGAGTGCATGGAGGGATGGGTACAGGGAAGAAGTAACTATTGGGAGGAAGTGGGAGGGGAGCTGTTGCATTGTGGTAAACTGTAGTCAGTTTCATGAGACAAAGTGTATGTGAACTGCTGTATGGAAAGTGAATTTGCTCTGTAAACTTTCACCCAAATCACAATTTAAAATAAATAAAATCTAACATTAAAAAAAAAAAGAGGCCTCCTAGAGGCAGAAGGGGGAATCCCACTACCATGAAGAGAGAAGAGCTGGAGGTGTAGTGGAGCACACCCTTGGCCCCAGGATCCCTGCTCTGGACCTCCTTGGCAAAGATGACCTGCTGAGGCAACGGGCAGAGACAACTGGTTGAAATGACAGTGGCAGTGGAATCAAGAGGCATGAGTGGCAGGCTTGCCAGCCATGGAGTGAGAAAGCTGAATATTTTTAGGCAGGAGACTTCTGCAAGTATGGGCTGCACCTATCAGCAGAGCTAAAAGAGCTTTTTAACATTTTCCCAAGCAGGGCAGAGGCCAGGTCACGAGACCAAGGGCCACAGAGGTGTGATGGAAGAGAAGAATTGTATCCTGAGCATTTCTGAACCTGAATTACAACCTGTTACTTCCTTAATAAACCCTACAATCATGAGCATTATCTGTGAGTTCTGTGTGGCTATTGCAACAAATTATCAAACCCAGCAGAGAAGTAGTGAGTGCAGTGGGAGGGATGGTTTGTGTCAGAACTGGTATGAAGGCTGGAGGGTACTGGCATGTCTGGCCTCATAGGAATAAATCTTGGTTTGCTAATGGTGCTTCTGTCTCCCTCTCGAGAAGTTAGAGGAGGTCAGAGGAAGATCCTGCCTCCATGTCCGTTTTGCATTGGTTGGTGCTTAAATTTGAATAATAGTAGTAGCATTTACTGGTTTTCCTTGTAGGTTTGTGGGTATTATCCTGTCACTGATAGCATTGTACTTCAGGATAGATCTTGAAATGTTCTTTTTGATGATGAATGTGACACCATTCCTCTTCAATTTGTCATTCCTGGCATAGTAGATCACATGATTGTCTGATTCAAAATGGCCAATACCAGTCCATTTCAGCTTACTAATGCTTAGGATATTGATACTTTTGCATATATTGGTAATTTTGTCATTATTGACAACTTCCAATTTTCCTAGTTTCATACTTTGTAAGTTCCACATTCCAATTATTAATGAATGTTTTTATAGCTGTTTCTTCCCATTTTGAGTTGTGCACCATCAGCAAATGAAGGTCCAGAAAGCTTTACTCCATCCACATGATTAGTACCTATGGCATTTGACTGATAACCAGAAGGTTGGTGGTTCAAGCCCATCAGCAACTCTGAAGAAGGAAGACTGGGCAAACTACTTCTGTAAAGATTTATCACCTCAGAAACCCAAAGGGGGTCACTATGAGTTGAAATTGACTCAATGGCAGTGAGTTTAGTTTTTGGTTTGGGTACTTTGAGAATGCAATTCTTCCCCAGGCATATCTGAGCACCTTCCAACCTGAGAGGCTCATCTTCCAGAATTATATCAGACAACGTTTCACTGCTCTTCATAAGATTTTCAGGGACCAGTTTTTTTTTTTGTTGTTGTTGTTTGTTTGTTTGTTTGTTTCTGAACTGGACCTGGCTACATCCTTCTTTCTAGTCTGTCTTAGTCTGGAAGCTCTCCACTGAAACTTGCTCACCATGGGTCACTCTCATGGTATTTGAAATATTAGTGGCAAAGCTTCCAGCATAACAGCAACACCCAAGTCACCACAGTGCCTCAAATGGACAGATTAGTGTTGGGCTAAGATAAGAGGTTTGCAATTACGCTGCCTAATTTGAAAACAAAATTTCAATTTTGTGTTTGAATTTGGTGTCCACTGGCTGTGTGGCTTGGGTTTGTTGCCTAACTTCTCTGAGCATCCATTTCCTCATCTTTAAAGTACATTACTTACTTAACAGTGATGGTGTGAGGATTACAATAATGGAGTGAACTATGTAAAGCACTTGCACAACTTCTGGAACACGGAAAATGCTCAGTAATAGTTAATTCTTACTGTTGAGTTAACACTAACTGAATTCTCATTTTCTTGCATTATTAAAATCCTGCCCAACTTTTCCCATGTGCCACATGTTGTTATTTCCCCACATCTGCTGTGATACTGATTCCTTGTACCAGGGTCCTTATTGCTATTTGGAGGAAATTCTCTACACCTATTCAGAGTGCACTTAAAATGCAGTCTTAATTATTGGAAAGCCTAAAGAAGCCTTCTTCCTTCCAATATGTGCTGAAAAATACATGCTATTAGCACCTTGTTATTGAAGAATGTCTTCATGTATGTGTGTGTTTATGTGTGTTTAGCTTCCAGATTGTTTATTCCCTAATCTTGAAGTCCCATGATCTGCATTCCACAGGGCTTCAAATCAGTTCAGTCATGGCTTATGAAGGAAAACTGGAACAGACTCAAATTTTAAAAATTTGGATGAAGCGGAACAGTAACCAGAACAGGAAAAATTATGATTCAAAGCCCTAGAATGGGAAACTTGGGAGAGGTGCAGTGAGCCTTTTTAGGAGTCTGATGCAGGAATTCAATTATTGCCAGGTCTGGGAGAGCGACACACAGTCAAAGTTGTGCAGTTGGCCACCATCTTTGAGTAGAGCATCATGTTTTCTGACTTTGCCAATTAAGAAATTTGGTTGTTATGCAATGTGAACACTGCCCTTTTCTTCTAAGAGAGAGACTAAGTTTCTAACAGGGTGTCAACCTATAGTTTTTCCCATTCTGGTTATTGTTCCAGTTCACCCACATTTTATAAATTCAGGTCTGTTCCGGTTTTATTTCATTGGCCATGATTGCCGGGAAAAACTGGTTCAAAGCCCTGGCATTCTGCCCAGGCTGTTACAACAGGAAGAATGTTTTATAGTCCACTCATTCTAGTAGCAGGAGCAACTTCTATATTGGATCTAAATTGAAAACAATCTCCTAGGACACTGCATCCCATGAGTGCTATGGCACTTCCTGTACCACCAACAAATATAATTCAGTTTTAACCAAGTCAGGCTCAACTTCATTGATCAAGTTGGGAATGTCTCCACAATTGCTCAGATATAAGTGGAAACAGATGCAAACCCTCTGGAATTCATGTATTGTCAGTCCTCAGGCCCTTTAGTCATGGTCTTCCTTCTTTTTGTTGAATAATCATGCTAAGGAGAAATGTGGGAGCTCTGGTGACGTAGTGCCTAAGGCATTTGACTGCTAACCAGAAGGCTGGCAGTTCAAACCCACCAGCCACTCCTCAGAAGGAAGATTAGGCAATGTACTTCTGTAGAGATACCACCTCAGAAACCTAAGGAGGGGTCACTATGAGTCAAATCAACTTGACAGCAATGAGTTTGGTTTTTGTTTTGGAAGGAGAACTATGTGTTACTTTTTTGTTCTGTCAGGCTGCTACTGAGGAGGCCAATAAAGAAAATTCTCTATTGCATGGAAGCAATGTATTTGGGAACTTTAGTAATTTACAATGATTTAATTTATGGGGTGAGGAAAAGTGGTGGCTTTAATTGAGTGGTGGATGGCCTAAGTGTTAAGAGAATATAGTAAAATATTAGACTGATTTATAGAGTTTGAATGTAATTGGGGATCAAACACAAAGAAAGGCCTTAGAAGTAAAGCTTGTATTTTTTTTTTTTTTTTTTTAATTTAAGAAAGATACTGCATGCCTACAATGTACCAAACCCTTTGGTGGGTATAATAAACAGAATAATCATCTCCCAAAATACCTATATCCTAATCTCTGGAACCTGTAAATATGTTACATGGCAAAGGGGGATTAAAGATGCAGATGGAATTAAAGTTGCTAATCATTTGACTCTAAGGTAGGAAGAGTATGCTGGGTTATCTAGGTGGACCCAATGTAATCACCAAACCAAAGAAACAAAGCCATGGCTCTCCAGTCAATTCCAACTCATAGGAACGCTAATGGACAGAGCACAACTGCTTCACAGGGTTTCCAAGGCTATAAATCTTTACAGAAGCAGAATGCCACATCTTTCCCCAGTGGAGCAGCTGATGGGCTCGAACCACTGAATTTCTGATTAACAGCCTAGTGTTAGACCACTGTGCCACCAGCATTCTTCAATGTAATCACAAAGGTCTTTAAATGTGGAAAGAGAAGCAAAAGAGTCAGTATCAGAGTGGTGCCATGTGAGAAAAATTTAATCAACCATTGCTGGCTTTGGAGATGGAAAGGGGCACCTGCCAAGAAATGAGGTCCCTGAGTGGTTTGTGCTCAACTATTAAACTTAAAGTTTGGCAGTTTGAACTCACTCAGTGCTGCTGCAAAAGAAAGGCCAGCTTTTATAGAAAGAACTGCTTCCAATCTACTTCCTTAAAGATTACAGCCAAGAAAACCCTGTGGAGCAGTTCTACTCTGTAACACACGGGGTTGCTATGAATCTAGGCAGCTTCTATTATCTAGAAAAAGCAAGGAAACAGATTCTCCCCTAGAGCCTCCAGAAGGGAACAGAGCCCTGAGACACTTTGATTTTAGCCCAAAGAGACCTATTTTGAACTTCTAACCTCCAGAAAACTGTAAGATAATAAATTCATGTTGCTTTGGTGATTTATATAGAAAACAAAAACACCAAGTAATTTATCAGTTTAGTCAAACTAGCAGTCAGTATTTATCTTGCTAAAGAAAATATAGGGCAGCCATAACTCTTGCCCAGGAGAACTCATAATCTAATTGGAAAGACAAACTTATTAACAGCCCATTAAAATTAAATGTTATAAGTGATAACTACAAGTTTATACATAGGCTGTCTGAGTAGAAAGGAAAGATTCAACACAAAAGAAAAATGAGTGAACAAAAGGCACTGATTAAGCATGGATTTTTTTTTTTTTTTTTTTTTTTTGCTGTTACTGATAATGTAGTATTGTGTATGCAATAGTATTTGCCTTTATTTTCCATACTTCTTGTGCACCACTCCATACCTTCCTTTCCCTTAGTAATATTGTGCTAGTCACACATGCTTGTTATATTGCTTTTCCCTTCACCCACATCAAACCTTTCTCTTTTTTTTTTTTTTTATTTTTATTGTGATTTGGGTGAAAATTTACAGAGTAAATACACTTTCCATACAGCAGATCACATATACTTTGTCTCATGACATTGACCACAATTTAGCAGAATGCAACATCTCCTCTCCCACTTCCTCTCGATAGGTACCGCTTCCCTGTGACCATCCCTCCATGCACTCCTCCTACCCCCTGAGCTGTCTCCCTGTGCCTGAGCAGCCCTTCTTTTTCTCTTGCTTGTTCTCTCCAAGGAGTGTATCTACCTTAGGTAATGGCTGTCTACTGCTTGGCTGGAAGCTACAGGTATGTGTTCAGTTCCAAACCTGAAGGGCAACTAGGGGCCATAGTCTCAGTGGTTCCACCAGGCTCCATCGGGCCAGTAAACCTGTTCCCCACTTTTTTTTTTTTTTCCCAAATGATTTTGAGTTTTATTCCACATTGTTCCCCTGTCTATCCAGGATCTCCTACAAAGATCCTCTTCCAAGTGGTTGATCAAACCTGTCTCTTAATTATCTATTTTCCCTCATATCCCCTTCCCTCCCATCCCTGTTGTTGTTGTTGTTGTTATGTGCCGTCAAGTCAGACCCATCCCTGGCAACCAACAAAAACAAATTTCCTTCCCTGTGTAAATCTTTCCTTGGCTTTTTATAATAATGGACTCACACAATATTTGTCCTTCTGTGATTGACTTATTTTACCCAGGATAATTTCCTCCAAGTTCATTTACATTTTGAGGTGATTTGCTGATTCTTCACTATCCTTTTATGTTGCATTGTACTCCACTGTGTGTATGTATTATAGTTTGGTTATCCATTCTTCTGTGGATGGCCACTTAGGTTGTTTCCATCTCTTTGCTATTGTAAAGAGCATGGATTTTTTTTCTTCGTTGTGAATCCTGTTGGAGCAACAAATGGTTTTATCAAGTTCTTAGAATTTGAGTAGGTATGGATTATGGATTGCCTCTTAGCCAGGCACTAAGATTTGGCTTCTAATCCATCTCTCCTTGATTTACCCTGTTTGGGGACAGAATGTAATGTATCCTCTTTCTCAGAAAAAGAATGTTTTCTTTCTTACTGACAACCAAAAGAAGAGGACAAAGATTTTGCCAGAGTTCTTGTTACAAAAGCAATGTGTCTCATTTGCCTAGGGAGCTAAGAATCACTTCTTAGGAAGACCATGGCCACCTGCTGAATATTAAAGAAGAATGAACTGTAATTCTTCACCAGGTTTTGCTGTTATTATTCTTGCTGTCATATTCTTCCTCTTCCCCACGTGCTTAACTGCTTTGGACTGTCTGCTAGATTAGGCAATGTCAAGATAGGACATTGTTGAAGATATCAAAGTTATCACCATGGAAATTTCCCCCACACATTTGCAGTTGTGAACAATCTTGTTTTCAAATCTAATTTTGGAAATATGAATGAATATGGGAATGTTTTAGTATTTTAGGACTCATAAAGAAATTAACAGATTTGTCTTTATCTAACCATTTCCCTAACTGGTTACCAATAATTCCAGATTCTACTTGTGGTCTCTTCTTTGCACTCTTGTAAAACTACCCAAAATCATAGCTGACAAAGTTTCTGGATATCACTGGACTATTCTAGAATATACCATCTGAGAAATGCTGGCCTCTTGGCATTAATAAACACAGGCTACATGTCAGGCCCCTAATCCACCCCCTGAGACCAGGGTTATTAGAGGTTGGTCACCTAAGAATGCTTCCAAGGGGAGGAAACACTGCAAAAAATTTTTATAAAAATGTTTCCAGATATCTTGTCCTAAATTTACAACATGTCTTCTTTGTGGTTCCATTCAGTGTTTGTTGCTGAGAAAATCAGACTCTAGAACCAATCAGCTTCTTCAGAAGCCCTTAGAACAAGGTTCAATCAGAGTATAGATGGAAGAGATCAGACTGGTGCCCAAGCCCATTCATTCCTACAATATCCCTCAGAGCCACCATTCTAGGCTAACATATGTTCTTGGACTAAGAATGAAGAGAGTAGAGGGAAAGCAAAATATAGGCACCTGAAATAGCCAGAGCTGCTGTTTGTCCAAAAGCAGCTCTCCTGGCATCTGTAGGAACGGCAGCAGCAGCCTATTGTTTTACCACTTACACATTCCTGAAATGTTGATCCACTCCTTCAGTAATTCTTCTAGTGAGAGGTGCTTATTAACAAAAGTGAAGTGCAGTTAGAAAGGACACACCTCATGTGTTAGCAAAACACCTCCTGACTGAAAGAAGGACAACAGTGCCAGTATCTAGGCAGAGCAACTCCCAAGAAGTTAAAAGAAATCATGCTGCAACATACACAAATGCCTTCTCATGACGTGCAAGGGAGTGGAGGCCAGAGTAGAAGGAAGTTTGCACCTCTGCCAAAGTGTACCTAACCTTTCCTGTTTGTTGATTTAGTAGAAGAGCTGGTCAATAAAGAGTCTCTGAGAATCCAAAGGACTGGTAGCCCAGCCAAGTCAATAAGTATTTAATAGTGTTGATTATATCCACACTACTAAAACTCTGTCCTATTTAAAATATCCCGTGCAAGATAGTATTTGGACTATAGAGTGATAAATCTCGGCAATGGAACTTTTCCGTTTTCCACAATGGATGTCTTCATTCTGAAAATAATATATAGGAGATTTTGAAGAGAAAATAAAAATATATTGAAGGGCTTGTAAGTTATATACCTAAATACACACATAGATAAAACTTCCATGATAAACTCAATAAGAACGCTGCAGTCAAAACACTATGGTTTGCTAAGCATTCTCCTATTGGTGTCCTCTATTCTCAAACTTCTCCTCACTCTCTGTCCCCACTCAAAATCCACTCAAAATAAATCTAATCCCAAGGCTCCCTGGTACCTCACAGGTTAAACACTCAGCTGCTAACCAAAAGGTTGGTTGTTCAAACCCACCCAGTGGCTCTGCATGAGAAAGACTTGGCAATATGCTCTTGTAAAGATCACAGTCTAAAACACCCTATCAGGCATTTTTACTCTGCCACATGGGGTCACTATGAGCGAAAAATAGATTTGATGGCTCTTGGAAACAATACAATATCTAATCCCATATTCCAGAAAAAATTTTAGATGGATTACTCATCTTAACATTAAAAAGAAAAAAAACTACATATATGAAAGATCTTATCTCCTCCTTCCCTTGTCTAAATTTCTTGTGTCACTCTTATTACTTACACATTAAAGTCCAAAGTCTTGAGAACGTCATATAAGAGCTTTCATGACTTGGCACCTGCTCACCTATTTTGCCTCATCTGCTGGCTCCCTCTCCTTGGTACGCTCTGTTCCAGTGCAAAGAACGTCTTCACTTCCGCAACCTGCCATACCATTTCACACCGCTCTGACTCTGACATCCTGTTTCCTCTGCTTGGAATCAGCAAAGGAAATTCCCCATTTGTCAGATAGAATTCCAACTCATCTTTTAGCAATTCATCTTCCCTGACCAGCCTAGGCAGGGTATTTTGTATACACCCTTCTTGCATTTACCATGCACACAGCATTATAGTTATTTGTTTATGCACCATCTTCTTTGCTGCACATTTTTGCTTCTTGAAGACAGGCACAGTAGCTGATTCATAGCACTGTGATTTGTACTTTGTAGCAGTCAAAAATGTTGACTGTTGGTGGGAATAAGTGAATAAATGAATGAATGAATAACTATGAAGACTGAGCATGGGAAGAATTTACTGATTCTGATATTCTATTTTTATGCCAAAGTTAATCTGTTGTTATTGGCCTAGAAATCAATTTGGTATAAATGGTAAACAGTTCTATTAAATGTCTTTCACACAATTTCCTTTCTCCACTCCAGTGACCTCATACCATGTTTTGTTTATTCACCTGTCGTCAACAGGCGACTCTGGCACATGTTAAAAGGCAAAAGTTACAGATGTTGTTTCTCACTGTGTGGGACTTCCTTGCCCCTACCTCAGTGCCCTTGCAGGCTTTGGGAGCAGAAACTTTAAGAATGAGCCTGTGACCTTACCACTGGCTGGGGTGGGTAAGGAGCTAAGTGTGCTTAATCAGGGAAAAGAATTGCACACAGTGAAAAGGGAGCCAGAGATCCTGCATAGAAAGATCTATTCCTTCCATTTCTTCCAATTGGGATCCATATTCCCAATCTCTGTCACAGATTAAGGGGAAAAAAGAGTTAAGGAAGAAGTTGCTCTCCTTTAACACAGCAACCATTCTAACCTGATTAAAGTAGGTTTACCTTTAGACCAACTGTAGGCACTACAGGACATGACCAACCACAACCCCATATATTTAGTAGACAAAGTTTCTCATTATACAATGCAAATGCTTTGTAACTAATATCCATAATGTGAGTAAGTTTTGTCAAAGAGAAAAACATCAATATCAGGGAATACTGGAGCCTTAAGGATAGGAGAGGTGAAGATACTAACCAATTGACATCTTGTCATTTTCAACTTATGGCACCCATGTGTGTCATAGTAGAATTATGCTCTACAAAGTTTTCAATGGCTGATTTTTCTGAAATATATTGCCAGGCCTTTCTTCCAAGGTACCTCTGGATAGACTCAAACCATCAGACTTTCAGTTAGCAGCCAAACATGTTAACTGTACCATCAAGGGACTCCTCACAAGATACTAGTGAGAAGGAAAAGGGGGCAGAAAAAGGAGGTAAAATACATTAAGAACAAACTTAAATATATTTTATGAATTAATCAAGCCCTTTGTTTCTCCTCTCTCCTGCCTACTTTTGATTATTTAGCTTCTTAATAGTATTTCTATAAAGGAATTACTGACGAAGGTCAATGCAAATGAACTTATACTAATTTATTCTTTCTTTTTTGTTTATTTGTCTACTTATTCAAATGACATCTTAGTTTAGTGATTAAGAACACTTCTAAAGCCAAAATGAATCTCAGTTCTACCACTTAATAGCTACAGCTTTAGATTGGTTATTTGCTTCTCAATTCAATTTTCTCTTCTGAAAATCGGGGATAATAGTAACACCTATTGTCATAGGCAAAATAATGACCCTCCTAAAGCCCAGAGGTCCCAAGGCTTTTAAGAGTCCCTGGGTGGTGCAAACAGTTAAGCACTTGACTGCTGGCCAAAAGGTTGGCTTTTCAAACACACCCAGAGGTGCTTCAGAACGCGGGCGTGATGATCTGCTTCCAAAAGCATAGCCTTGAAAACCCTATGAAGCAGTTCTACTCTGCACACATGGGGTCTCCATGAGTCAGAATCAACACCACAGTCACTAACAACAAAGTCTAGAATCTGTGAACATTACTTTACATGGCAAAAAGGACTTTGCAGATGTGTTATTTGTTGTTGTTGTTGTTTGCCGTCGAGTCGGCCCGACTCATAGCGACCCCTCCTTGGGTTTCCGAGGCAGTATCACTACGGAAGTAGGATTGCCCAGCCTTCCTTCCGAGGAGTGGCTGGTGAGTTTGAACCGCCAGCCTTCTGGTTAGCAGTCAAGTGCCTTAGGCACTATACTATCAGAGGTGTTATAGGACCTTGAAATGAGGAGATCACTAAGAAGTTCCCAAGTGGGCCCAATCTGATTACGTGGTGTGGTTAGAGGAAGATGCGACCGTGGAAGAAAGGTCCACCTAAGAGATGAAATATCACCAGCTTTGAAGATGGAAAAAAGGAATCACAAGCCAAGGAATGTGGGTGGCCTCAAGAAGCTAGAAAAAGCAAGGAAATACCTCCTCCTCTAGAGCTTCCAGAAAGGAATGCAGCCCTGCCCACACTTGGTTTTAGGCCAGTGAGCTCCATTTTGGACTTTAACTTATAAAACTGTAGGATAATAAATTTATATTCTTTTAAGTTTGTAGTAATTTGTTATGACAGCAATAGAAAATGAATACACTTACTTCATAGGACTAAAGTAAGCATTAGATGAGATAATATATATAAAGTGCTTAAAATAGTGTTTGGTATATAAGCAATGGGCTCAGGTATAGCAAGGATTGTGAGACTGGCACAGGACTGGGCAATGTTTCATTCTGTTGTTGTTGTTGTTGTTATGTGCCATCGAGTCAGCCCTGACTCATAGCGACCCCTCCTTGGGTTTCCGAGGCAGTATCACTATGGAAGTGGGATTGCCCAACCTTCCTTCTGAGGAGTGGCTGATGGGTTTGAACTGCCAGCCATCTGGTGAGTAGTCAAGTGCCTTAGCCACTATGCTATCAGAGCCACTGACCTTCTCATTAGCAGTCAAGTGCCTTATCCACTATGCCACCAGAGCTCTCATTCTGTTGTACATGGGGTCATTGCAAGTTGGAGCTGACTCGACAGCACTTAACAACAACAACAACAAATAGATATATAGATATACAACAACCAAAACCAAACTCACTGCCTTCAAGTTGGATGGAACTCATAGTGACCCTTCCTTGGGTTTCCAAGGCTGTATCACTACTGAAGCAGATTGCCCAATCTTCCTTCCAGGGAGGGGCTGGTGGGTTTGAACCACCAAGCTCACTGCTATCAAGTCAATTCCAACTCATAGCAACCCCCACTGGATTTCCAAGGTGGTAAATCTTCATGGAAGTAGATTGCCCCATCATCCTTCCTTGGAGCAGCTAATGATGCCAAGTTTCTGGTTTGTAGTCAAAAACCTATATAGGTTTCTCAATCTTGGCACTATTGACATTTTAGGCCAGATAGTTCTTTGTAGTGAAAGACTGTACTTTGCATTGTAAGAAAACTTAACAGCATCCCTGGCCTCTGCTAGATGCCAGTAGCATTATCCTCTCCACCCCAGTCACGACAACTAGAAATGTCCCCAGACATGCCAAGTGCTCCCTGGTGGGCAAAATCATCCATGGTTGAGAACCACTTGCATAAGTGTTAGCTATTGTTATTGTTGTTTATAATACCAACAGCTGGCAAGACACTATGCTTGGTAATATAATTTTATTTTTCCTTTGCTAGCAACCATGATTAAAATATAATTGTGTGGGATAATTTAAATAAATGACCATAACTCCGTAATATTAACAATTAGTTGATTGTAAACTAGATTGTGATCTCCAAGTAAGCTTTTAAACTCGGGGGCAATCACCATATTTTATATTTCAGCATACCTCACAGAGCCTAGAACAGTGCCAGATCCATTGACTAATAAAATGTTAGAGCTGGAAGGAACTTTCTGATGATTTTGTTTTACCATAATAAAAAGTCACCAAATACTGGATGAATGGATGTATGGATAAATAGATAGAATATCTAAAATGAGATTTAGAGATATTTGTATGATTTTTCAATCTATATACTTAGTTCCTGCATCAGAGTTCTCTTTCTCCTTCTTTCCTGACTAGCATAGCTAACCAAGGTGCTGCACAGATCCATCTAAATCCCCAAAAGTGAGGTAAATGGGAATTCTACAAGGTTTAGGGTATGGTACAAATCCAGTTTTAACTCATCTAAAGGTCTGAATGATAGTGACACCATTATTGAGTTATTGAGAAAGTTTGGGTGGTTCAGGACTAATTCCTGTGCCTTCATAGTAGAGGAAATAATGATTATATATATATATATATATATATATATATATTACCCCTGATATACAAAATGATGAGGATTCTCAAAACAGTAGAAACGGGATAATTAATAATGAAGCATTAGTGAAACAAACAATTGGATTCTTCTGATTTCTGATACTTTTGTGTTGTAATCATTTCTTGCCTGCTCCCACCCCTTCTTATCCCTAAATTGGATCTATAATAAAGTTCAGATTGAGATAATATTTGCTATATTTTCCCTTGAGTATCAGTGTACTTTCAAAAAGCCATCAATGTTAGAAAGAGTTATTTGTTTGGGATTAGGCTATGAGCTTCCCATTAGACCATAAATTCCTCACATGGTCAGGGGCCACGTCATGGTCATCTTTGTAGTCCTGCTGTTGAGCATGTTCTGTGGCATGCAGCCATCTCTTAATGAATGTTTGTCAAATTAATTCATTAATTGGTCAGTACTTATATTGTGGGAATAAGGAGGTGGAGAAAAAAATAAGATGCCTTGACTGTCAGGCAATCAGCAAATATTTTTTAATAGAGTACCTATGATAAACAAGGCCATATGGTAGATATTTGTCAGGAAAGGAAATGGAATCCATGGATAAAGAGACTGAAATCAAATTAAAATAAATCCCCAATGACATTCAATTTTAATGTTCTACTGAAACAGCATTTAAAAACAAGTATTGTTATTTGGTCAGCTTCCATTTCTATTTAGGAGAACTGTGAAGCTTAAACATAGTAAGTGACTGACCACCCAGTGGAGTCCTGGGTGGCACCATCAGTTAAGCGCTTGACTACTAACTGAAAAGTTGCCATGTTCAAACCCACCCAGAGACACCTTGGAAGAAAGGGCTGGGATCTGCTTCTGAAATGTCACAACTAGTTAATGGCTAAAGTGCAGCTAGAACCCGTATTTCTTCATTGCCAAGCCAATAGTTTTCCGCAGTTAGATGACTCAAAACAGATGCTTATTCTCCCTGGAGGGAGCTCCTGAGGAATGATGGGCCAATGAGAACATTGTTGTCTCATTGGGCTGAATGGCCACCATCCCCCTAAGAAGCCTCCTTTCTGGTTCACTAGAATTGCCCAAGTGATTAAAAGTTTCTTGTTATATTTGAAGTTTAGCCATCAGATGAGCTCACTGTGGCCTTCTTTCTCTTCTCTTTTCTGGGTGTCTGGGCTATTTCATTTGAAGGTTGTGGAGCAGGATTTCCATTCCTGAGTTGCACAAGAGAGTCTCAACAAGGCTGTTCAGTGCTAAAATTTCTAACTAATAGGCACTCATATGACTCATGTTTATTTAATTTAAGGTACCAGGCACTGTTGTAGGTTGTGGAGATACAGGAGTGAGCAAAACAGACAAAATTTCGTATCCTCCTGGAATGTACATTTTAGTGGAAAGAGACCAACAACCAATAAAACATAGAGCATTCTAGATAGTAGTAACTGCTACAGAGAAATACATAATAGAAAAGAGGGCAGGAAATGCAGGGGGAAAAATTGTTATTTTAAAAAGGGTAGTCAAGGCAGACCCAAAGGATGTAAGAGAGCAAACCATGTGGACATATGAAGGGATTGTTCCAGAGAGAAGGAACAGAGATGTCAAGGGATAGCCTGGTATATTTGAGCAGCAGCAAGAGAGACAATCTTTTTGCCCCCTTGTGCCACTCTAGGGAGCTCTGGTGGCGTAGTGCCTAAGGCATTTGACTGCTAATCAGAAGGCTGGCAGCTCAAACCCACCAGCCACTCCTCAGAAGGAAGATTGGGCAATCTACTTCTGTAGTGATACCGCCTTGGAAACCCAAGGAAGGATTGCTATGAGTCAGATCCAACTCAATGGCAGTGAGTTTAGTGCCACTCTAGCAGAAAACAGTACAAGTGGATGGCTTTGCCAAACAGGGATTTATTTGCTTACAGTTTTGAAGGCTAGAAGTCCAAGTTCAAAGTGCCAGCTCTAGGGACTGGGTGAAGGCCCCTCAACCTTGGGCTTCAGCTCTACCTCATGCTCCTAGCTAACTGAAGCTGAAGGCATCTCTTAACTCAAGCAGCTGCTGGCTGCTGAGGCTGACAAACCCAGGATTGACAAGGAAAATGGCACAGTCCCAAAATTATCAATCAGTATGGCAGGCCACTAATTCAAATCCAGAAACAGTCTCAAGATCAGCAGACAACATGGCAGGCCACTGAGATGAAGATTCAGCCAAATGCAGGATCGAGATGTGCCAAAAAGTTCAGAGACCTTTCCTAAAGCATCTTCTTATAGACTAGAAGCAGACCACATCCCTAAGGTAGCTACTCATAGTAGATTCCATCATGGAGTTGATTACCAGTCTCATCATGGAGAATAATTATATCCAACTTGGTGATCTACTTCCACAGTGATACCATCTCAGAAACCCAAGGAGGGGTCTATGGGTCAGATCTGACTTGATGGCAGTGAGTTTGGTCTTTTGGAGATTTTTTGCCCAGTCACACAAAACCAGGCACAGCCAAAATGACACATAACCATAACTACCACAGGCAGTGTGGCTGGAAAAGAGTGAGCTGGGAGGAGAAAAGTAGAGAGTAAGATCAGAGAGGTAGGCATGGGCAGATCACATGAGTGAAATGGGAAACCACTGGTTTTGATTTTAAGAAGTGACATGATCTGGCCTACATTTTAAAAGGAAAATGCTGATCTTGTTGTGTTGAGAAGAGAGGTAGGGGAAGAAGGGCAGAAGCACAGATTTCAATTAAGAGACAACTACAGGAATCTAGTAGAAAGATAATGAACCAAGGTGACAGTGGTAGGTGGTAAGAGTGGTCAGACTTAGTATACATTTTAAAGAAACAAACAGTAGGATTTCCTGGCCTGATAGCATGTGAGGTGTGGTGAAAAGAAAGTAGTCAAGGATGGTGTTAAAGGTTTTTTACACTTAGCAACTGGAAAAATAAAATCACCATAAAGTAGATAGTAAAGACTGGACTGGAGTATTTTGGAAGGGAAAAATCAGGGATAGAGTTTTAGATTTTTTAAGTTTGAGATGGAAGGGGCAGTGATGATTCAATGGCAGAATTCTCACCTTCCATGTAGGAGATCTAGATTCCATTCCCAGTCAAGTACCTCATGTACAGCCACGCCTGTCTGTCAGTGGAGGCTTGAATGTTGCTAAGACAATGAGCAGGTATCAGTGGAGCTTCTAGACTAAGATGGACTATGGAGAAGGGCCTGGCAATCTGCTTTGATAATCACCCAGTGAAAAGCCTATGGATTACAATGGTCCAACCTGCAACCGATCTTTGGGGTGGTGCAGGACCATTGTGCATGGGGTTACTGTGAGGTGGGACCGACATGTTTGAGATGCCTATGAGACATCAAAGTGGAAATATTGAGTAGGTAGTTGGATATGGTTCTGGTGTTCAGAGGAGAGGTCTGGTGTGATACAAGGTTGGAATTAGAGAGTCATTGCCATTTAAGTGGTTTACAAATGCTATCAAATTCAATGCCCCTTTTTCAGAACAAACTTTTTATAATAACTCAATTTACTATCATGAAAAAAGATTCATAAATGATATATCCCTTTACACATATAATTTTTAAAAAATTATTATAATGTTCTAACTGTAAGAAAAAATAAAAGAAAGTGATTACATAATGTGTATTCTGTTATTGAAATCCTTGTGCACAGATGAAGTAGAAATCATAATGGAATAACTAGATGCCTATAACATAGAATCATTGAAATTGACAATTAAGAATGGTGAGTGAATCAGGTATGATCCATTGGTGATCAGTTGGTGACTTTCCAAAGAGATAAACAAATTTTGGTAAAGTTCAACAAGCAAAGTAAAATCTTCTCTTTATTTCTTTAACAGCTCCATTCATTCAAAATTTAGCATATATTCAAACTGAAAAAAATTCACTGAGTTTATAAATAAAATTATATTTTCTTCTAGTCCTAACCTGTTGCCTTTAAGTCAGTTTTGGCTCATAGTGCCCCATGTATCAGAGTAGAACTCCTCTATAAGATTTTCTTGGCTGTAATTTGGTGCCACTGGGTGGGTTTGAACCACCAACTTTTAGGTTAGTTGTTGTTGTTGTTATGTGCCGTTGAGTCGGCCCCGACTCATAGTGACCCCTCCTTGGGTTTCCGAGGCAGTAACACTACGGAAGTAGGATTGCCTAACCTTCCTTCCGAGGAGTGGCTGGTGGGTTTGAACCACCAGCCTTCTGGTTAGCAGTCAAGTGCTTTAGCCACTATGCTACCAGAGCTCCTTTTAGGTTAGTAGTTGAGCACAAATCATTTGCACCACACACATAGACCTTGGTTGTAGTCTTAGAAGCCTATAAGTTAAATAAGATTTTTCACATACATGAACATCCAATAGGACATTCAAAAGACTTATGAGATTCATGACTCTTCTTTGTGTAGGACTGTCCTGCACATTGTTGAAATTCCAACAGCTCTTGCACCCATCCATGAAATGCACTAGAGTTCCTCCATCATTTGAACAACTAAAAATTTCCTTACCAACTTCCAAAATACCCCCTATGGTACAATATCATCACGTTTGAGAACCACTTCTATTAATGGTATTTAAAACCTTGAGCCTTAATAAACCACTGAACCAAGGAAGTAAGTGTAGATGGAAGAGAGGAGAGGCATTAGGACTGAGTTTGGGGCACTCCAATATTTAACAGGATTGAGGAGAAACCAGCAACTGAATACTGAGGAGTAGTCAATGAGGCAGGTGGAAAATGAGGTAAATGTAATGTCCTAGAAGCCAAGTGAAGAAAATGTTTCAGGCAGAAAGGAAGATCAATTGTCTTAAATGTTGCTGATAGGTCAAGCAAGATAATGACTGAGAATTGGCAATTGGAGTTAGCAACATGGTTCCCTTGGCTCCTTTGACAAGAGCTGTTTCAGTGGAGTGGTAAAGATGAAAGCTTGATTAAAGTGGAGTTTTATAGAGATAACATTTGTAATGTACTCAGCTGTGTACTTGTTAGCACTTCCAGCAGTTGCCAAAGAGGGAGACACAGTGAAAACAATGGAATTGTTTTCTTGCTGAGAATGTAAATATAACACTATCTGAAATTGAAAAATATTTTCTTTAGTAATCACCTTCATGGTCAAAGAGCAGTACCAAGGGGCAGAAAATCTTTGCAAAAACGTAGATAAATGAATTGTAGGAAGAGATATGCTTATTTAAATAAATATTGATTCTCCAGTCCCTCAGAGAAAATTGTATTTTATGGTCCAAGATACAATACCATAGGCTTATTTAGCTTTCTATAAATGATGTGTCCATTCATCCAACACACATTGACTCTGGTGGCACAATGCTTAATTGCTCAGCTGCTAATTGCTCATGGTTCAAATCCACCCAGCAGGTCCACAGGAGAAAAGACCTGGCAATCTGCTTCTATGAAGGTTACAGCTTAGAAAACCCTATGGAGCCATTCTAGTTTGTCACATTTGGTCGCTATGAGTCTAAAATCAACTCAACAACACTTAACAACATATGCTCAGTACTATCTGGTTTTAAGGATACAACACAGAGCAGAGCCCACCCTCAAGTTACTCATGGGTTAGTGGGAAAATTGAGAAGAAAGAAGAAAATTTTGAGGAGTATGCCTGTGCGATGCCAGGGACATGCACAGGATGCTATTAGAGCATCCACACCAAGTCTTGGGTAATCAAGGAAGGATTCCTGGAGAAGGTGATGTTTAAATAGAGACCAAAAGGATCGTATGAGTTTGCTGAATGAGGTGGGAGAGAGCAAAATAGAAGGAACAGGATGTGTCTAGATCCAGAGGCCTCTTGTTAAGTCATATTTTCAAAAAGCTCATTTTGGTTTTATCTATGTTGTTTTTAGGAGCTCTGGTAGCATAGTGCCTAAGGCACTTGACTGCTAACCAGATGGCTGGCAGTTCAAACCCACCAGCCACTCCTTGGAAGGAAGATTGGCCAATCTACTTCTGTAGTGATACTGCCTCGGAAACCCAAAGAGGGGTCGCTATGAGTCAGGTCCGACTCGATGACACATAACAACAACAACAATGTTGTTATTATTGTTTGAGGCGGCACTGGAATGCTAAGTGAAATGTTGGCAGCTTGAATCCACTCAGAGGTACCCCAGAAGAAAAGCCCAGTGATCTGCTTTCGAAAGGTCACAGCCTTTGAAAACCTGATGGAATGGTTCCTTATGCACATATGGGGAGCCAGTGAAGTAACTTAATAAAAACCTTCTACCCATGGCAGAAATCCCCTCCAGGCAGCCATCCAGCTTTGGCTTGGATAAGTCTCATAAAATACAGATCATAAAAATGGAGAGACCAGAGAAATTATTTAGTCCAATCTCTTCATTTTACAGCTGAAAAAAAAATTGAGTCCAAATTGTACGAAAGAGAGAGAGAATAAACAACTTAAATGTTCATCAACAGGTAAAGGAGGTTAATCTTTATGTCTATATGAAAAATAAATGAACTGCAGCTCCATGTGTTACTATAAATAAATTCCAAATATATAATGTTGAGAGGAAAAAGGTAAGTTGCAGGGTATATGCAATATAACCAAACCCACTGCCATCAAGTTGATTCTGACTCATAGAGAACCCTATTGGGTTTCTGAGGTGGTAAATCCTTACTGAAGTACATTATCCACTCTTCCTTCCACGGAGTAGAAGTTTGTCTTAGCCTGAAAGCTCTGCTGAAACCAGTTCAGCATCACAGCAATATAAAATCTTCTACTGATGAAAAGGTAGTGGCTGTGCATGAGATGCAACTTTGCCAGGAATCAAACCTGGTTCTACAGCATAGAAAGCAAGAATTCTACCACTAAACCACCAACAACCTCTACATGAAATGGACAAGCAGTTAACCTCTAGAGGGACAAAGGGAAGGGATGGAATTGGGGAGAGGTACATAAAGAAGTCTTTTTTTTTTTTTGTATTTGTAGTATTTTATTTTTTTAAGTTGGATGGTGCTATATATTATATTTTAAAAGTTTAAATGTGAAATGAGTAGCATGGGAATTAGGGCTAGGAACTGAATTCTCTGCTCAGGTGGTACTTGACCTATGGTGACATTATCTTGGCACTTATTCTATATGCTACCATGGGAGGCAGGAGGCACTGCTAGAGACTGCAAATTCTCCTCCTGCGGGCTTTATCTTGAATTTCATATCAAGAATTCTACAAGTAGCCTCAAACGCTAATTGTGTATGGAATTTTTTTTTCTTTTTTACATTTTTCCAGAATTTCAACTTAGAAGTAAAATTGTTTATTGCGTGTGTGGGGAGGATTCAGCGAGATGTAGAACCCGAGTTACCTTCATACTTTGTTCAACAGCAGAGGCAACCTTTCAAGTCTATGAAACCATTCTAGCTTGGCTGACATTCTTGAGTGGAGCTGTGGAGAGAAGAACGGGGCTCCTTAGGGTCCCACTCAGTCACACTAACAGTCTTCAGTGTACTGAGTTGCTTGGGCCTGCTATTACTACTTTGCAGAATTGACTAGATTGGGCTGTGCCCAATCTACAGTGGGACACAAACTAGGAAGCACTCCCTGCTGAGAACTAGTTCCAGTTTATCCCGGTGGGGCAGACCTGAACAAGCTGCTCACATAATCATAGATTAAGGAGGACCCATGTTTTTTTCCAATATATCAGCAAACTCAGTCAGGTTTAACCATTTTTGAGTATGAAATACATTTAATAGAAGGACTAGGGTCAGCTCTGGGGAGAAATCTGGGTTGTGAGAATTAAATAAGTTTAGAGAAGCACAGCAAATTCCTCTTTCTTTAAAGTTAAGCAGACACAGAGTCCTCAAATCCTGCTTGCTCCATCCATACTGAAAAGGCAAAGACTTTTATTCTTGTGGGCTCTCATCCAGGACACCACCCTGTTGTCTCATTGGCACAACATATAGCAAGGAAGCTGAAGTGCTATTGGAAACTTAAAAAAAAAAAAAAAAAAAACAGGTTGAATTTCTCTTCTTAAGCATTGTCTTTCTTCTGCTCATTAGCTAATTGCCATCAAGTGTAATTGAAACTTTGAGCTCTAATTCCATGGGGTAAATACTATGCATAGGCTCATACTTCAAGAGCTGGAAATAGAAGTCAGAATCTTGATTCAGTCTCAAGCTCTACTGCCGACCTGCCAAATGCCAACATGTCACTGGTTTAATTCACTCAATTCCTCTCATCCACTTGTTCATTAGTTCTGATGATGCTTGTCTCATGAAAAGGAGTTGAGAATCCTCATTGAAATTCATTATAAATGACTCATTAAACAAACTGTTATGGTTCAAGTATTGTATCTCAGGCCCTTTGCTAGACACTAGGATGCAAATATATACATACATATTATAGATAATATATATATATGTATATATATATAGAAACTAAAAACGAAAAATCAAACTCACTGCTGTCGAGTCAGATCCAACTCATAGCAACCTCTCCTTGGGTTTCCGAGGCGGTACCACTTCGAAAGTAGGTTGCCCAGTCTTCCTTCCAAGGAGTGGATGGTTGGTTTGATCCATTAGCTTTCTGGTTAGCAGTCAAATGCCTTAGGCACTATACCACCAGAGCTAGGATACAAAAATATAAATATATATGTAAAACAAATATATATATAACATATATATGCACTTGAAGAGTTCACATCTTAATAAATAATTTTATGATAGTACTTTTTCTGACTATGAAATATATGCATTAATTATAGAAATATAGAAAATAATAAAGAAAAAAATTATACATAATGTCAACACTCAGAAGCAACCACTGATAAAATTGTGATTTTATCTTACCCTCCATTTCTTTGGGCAATTCTAGTCATTTCTTTTTCTTAGTGACCAGTTATCATTCTGCTAAGAAGAGTTTCCTATGATTTTTAGCCTAGGAATCAATAGTATCAATGGTTCCTCTCTTACATGGCCTTGTTGTTAGTTGCCCTCCAGGTGGTTCTGACTCATAGCAACAGAAAGAAACACTGCTCGATCCTACGCCATCCTCACAATCGTTGCTATGCTTCAGCCCACCACTGCAGCTGCTGTGTCAGTCCATCTCATTGAAGGTGTTCCTCCTTTTCCCTGACGCTCACTTTAACGAGCATGATGTCCTTCTCTACGTTCTGGTCCTCCTGGCAACATGTCCAAAGTACATGAGACAAAGTCTCACCATCCTTGCCTCTAAGGGATATTCTGACTCTAGTTCTTCCAAGATAGATTTGTACATTCTTCTGGCGGTCCATGGTATATTTGATATTTTTCATCAACATCGTAATTCAAAGATATCAATTTTCCTTTGATCTTCCCTATTCATTGTTCAGCTTTCACATGCATATGTGGCCATTAAAAATACCATGGCTTAGGTCAGGCACACTTTAGTCCTCAAAGAGACATCTTTGCTTTTAACACTTTAAAGAGATCTTTTGCAGCAGATTTGCCAAGGGCAATGGGTTGTTTAATTTCTTGACTGTTGCTTCCATGGGCATTGATTGTGGATTCCAAGTAAAATGAAATCTTTGACAACTTCAAGCCTTTCTCCATTTATCATGATGTTGTTCATTGGTCTAATTGTGAGGTTTTTTGCTTTCTTTATGTTGGGGTGTAATCCATACTGAAAATGGCAGTCTTTGATCTTCATCAATAAGTACTTCAAGTGTTCCTCACTTTCAGCAAGCACAGTTGTGTCATCTGCATTTGACAGATCATTAACAAGTGTTTCCCCAATCCTGACACCATGTTCTCCTTCATATAGTGCAGCGTCTCCAATTGTTTGCTGAGCATACAGATTGAATAAATATGGTGAAAGGATACAACCCTGACACACACTTTTTCCTAACTCTAAACAATGCAGTATCCCCTTGTTCTGTTCGAATGACTGCCTCTTGGCCTGTGTGCAGTTTCCATATGTGCACTGTTCTGGAATTCCCATTCTCAATGTTATCCATAATTTGTTATGATCCACAAAGTTGAATAACTTTGCATAGTCAATAAAATACAGGCAGACATTTTTCTGATATTCTCTGCTTTCAGCCAAGATACATTTGATATCAACAATTATATTCCTTGTTCCATGTCTTCTTTTGAATCGGCTTGACTTTCTGGCAGGCCATGTAATGCTGCAATCATTTTTTAATTCAGCAAAATTTTATTTGCATGTGATAGTAATGATATTGTTTGATAATTTCCATATTCTGTTGGATCACCTTTCTTTGGAATGGGCACAAATATGGATCTCTTGCAGTCAGTGGCCAGGTAGCTGTCTTCCAAATTTCTTGGCGTAGATGAATGAGCACTTCCTGGACTTCAATCATTGGTTAAAACATCTCATTTGGTATGCCTTATTTTTCATCTATATCTTCAGTGCAGTTTGGGCTTCCTCCTTCAGTACCATTGGTTGTTGATCATATGCTACCTCCTGAAATGGTTGAAAGTTGACCCATTATTTTTGGTACTCTGTATTCCTTCCATCTTTTGAAGCTTCCTATGTAGTTCAATGTTTTACCCATAAAATTCTTTTATATTGCAACTCGAGGCTTGAATTTATTCTTCAGTTCTTTCAACTTGAGAAATGAAAGTGCGTTCTTCCCTTCTGATTTTCTAACTCTAGGTCATTGCACATTGATTACAATAGCTTCCCTTTGAAATCTTCAGTTCAGCTCTTTTACTTCATGATTTCTTCCATTCGCTTTAGCTATTCTCCATTCAAGAGCAAGTTTCAATCTCTTCTGACATCCATTTTGGTCTTTTCTTTCTTTCCTGTCTTTTATTTTATTTTTAAACTTTTTCTTTCATCTGTCATCTATCTCTTATGTGCACAGTTTGGTGTACTCTCATTTCCCAATGTTGTTATGGTGGTCTTATAACCTTCCCACATATCCATCCTCCTATCCATGTCAGCATGTAAGCCCCAACTAGGCCTAAATTAATCCCTCCCATTCCCTCCCCATCCCAGATGGATAAACCTGGAGGACATTATGCTGAGTGAAATAAGTCAACTGCAGAAGGACAAGTACTTTATGTCCAATACTGTAAAAAGACAGAGAAGGGTATGCATGGGAAAAAGGAACTCACCTAGTAGGTTACTGGGATGGGGAGGGAATGGGAGGGATTAATTTCCTGTCTTTTTAATGACCTTTTGTTTTTTCATGTATGATGTCCTTTCATAGCTCATCTGGTCTTTGGTTATTGGTGTTCAATGCATCAAATATATTCTTGAGATGGTCTCTAAATTCAGGTAAGATGTGCTCAAGGTCATATTTTAGTAGCTATTATAAACGGTATTGATTTCCTTAAATCCAACTGATTTGTGGATGTTGACCTTGTATCCTGCCACGATGCTAAATCTCTCAATTAGTTCCAGTAG